>NW_024412415.1:36965563-37018205 GCF_014898765.1 Herpailurus yagouaroundi | reverse complement strand
AAGAAAGAAAGAAAGAAAGAAAGAAAGAAAGAAAGAAAGAAAGAAAGAAAGGGAAAGAAAAAAATAATTAAGAAAAATGAAATTAAAACAGGGATTCAAACAGACACTTGTACACCATGTTCGTAGCAGTGTTACTGACAATAGCCAGAAAGTGGAAGCAACTCAAATATCAACAGCTGAATGGATAAACCAAATGGGGTATATACATACAATGGAATATTATTCAGCCTTAAAAAGGAATACAATTCCAACACCTGCTGCAACATGGATGAACCTTGAAGGTATACATTGCTAAATATAATAAGCCAGACACAAAGGAAAAATATTATATGATTCCACTTATACGAGGTATACCTAAGCAAATTCATAGAGACAGAAAATAGAATGATGTTGAATAAAGAAAATGTGATACACACACACAAACACACACACCAGGAATATTATTCAGCTGTAAAAAAGAAGGAAAGTTCTTCCATTTGTGAAATAGATTGACCTTGTGCATGTTAAGTCAAATAAAGTCATTGAGAAAGATAAATACTGCATGATCGCATTGATATGTGGAATCTAAAAAAAAAAAAAAAAAAAAATTGAACTCATAGAGTACAGATTGGTGGTTACCAGAGGTAGGAGTGGAGGGTGGGCAAAATGCATAAAGGGAGTCAAAAGGTGTAAACGTTCAGTTATATGACAAATAAGTTCTGGGATGTAATGTACAGCATAGTGACTCAAGTAACTCAACTGAAAGTTGCTAAGAGATGAGATCTTAAAAGCTCTCATCACACACAAATATACACAAAAATTCTGTAATTATACGAGGTGATAGATTTTAACTAAACTTATTGCGGTATCATTTTGCAATATACGTATCTATCAAATCATCATATTGTACACCTAAAATCAATACAATGTTATATGTCAATTATAACTCAATAAAACTAGAAGGGGTACCTTGGTGGCTCAGTCAGTTAAGCATCTGGCTTGCTTTTTTTTTTTTAATGTTTATTTTTGAGAGAGAGAGAGAGAGACAGAGCTGGGGAGGGGCAGAGAGAGAGGGAGACACAGACTCTGAAGCAGGCTCCAGGCTCTGAGCTGTCAGCACAGAGTCTGATGTGGGGCTTGAACTCACGAACTGTGAGATCATGACCTGAGCTGAAGTCAGCCGCTTAATCAAATAAGCCACCCAGGTGCCCCAAGCATCTGACTCTTAATTTTGGCTCGGGTTGTGATCCCAGGGTCGTGGGATAGAGCACTGTGCCAGGCTCTGCACTGAGCATGGAGCCTGCTTGAGATATCCTTTCTCTCTCTCCCTCTGCCCCTCTCCCCTACTAGTGCTCTTGCTCTCTCTAAAATAAAAGAAAAAATTAAAAATTAAATAAAATTAAATTAAATTAAATAAATAAAAGAAAAGAAAAGAAAACTGGAAAAAAAGAAAAAGAAAGTAGAATGGTGGTTACCAGGTGTTGAGGGAAGGGAGTAATGGAGAGTTATTGTTCAATGGGTACAAAGTTCCAGTTGGAGAAGATGGAAAAGTTTGGAGATGGATGGTGGTGACAGTTGCAGAACAATGTGAACGTACTTAATGCCACAGAACTGTATATTTAAAAATGGTTAAAATGATAAATTTTATGTTCTATATATTTTACCACAATAATAAAAGATGCCAATGCTCAGCTCAATTTAATCAGTGCAGTGGCAGCGCAAAAGCCAGATTACAATAGACTAGGAAAACAGGGTTGAATACATGGAGACAAGAGAACTATCCCTTCAAAAAGCAAAAAGCAAATCAATAAAAGTCATTCACTGTTACAGTAGAAACAGTAAAGTGAGAGAACCGTCAATGAAAGATGCTGTGAGAGCAATTTCATGAGGATTGTAAACTAAATTAGACAACATCGAAATAACCTTCTAACTCTACAACTCTCTATACACAAGAACTAAAACACAGAAAAAGGGAAATGTATTAATGAAGTCAAAAGCATGTATCTATATGGAACACTTGGGTGGCTCAGTCGGTGTCCAACTTTGGCTCAGGTCATGATCTCATGGTTTGTGGGTTCAAGCCTTGCATTGGCCTCTGTGCTGACAATTCAGAGCCTGGAGCCTGCTTCAGATTCTGTGTCTCCCTCTCTCTCTACCTCTCCCCCACTTGCACTCTGACTCTCTCTCTCAAAAAAATAAATATTAATAAAAAAAATTTTTAAAGCATGTGTCTATAAAATCATTACTGAGAACCAAATATACAGATAGTAATTAGTCCGTAAAAGAAATTGTTACACATAGTATAGGAAATGATCTATTTCCAGAATATCTGTAACATTCCCAACCTCCACAACCTTTAAATTCCTTAAGGTTTTAAGAATTACTGACAACTTAAAAATACTCTATGGAAGCAACCCAAATATCCATCAACAAATAAATTGATAAACAAAATGTGGTATATACACACAATGGAATATTATTCAGCCTTAAAAGGGAATGAAATTCTGTACAACATGGATGAACCCTGAGAACATAAAAAAGACACAAATAGACAAATACTGTATGATTTTGCTTATATGAAACATCTAGAAGGGGCAAATTCAGAGACAGAAAGTAGAACAGAGGTTAGCAGGGGTTAGAGGTAAGGGGGAAATGGAAAGTTATTATTTAACGGGTATATAGTTTCTGTCTGGGGTGATGAAAAAGGTTTTGAAATAGAAGGTGATGGTTGTACAACATAGTGAATATAATTAATGCCACTGAACTGTACACTTAAAAATGGTTACATAGATCTTGCCACAATAAAAAATTTTTTTTCTTCTATTAAAAAAATACTCTGAAAGCAAACCTCAAGATGAGTTAAGTTTCTCACAAGTAAATATATTGCCTCAGGTTGTAGACAAAACTCATCCTGGGCTATAGCCACCAAAATGGAAAAGGTCTCCAATGGAGATTCCTCTAAGAAAGGAAATATACCCATGAAGGAAATCAATTCACTCACCTCAATGATGGATAAGGTCCTCAACTGAAAGCCAGAGGAAAGTCACCTGAGGTCATTCATAAGGAGAAATGAAGAGGACTTAAGTAGCCCCATGTAGGATATTATTTTCTCAGAACCATCAAGTAATTCTGATAAACAATTCCAAATAAGAAGTTGCTTGTTCTTGAAAAAGTCCAGATATATTTGGACAAAAATCCCAAATAGGAAGTTGTTTACCCTTTCCACAGTTGGCACTCACTACCCTCAAGACTAGAGTCAAACCAGGATATGAGCCTCTCAGGCTGAGGGGTGTGGTTGGGGGACAACATCCAAATCCAGACACAGAGCTTCTCAGTCAAAATGCCTTCAATTACTGCTTGGTCAGATGAAGTCTTTCTGCCTGTTAATCCAACTTCTGTGTGAATTCCTTATGTTAAAGTTATTAACTTCCTACCTTCTATTTTCAAGTGTCATACTATTTATTTAACCAGAGCAATGGTTTTCAACTAGGAACAATTTTGCACCCTAGAGACATACGGCAATACCTGGAGATGTTCAGTTGTCACAACTGGGCACTACTAACCTGCATTAGGTAGAGGATACGGATGCTGTTAACATCCTACAATATATAGGACCTCTCCCACAGGAAAGAACTCATCATGTCCAAAATGTCAATACTGCCAAGGTTGAGAATATCTGAACTACAGGTTAATAAGACATCTAAAGACTTCACAGTGAAATGTGAAAGCTTTTTGTTCAAAATACTACTTTAATTTTTAATTTGCCAATTAAAGTTCATTAAATCTTAAGGTTGACATTTTTCCTGTTTTCTTTATACCTCCTTATATTTTCCAAATTTCTATGATAAAGTTATACTGATTTTCTCATCAGAAAACCATAAACTTATATTTTAAAATAAAAACCAGGGTCCTTTCCTTTTTCTTTCATAGTCTATTTGCCTAAAAATAATTATCCTTCAGGTGGGCTTTGTATATTCTTGCTACTTACATTTTATTCTTTATTGCTCTGTATCTGGAGTAGGAGTGAACAAAACTTGAGTTTACTGTACCATCTTTACTGGCAGCCCAATTTGACATCAGAATTCAAGAGAAATTACTGAGTAATATTAAACCAAGTTTTATACAAAACAATTTTCTCATATCCTATTCTTCACAATCATTTCTCAAACCTGTACAATGTAAAATGTGTGATTCAGATATTTACACTATATAAAATGTTTTTATCATAAAAGGCAAAGGAAAGTAAAAGAGAAGTAATCAATAGCAGCACTAAAAGCAGAGAGTCAGAATAGACCCAAAGAGAAAAACAGAGACAGAGCAGATGATGACAGAAACAGAAGCAAGAAATCATAGCAGCTGATTTCTAAAAACACTGTGTTGGAGGGAGAAGTCTGATGGCTTCCTGTGCATTCGTATTTGCTCCTGCATCCATACACCACTTAACTTATCTGAGCGTCTGTGCTCTGCAACCAGCATTGATTACCCCTGGACTCCTCAAAATTCACTCCCTATCAGCTGATTAAACTAATCAATGGTAATCCTATCTCCCTTGTCCAAGACTGGCAGGCCTATCAATCTGATCCAATGAAAAGAGTATTCCTAAGAGGTTCTGGGGAAAGAAGGCCTTTCTTATTTTTAAAAGAGAGAACAATGGGAAGCCAGACCATATCTCTGGCACTGGGAAAATGGATCCGGAATGCCACTGGCAGCTTGAACTTCAGGAAAATACAGGCACGAGAGGCAGAAAGAACTCAGGGCTTCATATGTCACTGAACTGCTTGACCAGCCCTAGAGCCCATTCTAATTCTGGACTTCCTCTTATGTTAACCGAA
The DNA here is from genome assembly GCF_014898765.1 of Herpailurus yagouaroundi. Taxonomy (NCBI): domain Eukaryota; kingdom Metazoa; phylum Chordata; class Mammalia; order Carnivora; family Felidae; genus Herpailurus; species Herpailurus yagouaroundi. The sequence goes on along the minus strand of NW_024412415.1, from coordinate 37,013,394 downwards.
AAAATTCCTTATCGTTTAAGCCACTGAGTTGGATTTTCTGTTATTTACTGCTAAAAGCAACTCAGGTAAAACAAGGTCTGAAAAAGATGAGCACATCCCTCTTACAATCCTGTATTACATATTTCTTACTGCTATTATTTTGTGGACATCATAAAAATAATATGGAGAGATATGCTGTAGATACTCATGTTAATAGTAAAAATATAAATGGTAATTTTGTAGAGCAACTTGGCAGAATTATTAAAATTTTAAGTGTGCATACTTTTCCCAGATGGCCATTATACCAAATAGTGAAAAATTAAAAACAATTTAACTTTTTAATTTTTTTTAATGTTTATTTGTTCTTGAGAGAGAGACAGAGCACGAGTAGGAGAGGGGCACAGAGAGAGACTGAGAGATACAGAATCTGAAGCAGGCTCCAGGCTCTGAGCAGTCAGCACAAAGCCTGACGTGGGGCTCGAACTCACAAACTGTGAGATCATGACCTGAGCTGAAGTCGGATGCTCAACCGACTGAGCCACCCAGGCACCCCAGAAACAATTTAAATGCTATGAAAAGGAAAAGAAACTGTAATATATCTGTACTATGAACCAGTATAGTTAAGAATAATGAAGTGATCTTGACCTACTGACATGGAAAGCCCTCCAAGATATATCAACCTAGAAAAATACATGATAGTTACCATTTATATAAAACACTTACACAACAGTAAACTGTATACTTATAATCCTATACACATATACACATACACTGTATAAAAGTCTACATAAAGCACATTTACTGAAAATAATGATTACCACTGGACTGGATGGTGATTTAAGGAGTATTTAGCTTTCTTGAAGTTGTTCAAACTTTTTACATTAAGAATAGATTCGGGGCACCTGGGTGGTTCAGTCAGACATCCAACTCTTGATTTTAGCTCAAGTCATGATCTCACGGTTCATGAGTTTGAGTACCATATCAGAATCTGGCTTGAGATTCTCTCTCTCGTTCTCTCTCTGCCCCTCCCCCAATCACACATGCTATCTCTCTCTCAAAATTTTATTATTATTTATTATTATTAATATTATTTATTTATTATTAAAAAATAAAAAAAACCTTAAATAAAATCTTGGGGGTACATGGCTGGCTCAGTTGGCAGAGATGCAACTCCTGATTTGGGGGCCATGAGTTGAAGCCCCATGTTGACTGTAGAGCTTCTTAAAAAAAAAATCAAAATATTGAAACTTAGAAAAATTACATGCTCACTACAGAAGTTTTGAAAATATAGAAAGGAACAACAACAAAAAACCTCACATGTTCACATACTTACAGATAATCATGGTTATTAATTTACCATATTTCTTCCTAATCTTTTTATATGTGCATTTTAAGAGAGATATTTATCTACAGATAATTTTATATCTTTTTTTTAATGTTTATTTATTTTTGATAGATAGGGGGAGGGGGAGAGATCTGAAGCAGGCTCTTGACTGACAGCAGAGATCCCAATGCGGGGCTCAAATCCATGAACTCTGAGATCATGACCTGAGCCGAAGTCAGACACTTAACTAACTGAGCCACTTAGGAGCCCCTCAATGCTGCTTTTTAAAAATAAACATTAATTTAAATAGCTGGTTCGTATTTATTTGCATGAATAAATAATTACTTAGCTTTGTTTTATTGCTGAATGTGTAAGTTGTTTACAATAAATCACTGCTATAGTGTAATGAATACTTCTGTAATGAATATCTTTGCTTTATAAAAAATCAAAAAATGTTGAGAATACTTTATTTGAACAGATTCTTAGAATACGAAGTACTAAGTTAAATAATATAAACTTTTATTTTTAAGTGTATGCATTTTGAGAGACAGAGAATGAGAGAGAGCTTGCACAAGCAGGGGAGGAGCAGAGAGAGAGGGAGAGACAGAATCCCAGGCAAGTTCTGCTCAGCACGAAGCCTAACAAGGAGCTCAGTCTCACAAAGGCAAGATCATGACCTGAGCTGAATATCAACAGTCAGACATTCAACTGACTGAGCCACCCAGGCGCCCCTGAGCTTTTAAAGCTCCTGATATTTACTGACAAACTTTTACTCAAAAGCATTTGTGTCAATTCATACTTGCATATTTCTCTGCATACAAGAGTGCCCAGATGATTTTTAAGTATAAATAACTTACTCATCACTCTAGTTCTCTAAACCCTACAGAGGAAAAAGAGGATGATACCTAGCTAAAACTTTACCTCCAAAATTAAATCAATACCAGATTCTTGATTCCTTTAAATCTGTCTTCCTTTTCAGACTAAAGACAGAGAAAAGAATGTTAAAAAAGTCTTGACTTTTTTTAAACTAAGTGCTGCTGAATAAGGTTCTCTGAATCAAATTTTTGAATAAAATCCTGAAATAACTGAAGCAAACATCTCTTAAAGAAAAAAAAAAAAAGATAAGAATCAATCACTATTAAAACAGGCTTAACCTCAGGGCACCTGGGGGGCTCAGTTGGTTGAGAGTCCAACCTGATTATGCTCAGGTCATAATCTCACAGTTCATGAGTTCAAGCCCCACAGGAGCCCTGCTGCTGTCAGCCTGTCAGCACAGACCCGACATAGGATCGTCTGTCCCCCTCTCTCTCTCTGCCTCTCCCCTGCTTATGCGCTCGTGTTCTCTCTCTCTCTCAAAAAATAAACAAAACATTTAAAAAATATTTATAGGGGCACTTGAGTGGCTCAGTTGGTTAAGCAGTGTACTCTTTTTTTTTTTTTTAATTTTTTTTTCAACGTTTATTTATTTTTGGGACAGAGAGAGACAGAGCATGAACGGGGGAGGGTCAGAGAGAGAGGGAGACACAGAATCGGAAACAGGCTCCAGGCTCTGAGCCATCAGCCCAGAGCCTGACGCGGGGCTCGAACTCCGCGAGATCGTGACCTGGCTGAAGTCGGACGCTTAACCGATTGCGCCACCCAGGCGCCCCAAGCAGTGTACTCTTGATTTCAGCTCAGGTCATGATCTTGCAGTTCATGAGATCAAACCTTGCGTTGGGCTCTGTGCTGACAGTGCAAGAAGCCTACCTCTGATTCTCGCTCTCTGCCCCTCCCCACTCACACTTGCTCTCTCTCAAACTTAAAAAAAAAGTTCTTAAAAAAAAATAACACAAAATTTATAAAATAGGCCTAACCTCAACAAAGAAAGACAATCCAATGTAGAAATGGGCAGAGCATTTGAATAGACAGTTCTACAAAGAACATGTACAAATGACTAGTAAGAACATGAAAAGAGATGGCCAACAGCCCTCATCATTACAGAAATAGAAATCATAACTACAATGAGATACTACTTCATACCCACTAGGATAGCTATTTTTAAAAGAATAAAAAAGCAACAGCAGAAAATAACGGTGTTAGCAAGGATGTAGAGAAACCGGAGCCCCTGCATATGCAGCTGCTATAGAAGACAGTGTGGCATTTCCTCAAAAAACTAAACATAGAATTACCATATGATGCAGTAATTCCATTCCTAGATATATATGCAAAAGGAACGAAAGCAGGGACTCAAACAGAAATTTGTGCCCAATGTTCATTACGGCATTATTCACAAAGGCCAAAAGTTGGAAATGACCTGTGTCCATTAACAGAAAGAATGGATAAACAAAACGTGAGATACACATACAATGGCATGTTATTCAGTCTTAAAAAAATAATGAAATTCTGGGGGTGCCTGGGTAGCTCAGTCGGCTGAGCATCTAACTTCGGCTCAGGTCATGATCTCACATCTCGTGAGTTCGAGCCCCACATCAGACTCTGTGCTGACAGCTCAGAGCCTGGAGCCCGCTTCAGATTCTGTGCCTCCCTCTCTCTCTACCCCTCCCCCACTCAGTCTCTCTCTCAAACATTAAAAAAAAATAATAATGAAATTCTGTATAACATGTTATAGCATAGATGAACCTTTAAAACATTAGGCTAAATGTAGTAAGCTAGACACAAAAGGACAAATATTGTATGATTCTGAGCATATAAAATATCTAGAATACACAAATTACATTGGGATAGAAAGTAGAAGAGAAGGTACTAGGGACTGGTAGGGGAAAGGAGCAATTATCGCTTAATGGGTACAGAGTTTCTGTTTGGGGTGACAAAAGTTTTGGAGATAGTCGTGATGGTTGCACATTGTAAATGTAATTAACGCCGCTGGATTGTACATTTAAAAATAGACCTGGCCAGCCAGATGCCCCTGAATTGTATACTTTAACTGGGTGAACTGTATAGTTAAAAAAATAAAAGAGGCCAATTATATGTGAATGAAAATAAACAATCTGTTATATGCTTGTGGAGTTTTTTTGGAAATGTCATCTCCCATGAGAACTCCTTCCCCCCCCCCCCCCCCCCACCCCAAATTAATTTTTTCTTTAGGAAAGAAAAGTGAGGAATTATAATGGATGCCAGAGATTAAATAAACAAGATTTATTATAGATATATAAACAAGATTATAATCCCTGCCCTCAAGATGTTCTCAGTCTTGGTGGCTCAGTCAGTTAAGCGTCCGACTTCAGCTCAGGTCACAATCTCATGGTTTGTGGGTTCCAGCCTCCCATTGGGCTCTGTGCTGACAAGTCAGAGCCTGGAGCCTGTGTCAGCTTCTGTGTCTCCCTCTCTCTCTGCCCCTCTCCTGCTCATACTTTCTCTCTCAAAAATTAAAAAAAAAAAAAAAAAAAAAAAAGTTCTGTCTTGTAAGGAAAACAAAGAAGCAACCAGAAGAGGGAGCATCTGGATGGCTCAGTTGGTTAAGAGTCTGAATTCGGCTCAGGTCATAATCTCATAGTTTATGAGTTCAAGCCCTGTGCTGGGCTCTGCGCGAGCCTGGAGCTTGCTTCAGAGTCTGTGTCTCCCTCTCTCTCTTCCCCCTCCCCCACTTGTGCTCTTTCAAAAATAAATAAGCAAACAAACAAAAAAGAAGCAACCAAAAGAGCCATAAGGAAGGGTCTGCACAGCCAGAAACCCAGGACACACCTTTGACTCCCCATGTAATCAAAACACCCTATCAATCAGTTATCTCCCAGCCACTCTTCCTCTGTGCCTGGCGGACACTGAACATCCACTATCCAGGACTCATTCAAAGCCCCCCCATCCTCTGAGTGCCATCCTTGACTCTCCTGACCCAATGAAAGTCTGTGATAGTATCCTGGGTTTCCTTTTTTAATTCCAGTTGGTTAACATACAGTGTTATGTTAGTTTCAGGTGAACAATATAGTGATTCAACAATGCCATACATCACCTGGGTACTCATCACAACACAGGCATTCCTAATCCCCATCACCTATTTAACCCATCTCCCAACCACCTCCCCTCAGGTAACCATCTGTTTGTTCTGTGTACTTAAGAGTTTGTTTCTTGGTTTGTCTCTTTCTCTTTTTGCTTTCTTCATTTGTTTTGTTTCTTAAATTCCACGAGTGAAATCATATGGTATTTTTCTTTCTCTGACTTATTTCACTTAGCCTTATACCCTCTGGCTCCATCCATGTTGTTGTAAATGGCAGGATTTCATTCTTTTCTGTAGCTGAATAATATTCCATTGCATATACATATCACATCTTTATCCATTCATAAATCGATGGATACTTGGGCTGCTTCCATATCATGGTTATTATAAATATTGCTGCTATAAACATAGGGGTACATGCATCCCTTTGAATTCGTATTTTTGTATTCCTTGGGTAAATACTGGGTTTCTCTTTTATAACAACTCTCAATGCTTGAGATTTACTTGTCCAACATCGACCTTCCTACTGGATGGTAACTACCTTGTCTCTTGTTTACTGCTATGTCCCTAGCACCCTCGTTCTGGGCCTGATATAAAGCACACAGAGGGACTCTCTCATGTTCTTTTTTCAGCTGATCTGGGGCAGGCTGGGGGTGAGGTGACAACTGACATTCTGCAGTGACAAGGTATGGATGGTTGACGGGCTGATGATATGAGGAATCTGCTCATCTGCTGGGGGACATCTGCCACATGTGATATTCGGTGATACTCTGTTCTTCCTCCCAGTGCTGGTCACAGCCTTCTGTGTTCAGTGACCTGACAGTGAGTTGCTACCCACAATTTGAAAAAATATAATTAGGAGGATTCATGATGAGAAGAAAAGAGGGTCCAAAATAGAGCCCTGTGAGATTAAGGTTCAAGTAGAGGAGGTGGTGCCTACAAAGATAGAAAGGATCCAGTGGAGAAAGGAAAGGTGGAGAGGACCTAGAGGCCAGGGAGAGCTCTTGTTAACATTTGTGAGATGAACATAGCAGCTCTAAGAATCACATCCTGACCAGGTAATGTTCAGATCCAGGAAGTGGCAGGTCTCCACCTTGGGCTGCTTCACCAGAGTGAGAAAGCTCTTTCTCCATGGGAACTCCTTTTAAAAAACTTAGTTTAAATATGTTCAAGGCTGGAGAAAAGCTGAAAAAAAAACCTGGAAAGAATTCCTACAAAACCTTCACCCAGAGTCCCCAAATATGAAGATTTTACCCCAGTTTATCATTCTTTCTATATATTTGTTCTGAAATATTTTTCAGAAAGTTTCAGACATGAGGGACACCTGGGTGGCTCAGTTGATTAAGCATTCAACTCTTGATTTTGGCTCAGGTCATGGTCCCAGGGTCATGGGATCGAGCCCCGTGTCACACTCCACGCTCAGTGCAGATATTTTCTTTCCCTTTTTCTCCCTTTGCCCTCTCCCCCACTCACACACACTCTCTCTCTCTTTCTCTAAAATTAAAAAAAAGCAAAAAGGAAAAAAAATCTAAAAAAAGAAAGTTGCAGGCATGATACCCCTTTACTCCTCAGTAAAATGATCAAAACTAACATCGATACAATACTATTATCTACCTTACCATCCTATTCAAATTTTAACAAATGTCTTACTAACTTCCTTCATAGCAAGGGTCTTTCATTTTAAAACATATAAAATTTTTTATTTAAAAGAATTTTTTTAATGTTTATTCATTTTTTTTTAACGTTTATTTATTTTTGAGACAGAGAGAGATAGAGCAAGAACGGGGGAGGGTCAGAGAGAGAGGGAGACACAGAATCTGAAACAGGCTCCAGGCTCTGAGCAGTCAGCACAGAGCCCAATGCGGGGATCAAACCCATGGACCGCGAGATCATGACCTGAGCCGAAGTCGGACGCTCAACCGACTGAGCCACCCAGGCGCCCCAATGTTTATTCATTTTTGAGAGACAGAGAGAGACAAAGCATGAGCAGGCAGAGAGAGAGGGAGACAAAGAATCCAAAGCAGGCTCCAGGCTCTGAGCTGTGAGCAGAGAGCCTGACGTGGGGCTCCAACCCACGGACTGCAAGATCATGACCTGAGCTGAAGTCAGACACTCAACCGACTACGCCACCCACCTGCCCCAGGGTTTATCACATTTTTAATATGCCCAAAGGTCGGGGCGCCTGGGTGGCTCGGTTGGTTAAGCATCCGACTTCAGCTCAGGTCATGATCTCACATTCCGTGAGTTCGAACGCTGCATCAGGCTCTGTGCTGACAGCTCAGAGCCTGGAGCCTGCTTCGGATTCTGTGTCTCCCCTACTCTCTGCTCTGCTCATGCTCTGTCTCTCTCTGTCTCAAACATAAATAAAAACATTTAAAAAAATATGCCCAGAGGTCATCCTTATATTGTGTGTGTGTTTGTGTGTGTGTGTATAAACTGTGATTATGTTTTATCAATTTTTCTATTAAGTGTTTGGTCTTTTATCCCCCACACCAAGTTTTAAGAGTTCTTGGGGCACCTGGGTGGCTCAGTTGGTTAAGCGTCTGACTTCGGCTCAGGTCATGATCTCACAGTTCGTGGGTTCAAGCCCCGCATTAGGCTCTATGCTGACCGCTTGCTCAGAGCCCTTCAAATTCTGTGTCTCCTTCTCTCTCTGCCCCTCCCCTGCTCACGCTTTGTCTGTTTCTCAAAAATAAATAAACATAAAAAAAAATGTTTTAAAAAAGAGTTCTTTATATATTAGGGATATTAGCCATCTATGTGATATATGTTGCAAATATATTCACCCGGTATATTATTTCTGTTTGTCTTTCTTTATTGTGCCTTTTGCCGTGCAAAAAAAAAAAAATTTGTGAGTTAATATTTTTATGAGATAATATTTATCAATTTTTATTGCCTCTGGCAATATCTTCTTTTAGCACTTACATGGTTATGTATTTTACATTTAGATTAGATCTCTGACCCATTCGAAGTTTATTCTTGTGTATGATGTGAAGTATAAATCTAATTTTTTTCTTTATCAAAATGGTTATCCAGTTGTCCCAGAACCGTTTATTTAAAAAGCACATCTTTACTCCAGTAATTTGAGACACCATATATTTTATCATATACTAAATTGACAAATGTATTTGAGTCTCTTTCTGGACTTTCTCTGTTCTTTCCATTGGTTTCGCTTCTAATCGTGTACGAGTACTGTACCGTTTTAATTATAGAGGTTTCACAGTATTTTTAATATTTCTTTTTTCTTTTATTTTTTAAAATTTACATCCAAAGTAGTTACCATATAGTGCAACAATGATTTCAGGAGTAGATTCCTTAGTGTCCCTTACCCATTTAGCCCATCCCCCTCCTACAACCACTCTAGTAACCCTCTGTTTGTTCTCCATATTCATGAGTCTCTTCTGTTTTGTCCCCCTCCCTGTTTTTAGATTATTTTTGTTTCCCTTTCCTTATGTTCATCTGTTTTGTCTCTTAAAGTCCTCATATGATTTTTGTGAGTCATATGATTTTTGTCATATGATTTTTGTCTTTCTCTGACTAATTTCACTTAGCATAATACCCTCCAGTTCCATCCACGTAGTTGCAAATGGCAAAATTTCATTCTTTTTGATAGCCGAGTAATACTCCATTGTATATATATACCACATCTTCTTTATCCATTCATCCATCGATGGACATTTGGGCTCTTTCCATACTTTGGATATTGTTGATAGTGCTGCTATAAACATGGGGGTGCATGTGTCCCTTCGAAACAGCACACCTGTATCCCGTGGATAAATGCCTAGTAGTGCAATTGCTGGGTCGTAGGGTAGTTCTATTTTAGTTTTTTGAGGAACCTCCATACTGTTTTCCAGCTGGCTGCACCAGCTCACATTCCCAGTATTTTTAATATTTCTTAGGATAAATAGTGAACTTCAAAATTTGACAATTTAGATGAAGTGAAAAAAATTCCTTGAAAGACATAACCAGCAAAGCTCAATTAAGAAGAACTAGGTAACCTGTTTATCTTTATCTCTATTGAAGAAATTGAATTTGTTGTTGAAAAAATTTCTACAAAGAAAACTCCAGACCCAGGTGGCTTCACAGAAACATTCCAACAAACGTTTAAGGATGAAATTAGTCCATTCTCCAGAAACCCTTCCAGAAAATAAAAAAGGAGAGACTATTTCCCCAAATCATTTATGATGTATAAGAAACACTCATACTTTGTAGAAGGAAATACAAAATGGTTCAACTACTTTGGAAAACAGTTTGGCAATTTCTAATAAAACTAAACATATACTTATTAATACTACCCAGAAATGCCACTCCAAAGCACTTGATAAGTGAAATAAAAACATGTTTACACAAAACCCTCTAGGCAAATGTTTATAGCAGGTGTATTTGTTTTTTTGATTTTGGGGTTGTTTTTTTGTCCCCCCACCCCACTCCTCACAGCTGTATCTGTATTAGCCAAAAACTCATAAGTCCTTCAATTGGTAAATGGATGAATAAACTACAGTATAAACATACAATTGAATACTACTCAATAAAAGAAATTCAGACACACGACAACATGGATAAATCTTAAAAACATTATACTAGGTGAAAAAAGCCATTCAAAAGGTTACATAATGTATGATTAATTTAAATGACATTCTGGAAGAGACAGAACTATAAGAAGAAAACAATCAATGACTGCTAGCAATTGGAAGTAGAAGTTGGAATATTCACCAACATAGACCACATTCTTTACTACAAAGTCAAGGTGAATTTTTGAGGGTGATTAAGCTGTTCTACACCTTTTTTCCCCTTTTCTTTCTTCAAATGTTTATTTATTTAGAGAGAGCACAAGCAGGGGAGGAGAAAGAGAGAATCCCAAGCAGGCTCTGCACCATCAGCGCAGAACCTTATGTGGGGCTTGATCCCACAAAATATGAGATCATGACCTGAGCTGAAATCAAGAGTAGGATGTTAAACTGACTGAGCCACTCAGACACCCCTAGCTGTTCTATATCTTGATTGTGATGGTGGTGGCGGCTAATTTGACTAATTTCATTTATCAAAAGTCCCAGAACTTTACACTTAAATACAAGCTCTATTACCCTCAAAAACATTAGTCAAAGTTGACTTCAAAGAAAGAATATTATCAGGAATAAAAGAGGGACATTACATAATGATAAAAGAGTCACTTCACTCTTCTGAATGAATTGAGTGAATTTTTAATAAATCCTAAATGTATACACATCCAACAACAGACCTTCAACAAAATATACAAAGTAAAGGTCTTGGACTAGAAAGAGACAAACCCATAATTACAGGTGCATAATTCAATATTTTTCTTCCATTACGAATATCAGTATCTTCTTTGTAAGGTTATTAATATTTATATCAATAAGTACACAGAAGAACAATATTATCAAACTTGACCTGACATTTCTAGACTATTCCATCCAATAAGAGAATACACATTCTTTTCAAGGCACATGGGATATTCATCAACATAGACCACATTCTGGGCCTTAAACCAAACCATATAAAGTATGGTCTCTAACCATAATTAGAATTAAACTAGAAACCAGTAAGAAAAAAAAATCTGGAAAAATCCTCAAATATATGGAAATTAATCAATACCTTTCTTAATTGTGCATGGGAAAGGAGAACACAAAGAAAATCTGAAAATATTTAGAATTGTATAAAAGTTAAAATATAACATTTGAAATGTGTATGAACCAGTTAAACACTGCTTAGAGGGAAATGTAAAGTACTAAATGCTTCTAACAGAAAAGAAGAAAAATCTCAAATGGATGATCTAAGTTTCTACCTTAAGAAACTGCAAAAAGAAACAAGAATCTTCAAATTAAACACAGTATTAGAGAAGAGCAGAAATCAACAAAATTGAAACAGAAAAGTAATAGAGAAGAGAAAATACAATCAAAATCTGGTTTTTTGAAAAGATAATAAAATGGATAAGTTTCTAGTCAACCTGATCAAGAAAAAAAGATATTGAAAAAAATCAATAAAATAGATAAATTTCTAGCCAAACTGAACAAGAAAAATATGATAGACATAAATCAGCAAAATCAGGAACAGAGGGAATAGCACTACATATTCTACAGACATTAAAAGGAAACTATAGAAGTATTATGACTTTTATGCCAATAAATTTGATAACTGAGATGAAATGGATAAATTTCTTTGAAAGAAAAACAATACCTAAAACTCCCTAAAGAAGTATGTATAGCCTGAATAGCCCAGATCTGTTAAAGAAATTGAGTTTGTAGTTAAAAAATCTTCCAACAAAGAAAAATCCAGACCTAGATTACTTCACTGTCACAATCTAGCAAACATTTAAGAAAGACATAACACCAATTCTATACAAAATCTCCAGGAGAGGGAAGAGTCCCAACTTGTTTTGAGACCAGCACAACCCTGATACCAAAAAACAAAACAAAACAAAAACCTATAGATCAACATCCTCATGAACAAAAGTAAAAATTCTTTTTTTTTTTTGTAAAAATTTTTTAAATATTTATTTGCTTTTGAGAGAGACAGACAGAGTGCAAGTGGAGGAGGGGTAGAGAGAGGGAGGCACAGAATCCAAAGCACGCTCCAGGCTCCGAGCTGTCAACACAAAGCCTGACGCAGAGCTTGAACTCAAAAACTGAGATCATGACCTGAGCTGAAGTCGGACACTTAACTGACTGAGCCACCGAGGCATCCCCAAATGTAAAACCTCGTAACAAAAACTATCAAGTTGAATCCAGCAACATAAAAAGGTTAATACATCATAACCATGTGGGGTCTATCCCAGGAATTCAAAGGTTGGTAACAACATTCCAAAATTCATCGATGGAATTCACCATACTGACAAAATAAAATCTGGGGTTGTGGAAGCTGGAAATTAAGGGCAGGTTAAGAAGTTATACCCTTAATATTATTTTAGGTCCCTGTGTCACCACTTTGCACAACTCCAAAGGTATCATTTATATTGTAGTCATTGTATTCTACATGAATGATACTCCTGAAATTGTAAAATATAGTAGTATTGCAAATGTGTAAAATAGTTGCCCAAAAGGCAATGCGACTTTCAGCTGGACTAAAAGAAATAAAAGATCTAGGCGAAGAGATTTTTATTTTCCAGATGTTTCACTTGGCCCTGTTCACACCTGATATATTCTATTCAGTCCTGAACTTCATATTTCCAAGGGGCCAATGAACTTCACCAGAGATCAAAAGCAGTAATGGCAAAAGAGTTCTAGCTATTTCACATAAAAAGAGTTGAAGAAACTGGAATGCATATACTATATTTCAATAATTTGCTTATATTCAGGGCACCTGGGTGGCTCAGTCGGTTAAGCGTCCGACGTTGGCTCAGGTCATGATCTTGCAGTTCATGGGTTCAAGCCCCACATCGGGCTCGGTGCTGACAGCAGGTGGAGCCTGCTTCGGATTCTGTGTCTCCCTGTCTCTTTCAGCCCCTCCCTGCTTGTGCTTTGAGTCTCTCAAAAAAAAAATAAACATTAAAAAAAATTTTTTTTAATAATTTGCTTATATTCTATATGCCCTGAAGACTGTCAATTCCTAAGGGCAGAATCTATGCCCTGTCTATCTTTGTATCCCAGATACCTATCACTGGTCCTGGAACTGAGTAAGTACTCACCTGTGAGGCGTTCAAGAACAGGAGAAACTAAACTTTAGTAATAGGAACCAGAACATGGGGAGAAAGGATTGCAAGGGACCCTATAGCAATGTCAAATGTGACACTCTGCCCCACAGTTATCAACTCATTAGCCTGAATTGGTTATGTGCCAATTTTTTATTGGTATATACTAATTACAGCTCTCCTGGACTGGAAGTCAGTCAAACCATGGAATTTGACTCTGGAGGAAGCACGGAAAGAACACTGGAGAGACCATCACAATACATACTAGCCCCACCTAACCAGCCAAATCACCCCTGCGATTAATCAAAGTGACAGACATCACAGCAATATGATTCTCATGTCCAGAAATGATGTAAAAAAATTAGCAACTATGTTAGAAATTAGAATAAACACCTAAATTTCACAAATAATCTAAATTACAGATGTACTGCCCTTTCAATGAAAGATGTATCCCTGAAAAACTCTTTGAAAACCAATTCTGAAGGCAATCACATTTTCCAACAATTTATATTATAATTTCAAAGAGGAACAGAAATGCCCCAAGTAAACTAAACAATATTGTGGTAAAATGAACTTTAAAATTCTTAGCAGACAAAAGGAAAACGCTTTTTGCAAAAGGATGTATTGCCTGGTAACCATAACTCATAATGCAGATAAGAACTATACCCATGACCCTGGGAAAGTCATGTCCCTTCCACTCAGCCTTGGTTTCCTCATCTAGAAAATAATAAATAAATGAGTAAATAATAAAATAGATGGTCTCTTCCGCTAAATAAAAAGATTGGGTATTTTCTAATGCCTGACGAGTTTGTTAGGCATTAGATATGTTTACTAAACATGAGAGAATATCCAATATAGTTAACTACAATCTGATGCAAACCTTCCTAAGACTGTAAGTTAATATATAAAGGAATTCTGTTCCTCTAAATAAAATATAACATATCTCTATCAGATTTTTAAATGCAGCTCTTTACAGTATATATACCCTTACTTCATCTTCACAGACTCAATTTTTACTTATTTAACATACTTATTTAACATACACATGAGATTATGTGAGGCCTGATAGGTACTCTGGGAACTTGAGAGTGGTTTTTCCACAAGCATAAAATTAATACACACTTACATAATAATAAGGCACCATTTAACACACTTTACAGGCAAAATCAATCCCATAATATCTAACAACTCCATAAAATAAAAGCTATATATGGCAGAATAGTTAAGACTATTACTGCTTTCCCCCAAAACTCATTTTTAAAAGCTCTAAGCATATAGAAGAATCAGTAGAAAATCTGTGCAAATATACACACACAGTGAAACTGCACACCAACCTTTTTTCAGTCGAGGTTTCTGAGATTCAGCAGATGCAGGAAACTGAGTTCTCTGAAAAGAAAGAAATCTATGTTAAAGCACCACCATAAACCTTGCTAACTTAAAAAAGCATTCAAATAGTAGCTCTCCAATCATGCAATTAATCCATTAACTACATACAGGTACAAAGAATTTTTAACGCAGTTTAAAAAACAAATGTCAAGTCATAACTTTTGCTATCCAAACTATTAATAACACATATGCATATTTACAATGCATATTTAATGTGTAATGTATAATTATAATGCATAAAATGTGCACAAATAAATGTACTAAGCTCTGGACACTACACATTAGGATTATACTTAATGTCATATAGCTTAGCAACCAAAACAAAATAGTAGTAACTTTGACAAAAGGAAGTTTGTGCAGTTATCTATACAGAAATTGCCTAGCACCCGATTCTAGGAGGAAGGTTTTTTTTTTTCTTTTTAAGCGACATTATTGAACATAATAAATACTGTCTTATACCATAACTTTGCAGAAAATATTCAGATGGATTTTTCTTCTACCTACCTCCTATATTATATATGATATAGTAAGATATAAGCAAAAACAATGGCTGAGAAAATTTCCAGAAGTAATGTTAGATACTAATCTTTAGATTCAGAATGCTCAACCAATCTTGACCAGGTTGAATGAAAATAAATCCACGCTTGTATACATCACAAGGACCTGCACTAGAGATAATAAGAAGTTCTTAAAAGCAACCAAAGGAAAAAAGTATCATGAGCTAACCTACACAGAAAGGACAATTAGATTGACAGCTGATGTCTCAACAATTAAAAATGGGAAATAATATCACATAAAGACATTATAAGAAAAATCACTCCCATGTTTCAGGTGCTAAGTAAAATGAATGTTAATCTAAATACAAGGTCAGCAAACTATGGCCCACAGGGCAAACAAATCCAGCCCATTTTTATATGGCCCACAAACTAAGAATTTTTTTTACATTTTTAATAGTTTTTAAATTTTTAATATTTTGTAACACCTTAAAATTACATAAAATTCAAATTCAAGTGTCTATAAGCAAAATTTTATCAGAATACAGCCACACACACATGTTTATATATGGTCTATGGTTGCTTCCACACTATAAATGCATAACTGAGTTAACTTGTGACAGAGCCTCGCCCACAAGCCCAAAATATTTATTACTGGCCCTTTACAAAAAGTTTGCCAACTCAGATCTAAACTCTTACACCTCAAAACTAATTTTGGGGGTTCCTGTTTGGCTCAGTCGGAAGAGCATGTGGCTCTGGATCTCGGGGTCATGAGTTTGAGCCCCATGTTGGGTGTAGAGATTACTAATAAACTTAAAAAAAAAAAAAACACAACTCTCAAGAACAATGGCAAATAAAGACTTACAGACAAATAAAATTTGAGAGTTTTAGACTCATTAAATAAACTTTAAGGGGTGCCTGGCTGGCTCAGTCGGTACAGCATGGGACTCTTGATCTTGGGGTTGTAAGTTTGAGCCCCATACTGGGTACAGAGATTACTTAAAAAAAAAAAACCAAAATTTAAAAAAATTTTATAATTTTAGGAAAAAGGAAAATAACCCCATAATGAAAAGGTGGAAGGAGCAAAGGAATTGGTAAAATACATAAGTATTCTAAACATCTACTGACTGAATAAAGCAAACAAAAGTATAATCTGTGAACAACAATATCATGAACTGGCAGAAGGCAATGGGTAATAACGCATTTGATAATCCCTACATTATTCAGTTTTGAGTTTGAACTTTCAGTTAAATAGGTTTTAAAAAATGGGTACTCACTAAAGGAAGACTAAAGAATAGAGTATATAACCTACAAGTAATGAAATGAGAGAGACAAAAAGAAACTCAGCCAAAAAAAAACAAACAAAAGAAAATGAAGGGAAAAAATGAAATTCTCCAGTTAAATGATCAGGATGGATGTTTTTTAAAATCTTGATGAATGCTACTTCTATAAAGATACATCTAAAACATAAAGGCAAAGAAGGGGCACTTGTTGGTTAGGCATCCAACTCACAGTTCGTGACTTCAAGCCCTGTGTCGGGCTCTACATTGACAGTGTGGAGCCTCTCTCTCTGCCCCTCCCCTGATCTCTCTCAAAATAAATAAACTTTAAAAAAAATTAAAAAATAAAACATAAAGGCAAAGAAAAAGCAAAAAGATACATTAGGAAAACAGAAACGAAAATAAAGCTAAAGTAGCAATATTAACATTAAACAAAACAGACTTCAAGAGAAAAAGTTTTAGGGGTGCCTGGGTGGTTCAGTTAGTTAAGTGTCCGACTCTTGACTTTGGCTCAGGTCATGATCTCGTGGTTGTGAGACCACACTGGGTCCACACTGGGTGTGGAGCCTGCTTGGGATTCTCTGTCTTCCTCTGTTCATCTCCCCCCCAGAAAAGAGGAAAAGAATTCACAGGAAAATGAAAATGAATTAAAATAGATGGAAGACTAAAATGGACAAGGCAAGGGGTGCCTAGGTATTGCAGTGTTGGTTAAGCATTTGACTCTTGATCTCGGCTCAGTTCATGATCTCACGATTTGTGAGATCAATCCCCACATCAGGCTCTGCACTGATGGTGTGGAGCCTACTTGAGATTCTGTCTCTTCTTCTCTCTGCCCCTCTCCGGCTTGTACTCTCTCTCAAAATAAATTGAAACAAACAAACTTAAAATGGACAAGGCAAATTTAAAAACCTTTAGGAAAAAACCTCTAGAAAAAATTATAGGATAGGGAAGGATTACTTCAATAAGATATAAAAGCACAACCCAATTGAGAAAAGATCTAAATATTCACTACATTAAAATTAAGAAATCCTGTTTCAAAAAGGAAGTGATAATAGAAAACTAAGAGAAGATATATGCAATACAAAACCAAAAAAAAAAAAAATGACAAAGGATTAACAGCCAGAAACTACAAATAACTACCAAAAATAAATACATAAATAAAAGAGTAAAAAAAAAAAAATGAGAAAAACAGTGAAGTAGAAAAACAAGTAAAACATTTGAAAGAGGCACTGCAGAGAAAAGAGACAACCAATGATGCTCCACCTCATTAACAATCAGGTAAATGTCAGTTAAAATCACATTACGAGGCACCTGTGTGGCTCAAGCAGCTAAGCATCTGACTTTGGCTCAGGTCATGATCTTACAGTTTGTGAGTTTGAGCCCCACATTGGGCTCTCTGCTGTCATGCAGGGCCTACTTCGGATTCTCTCTCTCTCTGCCCCTCTCCCACTCATGCTCTCCCTCTCTCTCAAAAATAAACAAACATTAAAATAAATAAATAGGGGCGCCTGGGTGGCTCAGTCGGTTAAGCGGCCGACTTCGGCTCAGGTCATGATCTCGCGGTCCGTGAGTTCGAGCCCCGCGTCGGGCTCTGTGCTGACAGCTCAGAGCCTGGAGCCTGTTTCAGATTCTGTGTCTCCCTCTCTCTGACCCTCCCCCGTTCGTGCTCTGTCTCTCTCTGTCTCAAAAATAAATAAACGTTAAAAAATTTTTTTTTAAATAAATAAATCCTTTAAATAAAATAAAAAATAAAATAAAATCACATTAAGATTTAATTTCATATCCACTATACTGACAGAATTTAAAGCTATAACAATATCAAGGATGTAAGCAACAGGAACTGATGGTAGAAGCATAAATTGTTATAACCACCTGCGAGTTTCCCACAAGTAATGAAGTTGAAGATGTCCAATATACAATGTACAATTGCAATGTACAATATAAATGAGCCTCAAAAGCACGCTAAGTGGGGGCGTCCTAAGTGGTTCAGTCAGTTAAGCATCCGACTTCAGCTCAGGTCATGATCTCACAACTCATGGGTTGAAGCCCCACATCAGGCTCTGGACAGACAGCTCACAGCCTGGAGCCTGCTTCAAATTCTGTGTCTCCCTCTCTCTCTCTGCCCCTCCCCTGCTTGTGTTCTCTTCCAAAAATAAATAAACTTAAAAAAAAAAAAATGCTAAGTGAAACTCAGATACATTAAGACTACATAGTGTGTGATTACATGAAATTGCAGAAAAGGCAAAATGTTGGAGACACAAAGCAGATCAGCGGTCAGCTGGGGTGAAGAGTAGAAAGTGGTTGCAAATGGACACAAGGGAATTTTTTGGAGTGATGGAGGTCAGTGGATTGTGGTGACAGTTGTACAAGTATATAAATTTACCAAAATTGATCAAACTGTACACTTAAAATGGGTAGATTTTATGGTATGTGTATTATACCTCAACAAAGCTGTTTTTATTTTTTTTCAACAAAGCTATTTTTACTTTTTGTTTTATTTTAAAGTTTATTTATTTCTTTGGAGAGAGAGCATGCACGTGCAAGTAGGGGAGGGACAGACAGAAGGAGAGAATCCCAAGCAGGCTCTGTGCTGTCCGTGCTCAATCCCACTAACAGTGAGATCATGACCTGAGCAGAAATCAAGAGTTGGAGGCTCAACTGACTGAGCCACCGAGGCACCCCTAATCTTAAATAAAATACAAATGCCAGTCCCCAGTTTTCCTAAGGAACTAGTAATAATCTTTGGTAGTTTAGGTAGCATATTCGAAATTCTGTGTGTCCCACACTGGCCTAGTTTTACTCCATTTTAGTGGGATGTCTCCTGGCCTCAAGGCCTTTACAACAGCATTCTTAGATTTACTTATGCATTTGTTCAAACTTCTGTTAAGTCTTTCAGTCTTCTCTCCCTCACATCTATACATCTGTGTCTACAGATCTATGTAGTTTTTCTTTGTGTCACAAAATTAAGATCACACACTATACACCTGTTAAAAAAAAAAAGGCCCCAAATGGAGTTGTTTACATTAAGTCCCATGTCAACAAACCAAGACTTAATTATTCTTTCTGCCTCTCCCAGGAACAGAATCCTAAACCAGTCAATCAGAAATCGCCCAATCAGTACTGGTGAGGTAATATGCCTGATAGACAACCCCCCCGCCGCCCCCGCCATCACCTAAAGGAAAGTGATCTTGCAATAACCAACCTTCTTGTCTAGTATAACCTCCTTATTCCCACTCCTTTCTACCTAATGAAAACCTTTCATTTTGTACAGCTCTTCGGAGTTCCTGTCTGCTAGAATGAATGCCACCTGATTCATGAATCATTGAATAAAGCCAAGGAGGACCTTTGAAGTCTACTCAGTTAAATTTTGTTAACATTGCACTCCACATCTAGCTTTTGAAAAATGTATAGCATCCATGTCAACATATATAGTTCTTTTTTTAAGTTTTATTTATTTAAGTAATCTCTACACCCAACATGGGACTCAAACTCAGGACCCCGAGATCAAGATCTCATGGTTTGTGAGATTGAGCCCTTAACCAGGCTCCAAGCTGACAGCACAGAGCCTGCTTGGGATTCTCTCTCTCCTTCTTTCTCTCCGTCCCTCCCCCACTCACACTCTCTCTCAAAAATAAATAAATAAACTTAAAAAAAAAAAAAAAAGAGCTGCACTCTCCTTTGAGTCAGCCAGGCACCCTTATGGTTCTGACATTTTTTTAATGCCTGCATAATATTCCTCAGGGGACTGGGTGGCTCAGTCAGTTAAGCCTTGGATTCCTGGTTTCAACTTAGGTCATTATCTCGCTGTTCCTGAGATGGAGCCCCACGTTGGGCTCCTCACTGATGGTGCAGAGCCTGCTTGGGATTCTCTCTCTGTCCTCCCCCACTTGCACACTCACGCTCTCTCAAAATAAACTTTAAAAACGTATATTCCTCAGAATGGAAGTATCAGAAGTCATCTATTACCCTATTAATGGGCATTCACCTTGTTTTCAGTATTTTGCCACTGTAAACAATACTGCAATGAATACCCTTATAGTTTATGCTTATGTTTTGCTTTTATTTCAATGGGTTACAGGTCTGGTGACTGAGTGAATGAGACTGTTGGGCCCTTTTAATTTTATTACAAGATATCAGATCACTTCCAAAAAGGCCAGAAATTCAAATTTCCATGCAGTGGTAACATGAAAAGATGAAATTAGTACAAATATAACACTGCTTGGCACAAAAACAGACACATAGACCAATGGAATAGAATAGAAACCCCAGAACTAGACCCACAAACGTATGGCCAACTCATCTTTGACAAAGCAGGAAAGAACATCCAATGGAAAAAAGACAGTCTCTTTAACAAATGGTGCTGGGAGAACTGGACAGCAACATGCAGAAGGTTGAAACTAGACCACTTTCTCACACCATTCACAAAAATAAACTCAAAATGGATCAAGGACCTGAATGTGAGACAGGAAACCATCAAAACCTTACAGGAGAAAGCAGGAAAAGACCTCTCTGACCTCAGCCGTAGCAATCTCTTCCTCGACGCATCCCCAAAGGCAAGGGAATTAAAAGCAAAAGTGAATCACTGGGACCTTATGAAGATAAAAAGCTTCTGCACAGCAAAGGAAACAACCAACAAAACTAAAAGGCAACCAACGGAATGGGAAAAGATATTTGCAAATGACATATCGGACAAAGGGCTAGTATCCAAAATCTATAAAGAGCTCACCAAACTCCACACCCGAAAAGCAAATAACCCAGTGAAGAAATGGGCAGAAAACATGAATAGACACTTCTCTAAAGAAGACATCCGGATGGCCAACAGGCACATGAAAAGATGTTCAGCGTCGCTCCTTATCAGGGAAATACAAATCAAAACCACACTCAGGTATCACCTCACGCCAGTCAGAGTGGCCAAAATGAACAAATCAGGAGACTATCGATGCTGGAGAGGATGTGGAGAAACGGGAACCCTCTTGCACTGTTGGTGGGAATGCAAATTGGTGCAGCCGCTCTGGAAAGCAGTGTGGAGGTTCCTCAGAAAATTAAAAATAGACCTACCCTATGACCCAGCAATAGCACTGCTAGGAATTTATCCAAGGGACACAGGAGTACTGATGCATAGGGGCACTTGTACCCCAATGTTCATAGCAGCACTCTCAACAATAGCCAAATTATGGAAAGAGCCTAAATGTCCATCAACTGATGAATGGATAAAGAAATTGTGGTTTATATACACAATGGAATACTACGTGGCAATGAGAAAAAATGAAATATGGCCTTTTGTAGCAACGTGGATGGAACTGGAGAGTGTGATGCTAAGTGAAATAAGCCATACAGAGAAAGACAGATACCATATGGTTTCACTCTTATGTGGATCCTGAGAAACTTAACAGGAACCCATGGGGGAGGGGAAGGAAAAAAAAAAAAAAAAAGAGGTTAGAGTGGGAGAGAGCCAAAGCATAAGAGACTGTTGAGAACTGAGAGCAAACTGAGGGTTGATGGGGGGTGGGAGGGAGGAGAGGGTGGGTGATGGGTATTGAGGAGGGCACCTTTTGGGATGAGCACTGGGTGTTGTATGGAAACCAATTTGACAATAAATTTCATATATAAATAAAAAAAAACAAATATAACACTGCTAGCAATAAACTTGACAATAATGAAAATAATCAGTTAACTTCAGGCTCAAGTGCTACAGTCATGTTGAAACAGCCATTCTCTTTAAAACACTAATAGACTCTAAAATTCTAAATTCTAAAATCACAGAAATCAAGTTCATATTCTGTTTATGAACACCAATCTCTCTGCCTGCAACGAACACTGGAGAATAAACTCTATTTGTAGCAGTGCCGTGTTACCATTACACCTTACATTTAAGATTATGTAGGTGAAGTATTTCCTTTGATGTTTCTAATATCTAAAACCTAGTAACACTAATCATGCTATTGAATTTTTTTCTTTTTAACTTGAGGCTTAACAAAAGTCTTTGCCTTGGGCCTCCTTCTCTGTACTGAGTTGTACGATTACACTAAAAATAATTTGACTTCTCTAGAAATGAGAACAGAAAACAATTCCCCCTGACAGGCAACATTGGTCTTGCTCTTCAAAAGCCAAAACCAAATCGTAAAACATTCAGCCAAAACCTGCTGTGTTTGTCTCCCACGTTTTGTCTCCCATGTCTCCCATGGGCGTTCTTCAAAGGGCAGTAAATTCCAAAATAAATAAATAAAGTCATTCTAACAAATGCGAGGACCATGCTTTGAAACCCAACGCTAAAACAAAGTAGACAAAGTTTCACGCTAACTTTACAGAAATCAGATCCAACTATAAATATATACACCTCACAAACAACTACCACTGGGTGATCCCGCATTCATCTGGGTTACTTTGTAAGAGCAGCTCTGCGGAGTTTAATCAATGCCTTAACTCAAGCCTCAGCTGAATCCCCAAACAGCACTATTCCTAAACTTAATCACAACAGAGAAAACATGGTCCCGACCCACCGGCAGAAGGCAGTGACGCCGAAAGCTTCGAAGCTTGGTCATATTCAATCCCTAATCCAAGGGATTAACAACATTGTCTCTGCACAAATGGTAGTGCTTCCTTTCCAAACCTCGTGAGACAGAGAAGATGGGACTAGCAAAAGAGCCATTTCTGATGAATATCTCCCTTCTCCGTCCGGCGCACCCCAAGAAGGACTACAATCCTAGCCCAGGCCCAGCACTGCAAAGAATTCAGCCTTGCCCCAGGCGGACCAGCTCCCTTGAGGGAGTCGGTATCGCCCCGCGCACCCCGAGCAGCTCCAGAGCCGGCTCCGCACTTCCCCAGGGGCAGCTGCGTGGGACACGGGTCGCCCGCAAGCCTAACTCGCCACTCTGCTCCGCCCGTCCCGGCCCTGCCCCGCCTAGCGGCCGGGACCCTAAGGAGAATCTCTAAACTCACCGTCGCGAGTCTCTCCTCAGCCATCTTGGCTCCGCCCACCACTTCCCGGCCGGAAATTGGCCGTCTCCTAGACAACCAGGCAAACGGAAATGGTAGGAGGGGCCTGAGCGGGGAAGGAAATAGATCAGGGGGCTGAACGTCTCGTTTGAGAGGGTTTTCGGGGAACCTGGAAAGGGTTGGGTCCCTCTCCACTAAAGTGGCGGTGATGGACCCGGTGAAGGAATGCCTAGGCAGTTCTCTTCATCCGGGGCAACCCCATCACCACTCCCACGCCGTTGTCTTGGAAACTGCTGGAGGAAACCCGGGGCCTCGCTGGCTGGAACTGCCGGACACAGCTGGGAAGGCCGCGCAGTCCTCCCGGCGCCTAGCCCTGCCCAGTATCGACGCCACTTTGCGTTTATTTCAAGCCTTCCGGGAATTCCGGTCCCCAAACACTAGGGCAGAGAGCCCCATTCTAGACATTCATAAAAATCTCCTTTCTTAGCTGTCACTGTCCAACTGAGGTATTCGCCTCATCAGGCTCCCTTCTTGTTTACGCCAGAATTTGCAAACCCGCTGCCGGTAGGCTGTGTTGGAGCAAGTTTTGTTTTGATGGGAAATAATTTTTTTAAAAAGATTTCGCAGGAAAGCCAGAAACCCGGCCTCGGGGGCATATAAACATCCGACAATGGGCTTCCATTCCTAAATGGCAATAAAACGGATCTGAAAAACGATGCAACTGAAGATAGGTTCGCCATGTTGCCACAGTCCATGTCCTGGCACACTTCAGCCGTTTGACATTACCCATCTGGCCCCTGGTATGGTGAACTAAATGATTAGTCTTTCTTGTGAGTGATCGTGGAAATAGGTGTGGGCTTTGGAGTCAAACATAGCTGTGAACTTGACTACTGCCTGACATGAGCCAATCATTTTGGGTTTCATTCATCCTAGTACGTGGAACTAACTATGTAATGAACACAACTATAACAGGATCCCGGCACCCACAGCACCAACCTTAAAGTAGAGAGAGGAAGTCAGACATTAATAATACAAGCAAAATTTATGAACAAACAGTTCACTAAATAAGAAATACAAATGGCTGTTAAACATGAAAATACAACTTTGCAAGGAAGAAAGAACATGCGAATTAAAGTTTCCAAGAGATACTTTACACCTCTTACATTGGCAAAAAAAAAAAAAAAAATTTCACTAACATAGTTGTGAGGAAACATGCATTCTTCATCTGTGGCTAGTGAGAATGTGAATTGATAACAACCTCCATTGAGAGCAGTTTGGAAATAACTACCAAAATTTAAAATGCGCATAAACTTTAATTCCCTTATTTCAATTCTAGGATTTTATTCTATAGGTATATTTGTGGGAAATGACTTTACATACAAAATTATTCAATGCAGCATTGTTTGTAGTAACCAAAGCCTGAAAACAACCTCAATGCCTAATGATTGAGGTTAAAAATTTATGGTAAGTCCATATTATCTGGCACATGAAAAAGAGGCAACTATTTACATATTGTCATAAAAGAATTGCCAAGATACATTATTAACAGATAAAACCAAAGTGCAAAAAATGTATATAATATCTGCTAAATGAGAAGGAAAAAATCAAGAGGAATATTATGTATATAATTGCTTGTGTACTCAGAAAATATCTCTGGAAGTATATTCAAAATGCTAAACTTGTAAGGAGAACAACTGGATAGCAAAGGGACAGGGAAGAGAAGAGACTTTTTGTTCTATACCTTGTGTACAATTTGAATTTTGTATCAAATGGATGTATTACCTATTCCAATTAGAGAAAAATAAAATTAAATGAAAAGAACTACATAACTATGTAATTAGAATCATGGTAAGTGCTAATAAGAAATATAGAATAGAAAAAGTGAATAACAGGGAGATCCAATATAGACTTGCTTGGACAGAGAAGTTTCCCTGGGTAAGAGATTTTAAAATGAAATCTAGGAGATAAGGCATTAGCTTGGGGAGGGGGCTGAGGAAGCGGGCAGGCCTGGGAAGAATCCTAAGGCAAAAGAAGAGTTTGTGCAAAGGCCCTGAGGATGGAAGAAGTTTGGCCAATTTGTAGCACAAAGAGACCAGTGTGGCTAGAAAGAAGAAAGGGGAAGGGAGTTGTTTACAAGAGGTGGAGAGGTAGGAGAGACTAGTGGTGTAGATCCACAGAGCTCACATGAGGGATTTTATTCTAAGGGGATTGGGAAGGCACTAGAGAGTTCTGAGCAAAGAGTGACATGGTCAGAATTAACATTTAAAGAGTTCCTGTTAGGGGCGCCTGGGTAGCTCAGTCTGTGGAGAATGTGACTCTTGATCTCAGGGTTGTGAGTTTGAGCCCCATGTTAGATGCAGAGATACTAGAAATAATAATAAAGTTTAAAAAAATAAAGAGTTCATGTTAGCTAATGAGTGGAAAATGAATCAAGAGGAGGGACAAGAATTGATCATCTAGGAGAGACTAAAGGATATTGCAAACAAGGTTTGATAAAATCATTCACTTGGACTAGAGTGATGACAAAAGAAAAGGAGAAAAAGTAAGTGGATGGTAGGAGGTAAAACAAATTTCCCATGGTGTAGAATTGGATATGGGAGAACGAGAGAAACGGGGATAGATATCACAGGAAAATCACTAGGTTTCTAAATTTAAAAGCAACTGGATGAATAGTACTACCAATTACTGAGATGGAGAGTCTTTGGGAAGCAGATGTTTTTGAGAAGCTCATGAACACACTTCCCAGTATATAAAATCTCCCTGAAAGGGGTCCTGTCAGGACTACCTGACATTCTTTATGCCTGTGTTACTAAGTAAACAGATGTTGTTATTGTCGTACGTTTTTATCTCTCTCCTTTGATCCCTTTCTCATAGGAGAAAGATGAAGCACTTTCTGTCCAATGGCCTTTTTCATAAGAAAGCATGTTGGTTTCTCAAATTGCAATAACTAAGCATAATGTGCTTTAATTACATAGGTAATTAGAAACAAATTCCTCAAAAAACATAACATCTTCCCAGGAAGATCCCAGAATCACATAGACACTGTTTCTTGTATAACAAATCAGGCTTCATTTCCCTTAGAAATCCTCCTTGGATGTAATTTTGCTTATCAGGATCATTTCAGTCATATAGCTGGTTAAAGCATTCCAAACAAAATGACATTCATCTTTTTCTCCCCCATGGTGGGGCCTGGGGAGGCAGGACAGGAATCCCCAATATATGTATAAGGAGTTATATCCCCCCCCAAAAAAAGAAAAAGGAAAAGAGGAGGGAAGAAAGGACGGAAGAGAGGGAGGGAAGAAGGAAGACTGATAGGGTCTAACAGCAAACTTTGTTCTGATGCCACCTACTAGGCAACCCTCTAGAACCTTATGCCTCTTGTATGATACTGGTCCTCCCAAAACTCATACCACCAACTCGTAAGGGCCCAGCCAACACCTGGGGAAACACTATAAAATAATATGAAGCTCCAGGAGCCTTCATGAAGCACTTTTTTAAATGTTTATTTTTGAGAGAGAGAGAGAGAGAGAGACAGAAACAAAGGAGGGGGCAGAGACAGCGGGGGAGGCAGAGAATCTAACCTGTCAGCACAGAGCCCAACACGGGGCTTGAACCCACCAACTGTAAAACCATGACCTGAGCCAAAGTCCAACACTTAACCGACTGAGCCACCCAGGCACTCCATGAAGCACTTTAAATATACCCATTCCTATACATATACTCAACATCAAAAGAATATATACTGCATTGTGAGAAAAAATACTGGCAACAACTCAAATGTCCATCACCAGGGATTGTTTAAATAAACCAAAGTACATCCATGCTAACACATATTATAGCCTGTAAAAGGCTTTAAGATGGTGAAATAGTTATATGGAAAACAAAAAGTGTAAAAAATATAGTATGCTTCTATTTCTTCAAAATAAGGTGGCAAGTGGAATATTCACATTGTGTGAATAGAATTTTGAGAAGAAATCACAAGAAACTGGTAATGATGTTTGTCTCTGTAACATCTGTAACAGAGAGGGTGGAGGGGGAAATAGAATGGGAAGATGACTGTTTTTCATTGTTTACCATTCTATAAAATTCGAGTTTTTATTGTCCATTTATTTTTAATTTTAAAAACCAGTTAATGAGATATGTAAATGAAACCATTTTGAAAACTCTCATTCCTGAATTCACTTCTGATTTGGATGTTAAAAAACACAAGAAGATATAGCTCCCATCCTAGCAAACAAAAGGACAGTTTAGCTAGAAGACCAAAAAACTTTTAAACTCATCAGAAAGATAAGGACATAAACATAAATGAACCAACCTCCAGAAAGTGCTAAGTCCTTCAGAAGAGAGAAGAGCCCTATAGCAGCTCATATTCCTGGCTGAACTATGCTGGGAAGAGGAATCCACAATAGGGGAATAAAGAGAAACCAGTTGATATTTAACAAAATTTGAACAGACCCATAGAGACTAGCATGACATAAGCATCTAGAGGACCCAAATCTACAGAGAAAGCCTACATCCATTCACCAATCTTAGCTTTTGGATCTTAACCAACTACAGGGAGGTAAGAGACTGAAAAGTGGGAGTAGGGTAGATAGTAGGAATTGAGACAGATCAGTCCTGTGTTTGAGGTGAGTAGAGTCTCTCCCAAGTGCAAGATACCCTTTAAAAATGAATGAGCAAGGCAGGAGCACTGAGAAACCCTTCAGAGGCACTCTTGAAGGCTAAGAGTGGGGCAGGGATGCTGAGAGACCCATCCCTGAAGCACTGTGGACATTATTCTTCAAAAGACTAAGGGTAGGGCATGTATAGGAACTGACAGAAATACCTTCCCATGACCCATCCCAGTGACCAAAAAAACCTGGCAGCTACGTCAGTTTGTCCACAGTTTCCACGGGAAAGGGGAGATCTCTCACATTTCCAAAGATTGATAACTTGGCTGTGAAGCAAAGTTAGATCTCTGCAATTTTGCCAATGCCCCAAACTCAGAGCTTATTGAAGGGGAATTTCTGACTCTGTCTTCAAAATATTTGAAGCTAGTGGTGAACCAAATCAAACTAAAGCCACAATAAAGCCCAGATCTAGGTCAGATATACATTAGATTTACTGAGCCACTACTCAAGTAGGCTGAAAGAAAAATAGGCATGCCTCATCTTGAAGGTAAGAATATTTTCTTCAGTTTCTCCTGTTTTTTACACAAAATGTCCAGTATACAATCAAATCAAAGACATGTGCAAAAGCAAGAAAATGAGATCTACCATAACAGAAGAAAGGTTCAATAGAAGCAGCACTAGAGACAACCTAGATGTTGAATTATCAGGATCTTTAAAAATAACTGTGATTAGGGGCACCTGGTGGCTCAGTCAGGTGTCCAACTTCGGTTCAGGTCATGATCTCACAGTTTGTGGGTTCAAGCACCACGTCAGGCTCTGTGCTGACAGCTTGAAGCCTGGAGTTTGCTTCGGATTCTGTGTCTCCTTCTCTCTCTCCCCCTCCCCTGCTCATGCTCTGTCTCCCCCTATCTCAAAACTAAATAAACACTAAAACAAAACAAAACAAACAAAAAAAGACCTGTGATTAAAAGGCTAAAAAAAAATCTGGTGGGAGCAAAATACTGGAATTAATAGAGTTTTTTAAATAGTTGTGATGAAAATTCTAAAAAAAAAAAAAAAAATCTAGTGGGAATGTGGGCAACATCCATGAAGAAATGGGGGAAATTTTAACAGAAACATGTAACTGTACAAACATAATGAAATGCCAGAAATGAAAAATACAACATCAGGGGTGCCTGGCTGGCTCATGGAGTATGCAACTCTTGATCTGAGGGTCATGAGTTCAAGCCCCACACTGGGTGTAGAGTTTACTTAAAAAAAAAAAAAAGTTTATTAAAGAAAGAAAAGTATATCAGAAATAAAGAATTCCTTAGATGGAGTTAGCCGGAAAGCATTAGGGAATTTGCTAATGGAAAAGCTAAATGGAAAGTATCCAAACTGAGAACAAAAAGAGAAAAGAATGGGAGGAAAATCATCTGAGATCTGTAGGATAATATGAAATCATCTAATATATATATATATGGAGTTCGAGTCCCAGAAGGAGAAAAGAGGCAAGAGAGTATGGAACAAAAGAAATATTAGAAGATAATGGCCAAGAAATATCCAATATTAGTCAAAAACATCAACACAGACCCAAGAGATTCAGTAGACTCCATACAAGGATAAACATACCTACTCAATCTGCTAATGACCAAAGATAAAGAACAGATATAATCATTGAGGGAGGGCAAACCACATTATGCAAAGGTAAAGAAATAAAAATGATGACTTCTGACCAGAAACAAATGAGACCTGAGGACAAATAAATGACTTCTTTAAAGTACTGAAAGAAGAAAGAAAAGGTAAACATAGAATACTATATCCAACTAAAACACCCCTCAAAAATAAAAGTAAAATAAAAATATCCTCTGACAGATAAGTGTTGAGATAATTGATCTCTAGAGAAACTACAATATAAGAAATGCTGAAAGAAGTTCCTCAGACTAAAGAATAGTCTAGAATAACCACACACACACACACACACACACACACACACACACTCCATTGATTTTGAACCAAGATGCCAAGTCAACCTAATGGGTGAAGAAAAACCTTTTTAAAAAATGTTGCTGGAACTGGATATCCATGTTGAAATAAACCTCATTTTGAACACAAAAATTAATTTGAGATGGATCATATACCTAAATGTAAAACTCCAAACCATAGATGTAAAGCTTAAAGCTACTGAGATGGATCATTGACCATCTGTGAAACATTGCAGACATAAAACCCCAAATGATAAAACTTTTAGAAGAAAATATGTTCTTTGTGACCTGGAGATCATAAAACCATAAAAGAAAAAAATGATAAAGTAGACTTTATCAAAATAAAAATTCCTGCTCATCAGAATATCCCAATAAGAAAGTGGATAACCTTTGTCTACAAACCAAACAAAAAAATCACAGCACATATATCTGTTAAAGGACTTGTATCCAGAATTCACAGAATAAGAATCACAATAAAAAGACAATCCAATTTTAAAATGGGAAAAGACATGAATGATTTTGCAAAAGATATACAAATGTAAGATAAGCATATGAAAGTGCTCAACATCATTAATTACCAGGGAAATGTAATGCAAATTAAAATCACAGAATTATTTCATACCCACTAAATTGGCTAATAAAAAACACTAACAACAGCAAATGCTGACAAAGGTATGGAGCAACTAGAACTCTCATACATCATTGATGGGAGTACAAAATGGTAAATCACTTTGGAAAACAGGAAGGCAGTTTCTTAAAAAGTTAAATACACACTTACCATATGACTCAGTAAGTTTCTACTCTTAGGCATTTATCCAAGAGAAATGAAAACATGTATCCACAAAACAAAATTTTAAAATTTACATAATAATATACATAGCAGCCTTATTCATAATTGCCCCAAACTGGAAACAACCTAAAAGTCCATCAATAGGAGAATGAATAAACAAATTGTGGTATATTTATAGAATGAAATACTACTTAGCAATAAAGAATGATTTACCAATACATACAACAATATTGTTGAATCTTTAAAGCACTGTTAAGTGAAAGAAGAAGCCAGATGCAAAAGAATACGTATTATATGATTCCATTTATATAAACTCCAAAAGCAAGCAATATAAATCTTTAATGATAAAAATCAGCAAAAAGTTATTAGAGATGGGAATGGAGATTATTTGAAAGATGCACAAGAGAACTTTCTGGGTTGATGGTAATGTTTTATATCTTCTTTTGGGTTATCACACAGGTGTATACAACTGTCAAAACATCAAACTTAACATGTGTGCATTTTATGATATATTGATTTCTACATATCAATTTAAAACAAAGGTAGTGGAGGATTCCTATTCCAAGACCACCTGTCTCCAAACCTTTACTGACCTATCTGATCTGTTCTCCTCAGTGTCTTTTCAGGGCTAGGCCCTTGATTATAGAATTTATCTTAAAGGACACACAATTGAGTGTCCCAAAGAAATAGCATTTAGAATCTGTGACACAATTTTGTTGAAACAGTAGTTTATTTCCATTGGTTAGTGAGCAACCATTTGACCATCGTAAGGCACTGACTTGTACTAATGTGATTTTAACATGAATAGATGGTACAAGAATTAACCTATTCTATTACAAGCTAGTAAAAAAAAAAAAAAAAAGTAAAAATCAATTCTTCAAAGGCATGTAGAACACTATCACTCTTCATTATGCCCATTCCCTGATATTTGCAGCCATGACCTTTACAATGCTCCAAACCAGTTGCAGGATTTTTAGATACAAACTCATTTCCTATCCAAAGTAGACATCTTTGTTGGACACTCAGGTCATGCCTCCTTCTTTATTAGAAAACTTTAGTATTTGCTCTAGTAATGTAGAAATGAACCACAAGGCAGGGTCATATGGTAGGAATTTATTAATGAGCAAACAACTTTGTTCATACCAGTAAGACTAGCAAACAGGTTTTAAATGACTTGAGAGCATGTGCAAGAGCTTACAATTTTAGAGCATTCCATCAGAATGTCCACTGCCCCAGTAGGCCCACAAAAGGTGCTCCATGTATGCCATCATTTTATGCTGGACTCCCTCTGAACAAATGATGTGATCTGCAGAAGGAGAGTACACATAGGAGTCTCCCTTGCAAGGACAAGCTGGGAAATTCAATAGGTGGTGTTTTTAGGTTGGTTCCCTCAGGTAATTTAGGATGAAACCCTACCCTGTGTGTTTGCTCACTCCTCAGGAATCCTACCATGGCCTATTGATTCCAGAGAGCCAACTCCTCACTGCACGATCCCTAGATTCACAATTCTAAGAAATAGCCATTTAACGTGCACTGAAGTGGCTTCCAGAAAACAGCTTTATTATTATACATACAGAAACCAACTTCAGCTATCAGAGGCAATCTAAAATCTACAAAGCAAGTTTTCAGCCTACAGAGCTCTCTGGAGAATTAACTGTCTACTATACAGAATTAGTTTTATATTTCTATGATCACCTTCAGAATTCCTACCCTGAAAGAAACTTAAATACTCCATGGCAAAAAGCAGGCAGCTTGAAAAGCAAATATTGCTGTTACACAGGTGTCAAATAAGACCCCAAGCCAAGAAATGTTACTTTGTGCACAGGAAACCAAATCATCAGCTCAGAATAGATAACATTGGCCTTCTGAAGAGGGTTTGAAAATATGGTGCTTGCTTTGCAACTCTCAATAAAACACTAGGTTGGCTCTCAAAAGTGAGGGAGAAAAGGCATACTTTGGGTCCTTCTCAGAGTATGAGGTTAATAACAAAATAAACATGTTTTGAATAGATAATAGCCCAAAATAGCAACTGGTCATTGAGTCTCCAGGGCAATCTAAGACTTGAAATCCCTTAACCAGTCTATGTAATTTTAGCAGGTACTTTTGGCAAGGCTCAGAAGCGACTAGTGTGATGAAATTACAGTGTAGTGGTCAAAATATGCTTCCAGCTCTGCCACCATCTTGGTGATGGTCGGCAATCCATCGAGTCTTTATGTAGAATCAGGATTAAGAGTTTAGGACCAACCAGCAGACGCTTTGTTCACTGCTGGGCCTCCAGTGCCTGGAACAGTGCTTGACACCGTGGGTGTTGACTGAAGGATCCTAGGTTAGAATTTTCTTTCTGCCATATACAAAAGGATTACTTTAGGAAAGTTCCCTGCCTTTTTTGAGCTTCTGTTTTCTTATTTAAAAAATGGGGATGGTAACTATTTCATAGGGTTGTATTTTATTTTTAAAGTACTTTCTACACCTAGCATGGGGCTTGCACTCATGACCCTCAGACCAAGAGTCACATGCTCTACGAACTGAGTCAGCCAGGCTTGTGAGTTTAAAAAGATGGACCTGAAGCAATTAGTAAACACTAAAAAAGTTAGCCATAATGGTCTATTATATACTAATTCCTTACATTTATTTGCAAAAGAAAAAATTCAGGGCATTTTGGTTGTGTTGAAGATGCCTTTTGTGATGTGCAGCTAGCAACCCATCATCTCCCAAGATCTGCCTCCTAATCCACAGGGGTAAGCTCTCAAGAGCCACGTTTGTACCAATGATCCTGTTCCATGGTTGTTTGGTTCTGTTTCATGTGTCTGGCACAGTTAATATGTAACACCTGGGGTTACAGGGGAACTGCCTGGAAAAGCAGGAGCTGTTCGAATGACCTGGAGGTACAGAGGATAAACAATGCCAGTTTAGTTCCTGCATCCAATCTCATCCTGCCTTTGGGTGTCTAGGAGATAGCTGATTTTTTTTTTCCTAAATTAGTACTAGTATCCTTATTATTTATAACTAGGCTTTGTTTTCCAACTAATTTTCTTTGATCCTCATAATATCCCTGTACGACAGACAAAAGAACATGATAGAATGAACACATGGAATTAGGAAAGCATGACCCTGCCATAAACTCTCTAATTTTGGGGTTAATTATGTATGAACCTGTTTTCTCATTTATAAGATAGGAATGCCTACTCTGTTTTAGGGCTGCTTATAAGATACAGATAACATAAGGCATCCGGCAAGAAGCATTCAACAAGTTATAGCTCCTATTTGTATCCCCATTTTACAAAAGAAAAGCCCACAGAAAACTATGGCTGAGAAACATTGGTATTTTTTCCCACAATACTACACTGGGACTAAGAAACAGGAAAATCCACTGTTTTAACACCCAAGAATGACATCAACAGTGAGAAGCTTGAGAGTCTAAGGGCTCTGAATTGAACTCTCAGTGGTTAAGTGGAATTGTACATTGACCTGACACAAATA
The DNA here is from genome assembly GCF_014898765.1 of Herpailurus yagouaroundi. NCBI lineage: Eukaryota > Metazoa > Chordata > Mammalia > Carnivora > Felidae > Herpailurus > Herpailurus yagouaroundi. The sequence goes on along the minus strand of NW_024412415.1, from coordinate 36,979,575 downwards.
GCTTAATGACAGCTTTGCTTAGAACCACTCAACTACCTTTGCTCAAACCCTACGCTAATCTACTTCCCAGATAGATTTCTCCCCCTTGGGAAGATAATAAATATACTGCCAATTGATGTGAACATTTTACTCTGCTCATCAGTTTTACAGTTCTTTTGGTTTTGTGAAATGAATTATTTTTTCCAAGGCAGACCAAATACCAGAAAACTGACAAAAAACAAAAATTGGGCTCTTCACACTAGACTCTTAAAAGGCAGCAATCCACAAAACCCCACTCAGCCATGGCCTCCAGTATAGCCCTTTCCTGAGCTTGTGAATTTTCCACAAATCCATTGTCCCTTATGACCTACATTGCTCACCTATACTCCTCTCTTGCAACCACACAAATGTCTAGACCAACTGTCCCCACCTTGTCTGCAGGTCTCAAACTGTGTTGTACAATCAGCAGGGATGGGGTGGGAATAGGACTTTAAAAACTGACACCCATGATGCAACCCCCAATTAAATCATAATCTCTGGGGTGGGACCTAGGCATTAGGTTTTGTTCTTCTGAAGCTACTTGGTGATTCCAGTATGTCAGATGGTCAGTGGCATCAAGTTGCAACCCAAGATTAACACAAACTGAGAAATAATATGGCCCAAGTGTAATTTTTCTTTGACCTATACTTAAGAATATTGTAAATTACCAACATCTCAAAATTGAGAATTCACATGTGTATTTCACATGCTCCGCTCAGAGCCCACTTAACCCACTGTAATCTTTTATTAAAATATTCACCTGGCTCTTGCAGATACGAGTTCCTTGGGACCCCTTGATTTTTACTGTAATAAAGTTGTGCTTTTGACATTTTCAGAGCTGCTACGTATCAATGTGTGATTGATTTATACTAATTGGCTCCTACTCTGAAAATGGCCCTACCTAAAAAAGCGTATCTATGGTTTAATCATAGTCTAAAAACTCCCTTTCAAATGAATCTCATAGTATTTTTCCCACCCTGCCACTGCCTAGAGAAAGACCAACAGTTGCCTTAAAGATTTATTTAATTCCACAAAAAGCAAAAAATTAAAACTCAGAAGTTGTCTGTTTACTCCTATAATAGCCACTATTTATTTCCAGTTGAGCATTTCCAAGTTAGTGATTTCATCTTGGGTTATTAAGAAGCAAATTCCTTAAAAAGAACCAGAAATACACCAGCTTTATCGCCGAAGAAACCTGACAAAATCTGACAGTCCCATGCTTTTTCCTGTTCCCGAAGTCAAGATTTCCCCATAATGCTCACTACTTATCTTCTTAAAGCTCCATACATCATCCAGCTCTAAGAGATGCTGAGAACAAATAGATATCAGCTGTTTTGTACATTTTCAGTTGTTATAAAACAAATTCTGTAACAAGTTCCAGTAGACTATCCAAAATTCATTTGAGCAAATAACCAGACCAATAACTGTAAATCCCTTGGCCATTATATCAAACCAAATAAATGCTGAACCATTTACTCTCAACTGTCTCATGTGAGTCTTCCCATGAGGATGGTCCTAATCAGCAAGGTGGGAAGGGCTATTCTTTCCTCATGGCTGGTTTCCTTTGATTGGGCAAAACACAGAGCCACATTAGTTGCATACTCTGCCTCAACAAATTAAAGATCAGGAAGAGTACATAACATTCCTCAAACAGGAGCAGTGACAGGCATTCATATGGTCTTTTATGCAGTTTAAAAGCACAATGCCATAGTTAAGAACCACCTTTCCTGGTACTGAATGCTAGGTCATACTGAGACCAAACTAATAAACAAGGAGGTAGTACAATGTTGACCGAGTGACAGAAGAAATTGTGAAATCCTGGGCAAGTTACTTAAATTTTGTCAAGCCTTATTTTCTTTTGTAAAACAGAGCAATTTCTACACCTCTGTAGACAGCAATAGAAGTTAAAGTGCTTTGAAGATAAAGTGATACATGAGCTCTCATTAAGTATAGATCTGAATAAAACCAAATCAAATTGTCCTAAAATTAGGACTTGGCTAGAATTGATCAGTGATGGAGATCTCCGACTTATGGGGACCTTCTTTAAGAAAGCTCTCCCTCCATCCCTACAGGAGATACTAGCTTTTAAGAGTGAACTAAATGGAAGCAATGTGAGGGAGTTTCAATGACTTTTAAAATATTTCATGCTTACAAAACTGACAAACTCTACTGAGCATCTAATATCACTGTTACAACACAAAAAGCAATTTAAATTCAATGTTCAAGACAGAAATTGGAAAGCTTTCAGAAAATGCTCTAAAGGCTTCATTAACCAAGGTAATTGTTGGGGATGGTCTCATTCACAGTTCCCTGCAAAGAAACTGAACCAAATCTCAACATTTTATATTAAGTAGGAACAGTGAATAAGGCACATAAAATAGGTGACTTGGGCCACCAATATGTCTTTTTTTTTAACTATAAAAATAAACATAAGTAACTAATGGAATAACAAAATAAAAGTTTATTTTATTAGAATTAGGAATGTTCTTTCCCTCTGGGCAACCTGAACAGTCCAGTTACAATGAAAATCTAAGAACAGTTATTTCCACAGCACAGGGTGCTCTATGCACAAAATTACAGGGTTAGGAGCATTTAATCAATTTACCGATCTGATTGTCTCACCAACCCGCCCCCTCCCTTCCCCCAAGTGCTCTATACCGGGATCTGTAGCTAAAAGATTTTGTTACATCAAGTCCTTTTCTCTCTTGTACTAAATTTCAGTTCCTAATCATGGCTGAATCACATTTTACACTGCAGATTCAACCATTTCAAATCAAGTCAGTTGTCTTGGATCTGTTATATATGTGTGTATGTATACACATGTGTATTTAATATATTTATTTAAACACACATAAAACACATACAATCTGGGTTGCAAATTACACAGAATTTAGGGTCTGATGATATTATATGCTACTCAATTTTACCACTGTGTGTATCCTGAGCTTTGGATCAAAATTTTATTGAAAATCATTTAAAGTCCATCTACTGCTCAATGAATTGTTCAAATGAAGCATCATGCACTTTCAAAAGACAATGTTAACTGCCCTCAAGAAGACAAGGAGACCCTGGTGCTTACCGTGAATAGAGCCCTCTGACTAAAAGACTTAGGTAGAAATAGGGAAGCTGTCATTCAATACGGCTTGCCTATCTCAGCTGGGGTCACTGAAGCTACTAACAATGAAAGCAATGAACTCAGGGAATTCTGTCAAACATGGAGATAGCTGTCAAAAGCTTGGAAGTTCAGAAAAGGCCAGTTCACCTTGATCCATACAAATTAGGGAATGCACACACAACTGCAATACCCTTAGGTAATATGCCAACACTGAAACTAAAAAGCATCTCTAAAAAGCACTGTTCCTCCATGGGTAGGGGCTGATATTATGAAGTGCACACACTGTTTCTGGATACCTGTTGCAAGGGGAGCATGTAAAGAGGATTTATGACACTGAAACCTAGATACTGCAGTTAACTGGTAAGAGTTTCTACAACACCACACATACACAAAACGTTTTAAGGGAAGCCACATATATCTAGATAGCAACTCTGGCTGCTTTTCAAAGTTACCAGGGAAAGGAACTCATTCAAGCTTTCTATTAAAAAAAAAAAAAAGTCTCCTTAGTTTCAATAAATGTATTTTAAGATTGATGCAGTCATTTAAAATAAAGTCAAATGAATGACGGGGGTGGAGGGGAGGAGAAGAGACTGGAAGCAGACACTGAGTTCAGATTTGCACCTGAGGTGGCAAGGGAGGGGAGGATGAGAGGTACGGGTAAAGTTGATCCTAAAGCGACAAGTGGTTTAAGGAAGCAGCATAATATATTCAGCAAACATTCACTGATTTTTGATGGGAAAAGAACAGTTGCAAGTACATCTCATGTAACAACCTTTTTCTAAAAGGAAAAGTAGGGTTGATTCAGCAAAGCCTAACTTAGGCAAAAGGCCAGAGGAAAGTGAACCTACTTCCCAATGGAGTAATAAGATGTACAATGCAAGAGCAGACAAAGCTGCCTCACAAATGGTAAACACTCCCTAGGCGCAAGACATTTAAAGGAAGACAAAGAGGTCACCAAAACTGGTATTTAATGTGAAGACCTCTTGATCTAGTTGCCTAATTCACTCTGCACTCCTGTAGAAAACTGACAGATTTAGGGATGCTGACCTGTTGAAAAATACCACAGCCAGAATGGCCTAAACAGGTATATAGTTAATAAAACCACCACCATCCTTTACTTTTAACATAGCTCTTAGTAGAAATTTCATAAAAATGGACATCACAGCTAAAATGCATTATTAATTCTCCTATCTGCTGACAATAGAAAAGAAGCAAACTCATTGATTTCTATTTAAATGCACTAGATGGGAATATTATGTTCTAGGGGTGTTCTCCTTCAAACTGAACCCACAGCAACACACACAAGCAATTTCAGTATCTGCCGTTTTAAATTCACAATCTGAAACTAAGTGAATGGCTATTTATTTATATTTATATTTAAAGCAAAAACATTCTATTTGACACCCTAATGTAAAGAAGGGGTGAGAGAAGAGCCAGAACTAAAATCTTAAAAGGCTCAAAGCAGCAATTAAGGGGGGAAAAAAGTTGAAATGTTTCCTCTGGATGTGATAGGGAGCATAGGAAGCCTTCAGGTGTGTGCATGACAGGGGCGCACAAAGGCTTAGGTAGATGGATGAGGCCATGGAAGAGGAGGAGGCTGGGACTGGGTCATTCTTGAAATACAGCAAAAACCTCCCTGTTGCAGCCCTTATCAGGCCATGGCATTTAGTCAGAGCTTGACTTCCCTGTCCCTGATCAAGAGCTGGAATTCAAGGCATGAGGCCCCTGGCCAGCAATGGGCATACCAAACGAGAAAGGGCAAAGCAATCTCAGGAAAGGGAAATCAAAGAGCTCATTAGGTCTTCCAGAGGTGCTAAACCAACACACCTTTATCCCAACCCTCAACCCTGGAAAGATAAAGCAAACTGAAAGAAAATGCACAGCAAATAGACATAATCTTGAAGATTTTTAAAGAATAAATATTTTTTGTAATTAAACATTATGCAAACACGTGCCACGCTTGCTTTGTCCATGCATATGCGCTATATACAATTTTGAAAAATACTGTGTTGTCCTCTTGTTTTAAAAGTCATATACAAAGTTTTTTTGTGTTTTTTTGTTTAATTCCTCCTGCTGCCTACCCCCTTCCCCGCCCCAAGAATTTTCTTTACAAGGAACTAATTCACTAATTCACTCATGACCTTGGGGTATGAGAGAGAGAGAGTCAGTCTGTGTGTGTGGGTGTATTCGTATGTGTAAGGGCGGAAGGGGAAGAGGTCCTTTACCAAAGTACAACAAAATGGCTGGTTTGGACATGAAAAGCAGTGTCAAGGAGCTGTTTTAAATTTTAACTGTACTATACTCAGGAAAAAGAAAAAGAAAAAAAAAGGAGTCAGCTTTGAGAATGAAGCTACGTTACAAGTTAAAGTTGGAGGGCTTTTTAGTGTGTCTGTCACACTTTTGTTGGCGGCCTAGAATACTGTTGTACAATGGTTTATCTACCTTTTTTTATTACAATATAATTTACTTAAACTTTCCGTTAACAAAACAGAATTCTGGTACTATAGACCAGAGGCGTCAGAACAGGCTTAGTGCCTCCTTGTTTGTGTTTGTTTTGTTTTGTTTTAATTGCATGAGCACTCTAGATGGTAAAGTTTTCAGAGTTCATTTTATGCAGGGCCATTCTCAGTCCTCAATGTACTCCCACAGATCTTTTTCATAGCCTTCATGCACATGCTGTAACAAAACCCTTCGTCGACTCTCACAGTATCTGTAATCAAAGAAAAAAAAAAATTTGTCAGCCCCCAATAAGAAAGAGGCATTTACTTATTTTTTAAAAATGTTTATTTATTAATAATTCTTAATGTTTATTTATTTTTGAGAGAGAGAGAGAGCGCGCGCGCACGAGCTGGGGAGGAGTAGAAAGAGAGGGAGACACAGAATCTGAAACAGACTCCAGGCTCTGAGCTGTCAGCACAGAGCGCGAAATGGGACTTGTGAGATCACGACCCGAGCCGAAGCTGGACACCTGACCGACTGAGCCACCCAGGTGCCTCAATTTTACGAATATTTTAAGGTACTCCAGTTTATCCAGAATTGGAACAAGTTTGTTTTGTTTTCTAATAGGCACATTTTCAGGTCTAGGTGTACACAACAAACTGTTTTCTAATTTTAAAAAGGTATTCTCCAAAAGTTGTGAATCCTAGTTTTGGAAATTAATTTCAGAGTAATAGAATGTTAGAAATTCCTAAGGGCTTTAGAAGTAATTTGATTCAACCCTGTCACTGTACAGATAAGTAACAGTTTCAGAAAGAAGAAATTTCAAGGGTTACTGATTCACATCTGTAAAATCTTTGTTAACTGTAAAAATGACTGTTAACACAATGTAGTAGCTAAAGATGACTAAGGGAAGTGAAAATATTACTTGCACCTAAGTCTTCCAAATGCCCAAAGGTTTCTGCTACTATTAAAAAGGTATCTGTCAGGAAACAACTTAGGGGGAAATAGCTCCATGTTAAGAAAGCAAACATTTGCACCTTTAGCTTAAAAGGCAGCATATTTTGAAATATCACCTACCCCTGGAAAAAGTAAACCTCTCTTTAGAAAAAAACCAAACCTTGGGGCGCCTGGGCGGCTCAGCCGGTTGAGTTTCCTACTTCAGCTCAGGTCACGATCTCACGGTTCATGAGTTAGAGCCCCACATTGGGTTCTCTGCTGTCAGCGCAGAGCCTGCCTGCTTCAGATCCTCTGTCTCCCTCCCTCTCTGCCCCTCCCCTGCTCATGCTCTCACTCTCAAAAATGAATGAATGAATGAATGAATGAATGAATGAGAGAGAGTGAGAGAGAGAGAAGGAAGGGGGTGGAGGGAGGGAGGAAGGAAGGGAGGAAGAAAGAAAGGAAGGAAGGAAAGGAGAAAAATAAAATCTAATAAAAACTCTAAAAAAAGTTTGGGTAGCTCAACTGTCAATAGCCATGATCCCCAGGATCCCCAGGCTAGAACCAGCACCCGAATCTCACCCCTTATCCTAACAACCACTTGCCCCTTTTTAGGTTTTCTTCCTTACAATGCAGCAACTAAGTAGATAAAGCTGAATGGAAGTAGAATCAGCCAGTGTGATAAATGTTTGACTAACACTACTGCCTGCAATTTGTTCCCCAAAAGACAGAAGCAATCTGTGGGGAAACATGGCAGCAGCTGAGTTACTGGAAATGCTAAACCCAAGTTTCACTATCATCTAACTTCTCCACTAAAGCAAACCAGACCACCACAGGCAGAAACTTTTGCTTAACAACTGTTAAAGAAGTCTCACCTGTACTTATCTTGTACTTTCTGCTTTATATCCTGCAGAGAATCTTGGGAAATATCTCTTTCGAGGTAGCCCGAAAGCACCTCTGTGGCATTCTCTAGATCTGCTTGGTTATTCTGCAAGAGAGGAGGAAGAATACATAGTAAATTCGGGCTTAGAAGACAGATGAAACATAAGCCTTCATGGCTGCTTCCTTGCCTATCGACTGTTCTCAACATTGATTTTGTAATTTTCATAGATGGTTTCTGCACCTGTAAAGTTCCTTATCACTTTCCCCTCTAACAACTTGTACTCTCTTTTCCAGGACAGTTTTTTATGTATTAAAATAACTAAAGATGGGGGCGCCTGGGTGGCGCAGTCGGTTAAGCGTCCGACTTCAGCCAGGTCACGATCTCACGGTCCGTGAGTTCGAGCCCCGCGTCGGGCTCTGGGCTGATGGCTCAGAGCCTGGAGCCTGTTTCCGATTCTGTGTCTCCCTCTCTCTCTGCCCTCGCCCGTTCATGCTCTGTCTCTCTCTGTCCCAAAAATAAATAAACGTTGAAAAAAAAAAATAACTAAAGATGTACCCATCTCCTCTGGAAGAAAATGAAGAACAAAGCCCTGAAAAGGACTTAAGAAGTCTTTTGGAGGGGCGCCTGGGTGGCGCAGTCAGTTAAGCGTCCGACTTCAGCCAGGTCACGATCTCGTGGTCCGGGAGTTCGAGCCCCGCGTCAGGCTCTGGGCTGATGGCTCAGAGCCTGGAGCCTGTTTCCGATTCTGTGTCTCCCTCTCTCTCTGCCCCTCCCCCGTTCATGCTCGGTCTCTCTCTGTCCCAAAAATAAATAAACGTTGAAAAAAAAAATTAAAAAAAAAGAAGTCTTTTGGAATATTCTAGTTCTGCAAACTGCTATTGGCTAAAACTCAAAAAAAAAAAAAAAAAAGGAAAGCTTGACAAAAAATATAAACCCATTCTTGTTTACAACTGGCTTCACCTACTTCGTATAAGAGAACGCATGGAAAATTAATATTGTTAACCTTTACTACTATGGCCAGTTCTGTACATGTAACCAATTTTATTTTGTTTCTTATAAAACTAAACTATAATAAACATACAGTGTCACATTAGTTTCAGGTGTACAATACAATGATTCAGCAATTCTGTACATGACTCAGTGCTCATAATAAGTCACCATCTGTCACCAAAAAATGTTAATACCATCTTACTGACTATATTCCCTCTGCTATACTTTTCATCTCTGAGATTTACTTACTATTTAGTGGAAGTTTGTACCTCTTAACCCCCTTATCCACTTCATTCATCCTTCCATCTACCTCTCCCCTCTGGCAACCACCAGTTTGTTTTCTGTATTTAAGAGTGTTTTTTTGTCTCTGTTTTTGTTTGATCATTTGTTTTGTTTCTTAAATTCCACATAGGAGTGAAATCATATGGTTTTTGTCTTCTCTGACTTAATTTACTTAGAATTATACTCTCTAGGTCCATCCATATTGAATGAATGGCAAGATCTCATTCTTTTTTATTATGCATCAATTTTAAATGAGCAGCTCTACTTGAAAAACATTTACTGCTAAAAGACCCCTTTCATCACTTTTCCACCAAAGGTAACCACCATATTAACTTCTAATACCATACATTAGTCTTGCCTGACTTAAAACTTGTAATATCCTTGAAAAGTATTATCTCTATTTTAAAATAAAGATATAGATGACATTAAGTAATCTGCTCCAAGTCAAGAGAGCTAAAAAGTGGTTGAGTCCAATTTCAAATTCAGGCTGACTTCAAAGCCTCCACACTTAATTGCTAGCTGGCTAAACCACATCAATTTGAATGCAGTTTAGGACAAGAAGTCTAAACTTCTGAGCAAATAAGGAACCTTTATTATTTTTTTCTTTTTCTAATTTTTAAATTCTAGTTAGTTAACATATAGTGTAATATTGGTTTCAGGAAGAGAATTCAGTGATTCATCACTTATATATAACACCCAGTGATCATCATAACAAGTACCCTCCTTAATATCCATCACCCATTTGCGGCCCCCCCCCCCCCCCCCCCCCTTCCATCAATCCATAGTTTGTTCTCTGTCGTTAAGAGTCTCTTTTGGTTTGTTTTCCTCTTTTTTCCCTTCCCATATGTTCATCTGTTTTGTTTCTCACATTCCACATGAGTGAAATCATGTAGCATTTGTCTTTCTCTGATTGACTTATTTTGCTTAGCATAATACACTCTACAGCTCCATCCATGTCATTCCAAATGGCAAGATTTCATTCTTTTTGATGGCTGAGTAACATTTCATTGTGTGTGTACACTACATCTTCTTTATCCATTCATCAGTCGATGGACATTTGGGGTCTTTCCACAGTTTGGCTATTGTTGATAATGCTGCTATAAACATTGGGGTGCATGTACCCCTATGAACCTGTATTTTTTTTTTTATTTATCCTTTGGGTAAAAACCTAGTAGTGCAATTGCTGGATCATAGGGTAGTTCTATTTTAACTTTTTGAGGAACCTCCATACTGTTTTCCAGAGTGGCTGCACCAGTTTGCATTCCCAAACAATGTAAGAGGGTTTCCCTTTCTCTGCATCCTGGCCAACATCTGTTGTTTCCCGTGTTGTTAATTTTAGTCATTCTGACAGGTGAGAGGTGGTATCTCATTGTGGTTTCGATTTATGTTTCTCTGATGATGAGTGATGACGAGCATCTTTTCGTGTGCCTGTTAGCCCAGATAGGAAACTTTAAAACTCTACATATCTATGGCAGACCAAGTAGTCCTGTGACACAGCTGGGGTTTTTCCCCACTCAGTAACTATTCCTACCTCAAAGATAATGGACTGGTTATTCTTTTTGAGGTAGAAAGCGAAGACATAAGTGTACATGAGTGTGGCACGACACTGGCAGAGGACATCAACTGCCTTCTTCAGGAACTGCACCTCAATCCAGGACATGTTGTGCTGTTGCATCTCCTCCATTTTCTGCTTCACCTGAGCATATAGTTTGTGCTCAAAGCGTAGACTCTGCATGTGGTTCATATAGCGATTACAGTAGAACAGGTACCTCTGCAGGGCTGCCCTAGATCGCTGTCCCATTAAGAAAAATTAAGGAAATGTAATTGTAACAAATGTATCAAACATACACAAAAGCTCGTATCATATTTACTGATGAAACAGTATAGGAATTTAGGCTAAAATCAGGAACAAACAGACATCTCTTGCTACCTTTTGTTATTTAATACTGCTATGAATGTCCTACAGCCGCACTTCCCAATATGGTAGCCACTGGCCACGGGCAGCTATTTAAATTAAAATAAAAAATTTAGGGGCGCCTGGGTGGCTCAGTGGGTTAAGCAGCCAACTTCGGCTCAGGTCATGATCTCGTAGTCCGTGAGTTCGAGCCCCGCGTCGGGCTCTGTGCTGACAGCTCAGAGCCTGGAGCCTGTTTCAGATTCTGTGTCTCCCTCTCTCTGACCCTCCCCTGTTCATGCTCTCTCTCTCCCTGTCTCAAAAAAAGTTAAAAAAAAAATTTATAAAAAAAATAAAAAATTTAGTTTCCCTGTGCTCAGCGGCTACCAAACTGGACAGTGGTGATAAAGAACATTTCCATCATAGGAAGTTCTACTATTCTGCAGTATGCAATAAGTAAACAAAAAGCATCAAAATTTTAAAGTAGAAAACAACAGAGAGGCAACCAGACATCATACAACTCTTCATATAATACAAAAGAAAATATCCAGCATCATCAGGTAGGTGCCCCCACCTCACTCCTCAATTGAATCTAAATTCAAGTTATCTAGAATTAACCACCAGTTTCAGGAAATACAGGAATAAAAGAACCTATTAATAGTTAACCTATTAAATGATATCAGGGAGTTACAATCAGCAAAATCCAGAATGTGAAAATTTTTACAGGACAAAAATGGCTTCGTTTCCTCAACAAATAAATAGTAATGGGCAGGGAGGGGGGCGGGGGTGAAGAAGAAGGAATGAAATACACAGAGATTAGACAATACTCAAAAGATATCAATCAAATCCAAGTTGGGAACCTATATGGATCCTGATCTGAACTATAAAAGAAAATTTATGAGATAAAGACATGTGAACACTGGATAGTTAATAATATTTAAAAAGTAGTGCTTTAAAAAACATAATAAATATATATACAAACACAATAATGGTATTGCAGTTATATTAAAAGTGTTTTAAAGGGGAGTCTGGGTGGCTCAATCAGTTAAGCGTCCGACTTTGGCTCAGGTCATGATTTCCCTGTGCTGACTGCTCCAACCCTAGAGCTTGCTTCAGATTCTGTGTCTCCCAATCTCTCTCTCTCTCTCTGCCCTTCCCTTGCTCCCTCCCTCCCTCCCTCCTTCTCTCTCAAAAATAAAACATTAAGGGGCGCCTAGGTGGTTCAACTGGTTAAGCATCTGACTTCAGCTCAGGTCATGATCAGATAGTTTGGTGAGTTCGAGTCCCACATTAGGCTTTATGCTGACAGCTCCGAGCCTAGAGCCTGCTTCGGATTTTGTGTCTCCCTTTCTCTGCTCCTCCCGAACTTGTGCTCTCTCTCAAAAATAAACAAACATTTAAAAAAGTAAAAAATAAAAAATAAATAAAACATTTTTAAAAATAGTTTTAAAGATACATAAAGTGTTACCAAAGAAACAATATCATATCTGGTCTAGATTTGTTTTATGTTATTTATCAGACTGCAAAAACAATTCACCTTGGTCTCTCCCATTATACTGTAAATCTCTAGAGACAGACTTTTTAAAAAGTAATACTGTTATCTCTAGTGCCTAACATGCAGAAAATGATTAATAAATGCTTGTTAACTGCAACCACTATGAAAAAGTTTTTTTTTTTTTAACCACACATATATTATTTCTTTTCTTTTACTATCACTTCCTCTTTCTCTCCTTATGCCTTAGTGATTACAAAGGGCACAGATGCTACAAGGCCTTATGTTTGCTCTCCTGCTTAGAAATACTAACTCTGGGGCCGCCTGGATGGCTCAGTCGATTAAGTGTCCGACTTCAGCTCAGGCCGTGATCTCATGGTTTGTGAGTTTGAGCCCCACGTCAGGCTCTGTGCTGACAGCTTAGAGCCTGGAGCCTGCTTCGGATTGTGTTTCCCCCTCTCTCTGCCCCTCCCATACTCATGCTCTGTCTCTCTCTGTCTCTTGATAATAAATAAACGTTAAAAAAAATTTTTAAAGAAATACTAACTCTGAACTACTTAATTGGCCAATCACATGATCCAGTATCATACAACACTGAAATATCTCAAAAAATCTACTCTTACTATTCAAGAGTCAGGTAAGTACCAAATCAATGCTTACACACTGGAAAATTATGCCAATTATATTTAATCATTATTAGATTAAAAGCAATATTAATGTTGGGGCGACTGGGTGGCTCAGTCTTGGTTAAGCTTCTAACTCTTGGTTTCAGCTCAGGTCATGATCAGATAGTTTGGTGAGTTCGAGCCCTACATCATCAGGCTTTGCGCTGACAGTGCAGAGCCTGCTTGGGATCCTACCCGCCTCCTCTCTAAATAAACTTTAATCTGCCTGGCATTTTATCCCACCCCCCAAAACCAACCACAAATATTTCAAGCCTGTCAAATTTCCAAAATTAAATGGAAAACCTAAACTACCACATTAAAATATATAATGTTATAGGACTTGATTTAAAATCTAATTTAATACTTCAATTAATTCTAAAACAGCTTCCTACTAAAATACCTCTAAAACATAGCAAGAAAGAAAACTCATACCACCACTACAAATAAGACCAACTTTTGATCAAATTCCAGATTGAGAAAATGCAATGAGTGACCTTAAACACTTTGGGAAAAAGTGCAAAACAACAAACCTGACTACCTAGAACAGGGGTTGGCAAACTGTCCTGTGAGCCAAATCCAGCTGCTGCCTGGTTCTGTAAATAACTTGGAACTCTGTCATGCCTACTCATTTGAGTTTGTGGCTGATTTAGCATTACAAGAGCAGAAGCAGAGTTCAACACGTGTAAGAGAGACCATATAGTCTGCAAAGCTGAAAACATTTACCATCTGCTTCTTCACAGAAAAAGTGTACTGACTCCCCTGGTCTAGAAAATAAGAAAATCCAAATATCCACCACAATCAGCACCATGGCATAGTATGTTAAGTCAACAACTTTCTACAATGCAGGTACACTTTTCCAAGGCACTCAACTACCATCTGTGTTCTTTCTGGACTATGTGCCAACCTTCTAGCACTTTTTAAAGCTACAACTCCCAGTGAACACTATATCAGAGTACTGGAGCACGGAAAAGGAAAGAAAAGGCCAGATGCGTGTGCAATGGTATACTCCATTTTGGGGGACACGGCTCCCACTAAATAAACAAAGCCACTTGTATAAAGTCTTTCTCTGTACACCCATAGGATCAGAAGATTCTAGTTTTGTTTTTTTTTTTAAGTTTATCTATTTATTTTGAAAGAGAGAGAAAAGTGTGAGTGGGAGGGGGCAGAGAGAAAGAGAGAGAATCTCAAGCAGACCCCTACTGTCAGCACAGAGCCTGATGGGGGCTCGAACCCACAAACCATGAAGTCATGATCTGACCCGAAGTCAGACACTTAACTGACTGAGCCACCCAGGCTCC
>NW_024412415.1:36965273-36965463 GCF_014898765.1 Herpailurus yagouaroundi | reverse complement strand
AAAGGAAAGGAAAGGAAAGGAAAGGAAAGGAAAGGAAAGGAAAGGAAAGGAAAGAAGGAAGGAAGGAAGGAAGGAAGGAAGGAAGGAAGGAAGGAAGGAAGGAAGGAAGGAAGAAAGAAAGAAAGAAAGAAAGAAAGAAAGAAAGAAAGAAAGAAAGAAAGAAAGAAAGAAAGAAAGAAAGAAAGAAAGA
>NW_024412415.1:36956524-36965263 GCF_014898765.1 Herpailurus yagouaroundi | reverse complement strand
AGAAAGAAAGAAAGAAAGAAAGAAAGAAAGAAAGAAAGAAAGAAAGAGAAAGAAAGAAAGAAAGAAAAAACATGTTTTGGATGACATCTTAAGCAAGGAAAACCATTTGAAAAGAATATTTTTGGGACAACAGGGAAATTTCAATATGGAATAGATGAAAGTAAGGAAGGAATAATTAAATTCCAGGATTCTACAATTCTGACAGAATTACCAAGCTGAAAGAAGCTCAAAATGTTGATGAACTTAATTCACACCTAGTGATTGAATCCTTCTCTACAATGGTGAGTTATATATCCCTAACCAGTAAAAGGGAACTCCCCCTGAGGCAGTCCATTCTAAATCAGCTCACCTATGATCTTACTGGCTTCTTGATGAATAAGTTAAAAAAAAAAAAAAGAATTAAATAGAAATGAGAATGCACATAAACAGCAGGAAGGCTTTTTAACAAATACTGTTCTCTAGACTCCTTGCTGGGGTGAAAAAACCTTAACAGCAAAACTAATGAAACCTGGAACTGCACAACATGACTAGATTAATCTTTTAAAAGAAAGAAACAAACCTATAAACAGGAATGTTTCCTGATAGGCATTTTGTTCTCAATGTACACAGATACGCAGTATTTACTGGGGTGTGTTTCCACAACTCTTTCAGAATTGAAAATTTCTGCTAAATTATTCCCTAATAAACATGTGATACACATTCCCATTCAACTGTTACCTGAAAATAAATGTACTTACCTCCTGTGCGTCTCTTGCTGCCTTTGCATCATCCTCATTATAGCGGTTACAGTTGTACCTTAAAGTGAAGTAAGAGGATTCCATAAAGCCAAAAATCAATGAGAAGGAACAAATAACAGAATTTTAGCCTGGATTCAGAGATGATCTAGAATCAAAATTCTCCTTTATATAGATAAACTGAGGTGTTTAAAATGCCCAGGGTTCTAGAATTCCAAGACAGAAAAGAATTCCAAGTGTTGTTGGATTGAACGAACCCCCACCTAGTGCTGGAATCCTCTAACACTGTATCAGGTCTCTACTTCCTGAACTAGTCCATTCCAAATCGGCTCACCTGTAATCATTAGAAAGCGCTGTCATTCTAATATTCCATATCCTGACTGCAGTCTGAACTTCTAACTTAATTTTTGAAGAGGTCATCTTATTTCCTAGGTTATCTGTTATTAAGGCTAAGTATTCCCAATTTTTCCAGTTACTTACCTTCTTATTTTAATAAACCAAAGAGAACCAATAGTTCATGGAATACTATGTAACAGATGCTGTGCTATGTGCTTTACATGGTATTATAACTTACAAGAATCATTGAAAACTGAATGATACACAAAATGAGAAGCAGGGGAAATGTGCCCAGAAGACAGCTCAGAGTGAAGATGGACAACAATGGCAGTTCCCTTGTCCTGATTACTCTACCTTTGCTTTTCTGGGAGTCTACACTATGGGAACAGCTGATAGCTACCTATCACCCACTTACAAAGGACTTCAAATGTACTGTCATATTCAATTCCTTGAACCACTTTATGAAATATGGATTATTACCCACATTGAACAGATGAAGAATTAGGCTTTGAGAAGGTAAGTAACACACGTAAGGTAAGATAGCTAGAGTTTCAGAGTTAAGAATTAAACATATGCCTGTCTGCCAATTGAGGGCCGTGCTCTGAACTGTTGACTATATTGTTCACATGCTGTAGTTCTTATCTTCAGAATCTTAACAGTAATCCTTTTAGGTCTAAAGGAAGAATTTTGAATTTACTTTAAATCTTGTTAAACTGGATTCACTGTTCTAGCTTGCCAAGTTTCCCAGGATTTTAATGGTCTATATATTTAATATCTTTCTGTGATGTTACCCTAAAATGTAGGCAAGATTCTCTTATTAGTTTAAGAAAGTCATCAGTAAAACTGACCAGAAAAGTAGTACACAGTTTACATGAATAAAAAAGGTAAGGACAAAGCCTTTCATTCAGCACATCTTGGGGAAGTATTTCATTAGGAAGAAGGAAATCCATTACCTGTAACTGCAAGAAACAGTCACTCAATTAATCCCAAATATCCTTGTGTGTGTTCATAGCCTAGGCCACAAACTTCTCAGCTCACACCAAAATACCTTGTTGAGATTCACAAAACGTTCCCTAATCATCATCCTAATAATACCATTTGATTCTGGGATTTCATGTAAGAGAAAAGTTATGTGGTTCATATGTATTTCATGGAATCAATCACAAATTTTGGAAATTTGGGATTACATTTTGTCTGCTTTCAGTTTTTGGTAGCTATTTTCCATAGCTACTCAGAAATAACCAACAATGGCTCACTGATCTCATCTTTAAGTTTTTAAAGTAACCCAGACCATAATTCACTCAAGTCAGGAGATACATTAATTTCCTACCAGCTTGGGTTATAATCCTCTCTTAGAAAAAATTACTTAATTTAGCCCAAATATTGGCTTTCCTTGCCCTCTACTGGTCAACTGTTAATACCTCTTCTTCTTATCTAATGTAATATCCTTAAAAACTTTCCTTTTGATATTTTTTGGATATTTTTAAGCCTCAACTCAGCCAAAATTATTAAGGACTTGAAGGCCAGGAAAGCAAACAATTCACCTCTACTTCTAACTCAGATGATGGACAGTGCTACTTGGAATGCTATTTTGAGGATTCTGAGGCATTTTCAGATTTAAATAAGGAAGCACAGTATGACTCATTTGCAATGTTAGCTATGGGTAAAGGCAAGACACAGGAAACATTTCTGACAACTTCGGTCCAAGCCGTTCCTCATCCTCCTGCACCCAACATTTGTTCTGTACTCTTTTCAGTTTTCAAAACAGCTTCTTTAAAATTTGAGTTATGATCCAAGATTTCCTTACACACAGAAAAAGTAACTTAAAAACGTATTTTTAGTAACTCTTCTCCATTTATTAGGCTTGTTTGTTTAAATATACTAGAGTGGATTTAGTTTCTGAGACAGTCTAATTCTCCAGTTTGCCTTCTTAAAATCTAGAGTATCTGTCAGGCTAAACCCCAAATACCTTTCTTGGATTTGACAGTGGCAAAATCACATTCTTTACTTCTACATAACCAATTAGTTTTTACCTAATTCAGAATTAATTTCAGACAAGTAATCCCTCTCTCTATTCCTCTAACTAATGAAACTAATGAAAGTTTCAGTGAAACTAATGTAAGTACCAATGAAAATAAAAAGAGACTTGCCATTGTCTTCACGAGACCCTCCTCCAAACCTAAGAGATTTCTTCCCCTCTCATTCACTCTTTACAAAGCAGCCACGATTCTGACGTAATGTATGTAAAGCACATTAATACAAAGCCCTCTCATCTAAATTACAGATCTAATCAGGCCACTCCCCACTTAAAAGCCTCCTGATAATGTCCAAACTACTTTAGGTCTCAGTCTACTTTCTCTTTTCCTATGCCCTACAACGTGTAAGGGGTCACAAACTGAACTGCCAACAAGTAACATAAATTAGTGAAACGGGCCCATTTGTGTACTCTAACAATCAGAAATACTTTCATTTTTACCAGGTGTGCTAGCTCCCTTCTCTCAAAACTCAAGGCATCATGATTCTAACTTGCATTTTCCTGAACTGGTAAGATATATGCACAGAACAAAGATATGTATCTACTAAATGTGATACCACCTTCTAAATATGGTGCCATCATGCTACATACAAATGCCCTGAAGATTCAGTCTTGGGGAAATAAATGTATCAAACTGGCAAGTTAAGACATCATCTAAGGGGCTATTAATCAATTCCAGATGACTGCTGCCAAGCAGGAATACAGGCCTGTTCTTATATTTCAAAAAGAGGCTTATAATCTGGATTGCACTGGGCAATTTTCCAATTCTTAAAGTTTGGGACACATTTTTTGTCTAATAGTATACAAGGGTAAGTAAAACACAACTGCAGGTTAGGTTCTACCAACAGTCTCTTAGTTTTCAACTACTGCCTAACAGACATATTAGACAATGCAACTCTTCTCTTAATTAGTCATATACTTTCATATCATTCTACCTTTATTCATGCCACTCCTTTTGTCCTGAATGTCTTCTCTACCACTTCCAACTAATGAACTTTTACTCTCCCTTAAAATTCACATCAATTGGTACCTTCTCTGTGAAATATGCCTAATTTAGACTTCTCTCCAGACATCTTGCCTGTACTTTTAACGATGATCACACACTGTATTCATTTACTTAGCTCCCAAGTTAGATGGTGACTTCCATGAGGTAAAACCTTAGTCACAGTATACGCATATATTACATACTTATGTGAACATTTTCTCCCCTTCGTTTCCCCAACCTACCAGGCAGATCCATGTGGTTCCCAAGGGCCAAGACACACCCAGCAAAACTCTGCTTTACAGTTCTGGTTACGACACACCATGTGATTACAACCGCCATCCTTTTCAATTGTGACATGGCATTTGGGACATTCCTATGAAGAGAAACTATAAAGTTGGTGTCAATGCTACACTAGGTTGTATTACTATCACCGGAAAGAAGCCAATTCTGGATTTGGTTTATTTTTAAATACCACATTTATTGTTATTAATACATGTAAAGCACTCAGAAAAGTGTGGAATATAATAAGTACTACTGGAAATGAGCTATTATCATTATTACTGGCTTTGAAGATGTATTATACAAGAGGGGTGCCTGGGTGGCTCAGCTGGTTGGGCGTCTGACTCGGCTTAGGTCATGATCTCACAGTTTGTGAGTTCGAGCCCCGTGTAGGGCTTTGTGCTGACAGCTCGGGAGCCTGGAGCCTACTTTGGATTCTGTGTCTTCCCCTCTCTCTGCCCCTCCTCTGCTCACACTGTCTGTCTCTCTCTCTCTCACTCAAACATTAAAAAAAGTATTTAAAAAAAGGGATAAGGAGTATTTAAACAATGGAGGCCAACACACAATTTTATACCATTAGTACCCTGCTCTACCCAAAATGGTTAAAACATATTTTTACCTCCCAGAAAGCATTAGTAATGAAACAATAAGTCTTGTCACTTAAAACAGATGCCCACACCTTTGAGAAATGTATGGTTGAAATCAATATTTTTGTGCTCTCTAAAATTATGGTAAAGATAACTCATGTCACTTAAGAAAAACCTTTCTGTGTTGTTAGGGAACAACTTTAATGTGTTCATTAAGTCCCTGAATCTTTGAATATGCTCTATAAAACTAGTAGTTCAGAATAGGGCAGTTGTATTTTCACTAAGTGGTTCATTTAAACTATAGGCCTCCTGGGGTGCCTGGGTGGCGCAGTCGGTTAAGCATCCAACTTCAGCCAGGTCACGATCTCGCGGTCCGTGAGTTCGAGCCCTGCGTCGGGCTCTGGGCTGATGGCTCAGAGCCTGGAGCCTGTTTCCGATTCTGTGTCTCCCTCTCTCTCTGCCCCTCCCCCGTTCATGCTCTGTCTCTCTCTGTCCCAAAAATAAATAAAAACGTGGAGAAAAAAAAAAAAATTAAAAAAAAATAAACTATAGGCCTCTTTTTGCATCTAGAGAAATCCCCAAACCTTTAAACCTCCCAAGATGCTTAAACCTCCAAGATGTTTAAAGTAGGGAGTATAGGGGGCGCCTGGGTGGCGCAGTCGGTTAAGCGTCCGACTTCAGCCAGGTCACGATCTCGCGCGGTCCGTGAGTTCGAGCCCCGCGTCAGGCTCTGGGCTGATGGCTCGGAGCCTGGAGCCTGTTTCCGATTCTGTGTCTCCCTCTCTCTCTGCCCCTCCCCCGTTCATGCTCTGTCTCTCTCTGTCCCCCAAAAAATAAATAAACGTTGAAAAAAAAAATTTAAAAAAAAAAATAAATAAATAAAGTAGGGAGTATAGGCTTGAATATGTTTGGCTTTGTTTAGAGAGATTTTTGAGGAAGAATGACAATTAGTAATAACAAAATTATCTGCTTGATAATTTTGAGATAAAACTGGAGTTTTTTTCTCTTGAGTGATTTCAGAAGCTTTTATTATTGTTATTAGCTCCTTGAACAAATTTGCAGATTATTGGGGGACCTCGGTGTCTTGGGTGAGCGTCCGACTCTTGATTTCGGTTCAGGTCATGATCTCATGGTTCATGACTTTGAGCCCCATGTTAGGCTCCATACCGACAGTTTGGAGCCTGCTTGGGATTTTCTCACTCCCTGTCTCTCTACCTGTCTCTCTCTCGCTCTCTCTTTCAAAAATAAGTAAACTTAAAAAAAAAAAATTGCAGATTATCAGTGGTATCGTAACATATTGAGAGCTTGGTTAATTGTGACCAAGAAATATAGAATGAAACATTTTATTTTATTTTTTTAAGAAATGTTTTGTTTTAATGTTTTTTATTTATTTTTGAGAGAGAGCGTAAATGGGAAAGGTGTGAAAGAAGGGATGTGTAAGGGGACAGAGGCTTGAATTCAGGAACTGTGAGATCATGACCTAAGCCAAAGTTGAATGCTCACCCAACTGAGCTACCCAGGCACCCCAGCTACAGATATTCTAGACCTGGAATTTGCTTCTTGAGAAAATGTGAAATACATTAATTGATTTCAAAGATTTGACTTAAAATGTATAATTAGAAGTTACCATATTGACCTATTTAAAATTACTATAGCTTATGGGCAGGGTAGTGTTATTTCACAAAGGTCAAATTGTGAATCACTATAAGGATTATCAGTAATATAATGGGTGATACTCCCCCCTTATGGGCGTTACAGGCATCAAACTAATGCAGGGAAATAGAACCTTTATATCTTATTCATAGTTTTATTAAAATTAATGTTTGATTCTGTGGATTTTCCAAAAGGAAAAAAGCAGTAGACCTGCTGTAGGGTAATAACTTTAGCTCACTGGCAACCAAGAATATGACACAGACTTGGAAAAAGCCATGATCTCTGTAGCACAGTTGTAAATGGACCACAGTGAAAAGAATTTAAAACAAGGGTATTTGAGGGGCATTCGACTGGCTCAGTCAGTGGAGCATGAAACTCTTGATCTCTGGGTTGTGATTTCAAGCTCCCTATTGGGGGTAGAGTGTACTTAAAAATAACAACAAAAATAAATAAGTAAAACAAGTGTATTTGACAGAAGAAAGCTGGGAGACTCAGTAGCCCCAAAAAGAATTTATCAGTCTTACCAATCCCACTGACCTTATTCTTAAGGCCAAATTGCTTGGGTTTGAATCCTGACTCTACCATTGCTACCTGTGTGATCTCAGACTAGTGTTTTTATTATTTTTCTCTTCCTTAGTTATTCATCTGACAAAGGAAAATAGAATAGGATCACTATAACGATTATGAGTTAATGCATATAAAACATAATAAAACATATAATGCATATAAAATGAGAGCAAACAGTATGTGGTATACAGGAGTACTCAATAATTATTTCTAGAGGATATTGGAGAGTGTATTTACATGAACAAATGTTTTACCTCCTGTAAAACTAGTATTACTACGTGTATGGTTAAAAGTGCTTAATGTTTTAGTCCCCCATCCCCAATAAAAAAAATCTTTTAATTGCATGACACATCTTTTTTTTAATCTTTTTTTTTTTTTTAACATTTATTTATTTTTGAGAGACAGAGAGAGACAGAACATGAGCAGGGGAGGGAGAAAGGGAGAGAGAAAGGGAGACACAAAATCCAAAGTAGGCTCCAGGCTCTGAGCTGTCAGTACAGAGCCAGATGTGGGGCCTGAAGCCATGAACCACAAGATCATGACCTGAGACAAAGACCCTAAACAACTGAGCCACCCAGGGGCACCTAAACACTCCTTATTCTTCTAATTGTCCCGTGACTGAGTGATGGAAAGCTCTAACGCTGGTCAAACAACTCAGTATTCATTAAGCATCATCTAAGACAATACTAAAAATGAATAGCCCATGAATAACCCTATAATCAAGGGCAAGCCACTTCCAATATAGATAGGCTATAAGGCTGAATTAAATAAAGACTGGCTATTTATACAATTTCTACTAAGAGATTGCTGGGTACACAGCTGGGATTCAAATGTATGCTTATTACTTAGTGCTAAAAAAGAAGGGTGTTCAAAACAACTTCCATTTGCAAGACAAAACATCTGTCTAGGGTTAAAGAACTGGTCCATGGTCATAAAGACATGAACAATCTTGAAACTAGTATCCTGAAACTAATATCATGAGCAATAATGTACCTTAAAAATAAAAACAAAAAACCAAGGGATACCCATATTATCCCCAAAATCTCTATTTCTCAGGAGTCAAGTCTCTTAAATCATATTTTAGCAATTTAACATGTTAAAGATGTCAAACATGTTAAGTCGTCCAGTGCAGCTACATAAAAAAAAGTTATTAGTCAGTTATTCTCAATACTGCTCTAAGGAATGACTCCGTAAGGAGGGGCACCTGGCTGGCTCGTCAATACAGCATGTGACTCTTGAACACAGGGTTTTGAGTTCAAGCTCCACATTTGGTGTAAAGATTACTTAAAAATAAAATCTTAATGGGGCGCCTGGGTGGCGCAGTCGGTTAAGCGTCCGACTTCAGCCAGGTCACGATCTCGCGGTCCGTGAGTTCGAGCCCCGCGTCGGGCTCTGGGCTGATCGCTCAGAGCCTGGAGCCTGTTTCCGATTCTGTGTCTCCCTCTCTCTCTGCCCCTCGCCCGTTCATGCTCTGTCTCTCTCTGTCCCAAAAATAAATAAACGTTGAAAAAAAAAAAGAAAAAAAAATTTAAAAAAAATAAAATAAAATAAAATAAAATCTTA
>NW_024412415.1:36946286-36956424 GCF_014898765.1 Herpailurus yagouaroundi | reverse complement strand
AAACGACTCCTTAAAAGTTAAACCCTGGAATTTTTTTAAGGTTTATTTTATTTTTAGTAACCTCTAAACTCAACATGGGGCTTGAACTCACGACCCCAAGATCAAGAGTTGTGTGTTCTACTGACAGCCAGCCAAGCACACCAAACCCTGGGAGTTTTTAAAGGCAGAAATGTAAATTTGCCTAATAAAACCAAGCTAGGTGGAATAAACTCTATATACTAACAGGCAGGTAATAACAATATAAAAAAGCATCATCAAACTCTCAGGTAGAAAAACTGTCAGCTTCGTCTTCTATAGGAAACTGTGTCCTAATGGACAAAAATTTCCAAAGAAGAGTACTATACTGCAGTATAGTGCTCAATAAAATAAACTCAAACACTAAAAATCGGCAATCATTCTGGAAAAACACAAACAACCAAAACCCAAATCCCCAAAACAACCAAAAAACCCCCAAATCTGAACTGAGGAAAAGGTAAAACAAGTTCCCGTCCCTAATTAGGAAACTTACTTGTTTTGCTAATGCCAAGGCTCCTATGCTTATCACAGTTTCATTACCAAGAGTTTACTGAAGGGAAATACCAACCTTTGTGTTGGCTGCAATCCAGTTAGAGGTCTCACTGTCATCATCACACTTTTTAATCCATTTCTTTAACCACTGTTTGAAAACAACAACTGTTAGGGTACAACAAAAGACTTAAGAGAAAGGATAACAAATTACTTCAACATTTAAATACAGTCAAGCTTACATTTAAAAGGCAAAGGACAAGATTATCACTGGATTTAATTCCTATTAAACCAAGGGACTCTGGTAGTTCTCATATCCAGTATATATAAAATCAACCAACGGAGGATTTTCTCTGGCTGAAGCCAAGTGAGGAACCTAGAGCTTGATGAGAAGCCCGGCTCCAAGATGTATTATTCCCCTTCGTAAATTACAAAGTCTGCTCAGGGAGGTGCCTTAACCACTGTTAATCCTGATAATTATCAGGAGCTGACTTATTTGTAAGGAATGCTTTATGAATACTTGTGACGATCATTTGAAATAAAAAGGAAAAAAATACAATTTTCTATCTACAAATGGATAACAAAGTTGTGGCCCCAGTTTTCAGTCATCAAGTCTTAGAACTGCTCTATTGTATTATTTAAAAAATGAAAATGCCAGACAAACTCACCTTACATTTAACAGGATCGTGCCAATTTTCTCCACAGTTAAAGCTGTTAAGTGATAGAAGAGTTAAAAGAATTAAGTCCTACCTACTGTAAGTCAGTACACAAACAAACCCATTTCATGCTTTATAGTTCCTCAGTGGTTTCACTGTTTTTAAAGACTAGCAAATACAAGAGCATGAGGCAAGTTCATATTATTCTACAGATTATTTAGAATTTAGCATTAGAACAGCATGTATTGTGGTGTGTGCGAGAAATGAAGAAATGATTATAGCCGTGAAGACATGCTATGATGACAACTTCCTAAGAAAGGACTCTCTAGCCACCAAACTGTTAAGACAAAAAATTGAGTTTAGCGAGATCTGTATTTTTCTGATAGTTTTGAAAATGTATAGTTCCATGCTGTAAACATTCTTCAATTGAAACCAAACAAATAATTTTCACTAATTTAAACTTAAATTTCAACCAATGCTTCATCAGTATATATTAAATCTCTTACTTAACACCCCAAATGAAGAATTACATAATTTAATCCTAATGCACAGTGAGCAAACAGGTCACATCTTTGCATGACACAAACAAATGAACCTCAGTCTTGTAGAGAGAAAGTTTACCAAGCAAGGTATAAAACAAGAGTGTGGCTAAACACTCTCTAAGAACACATGAATTGTTCATGCCTTTTTGTTTTCTAGGCAAATGTGGTGTATACATTTGCTAAAATAAAGTATAAATTAAGAATAAATTCAAATGCTTATAAACCCCCCCCCCCCCCCCCCCCCCCGGCTAAATGGCTGATTTTTTCCAGGAATGCCAAAAATCCTTTGTAAATGAGAGGAACAAAGTGCTATCAATTTAAATGAAGTCAAATATAATGGTTACTTCTGGAAAAGAAGATGGCGAATGGGATGGAGAAGGGAACAAAGGAGTGTCAAATGAATCTGTCATTCATTTGACAGATTCCTTAACAAAAACAAAATACTTTGCTTAAAACTGGGTTAGTAGCTACTAAGTATTCACTGCTGTTATTCTCTATATTTTGGTCTGTATACAAGATACTTCATACTAAAAATATGTTTTAAAATACATATGAAATCAGACTCCACGTCTTATTTATAGGGTAAATTCTACATTAGAATGTATATTTAATTTTTTTACCAAAATAGCATGTATTTCACACATATTTAATCTCTGTGAGGTTACCTGCTCTTTTTGGAAATATTTAGTATTAACAACGTATAAGTCTAACTCTATAGTTGCTTGTAGAGAAAAAAAAAAAAGAATGGTATGGAATACCAATATAATGTCTATCTGCTAGCTCTTAGAGCTACTTGGTTTGATGGGTTTCTTGTTCCTAAAAGATCCAGCAAGGAAATGGAAAATTATCTTAACTTTCTAACATGAATATGCTGTATTGGAAATTCTCTGTTAAGTCAAATCTAGAATTCAAAGACCAAAAGAGCATGCTATACACTCCAAGAACCAAGGTTACCAGGAAAGGTGGGGCCAGAGAAGCCACAAGAAAACTTTTGGTGAAAACGCACATGTAATCAAACATGTTTTATCTTTCCAAATTTATCAAGGCGTATTTTCTTTCTAGAAGTAAGATTTAACTTGTCAGAGTAAAGGAAAAATAATCCTGTTTATTTTATTTCCTAAGAGATAACTAGAAAACAGAGCAAGAGCCATAAAGGAACCAAATATACCCTGACAAAATAAATAGTCCATCAGCAATGAGACGAACTAAGTTCTTACCCCAGATCTACAAGTTTGCTCATATATTAGTTCCAGCAGAGCACACAAGAAAATGTGATTATAGCTGCTTCTTTTCCCATAAGAAAAAAGAGCAACTAGGAAAGAAAAAATTACTGAAGATGCGACCTTTTAATCTAATTCTTATTTAAAAGAAATACACACTATCTTAAATCAACATCACCCACCTCCCTCCCTGAGGTAAAAAAAAAAAAAAAAAAAAAAAATTCTATTATTTTTCTACCAAGAATAAACAGAACAGCTATGTGTACTATTTCAATTTAGTAAATCACTTGCTTACCAAAACTGGCGCCCACATTTGCAGCGAACAGGTTTAGCATCAGGATATTGGACTTTAACAACATGGTGGCAATCTGGGGCAGGACACCACTTCAACAGTCGATTGCACTGAAACCCAAGTTAGAAAATAAAAAACGATGGCAAATTAAATCACAATTTGTGATTTCCTAGCACAACAAGCAATTATTTACAATGCTTCCCTAGTGTGGGGGCCAAAGACAGGGATGATGACAGAAGCATATAAAAGCCTGCCTCCAATATTTAATAGTCTTCTACAGTAATGCTCTCAGATGCAGTTTTTCCAAGATCTCTCAGAGACTTGGTTTTATAAAATATGCATAAAATATGGTTCTACCTTCAAAATCCTACCCACAAACTTTAAAATAATTACCCATTTGGGGCACCTGGGTGGCTCAGTCGGTTGAGCGTCTGACTTCAGCTCAGGTCATGATCTCACGGTTCGTGAGTTCGAGCCCTGCATCAAGCTTTGTGCTGACAGCTCAGAGCCTAGAGCCTGCTTCGGATTCTCTGTCTCCTCCTCTCTCTGCCCCTCCCCTGCTCATGCTCTGTCTCTGCCTCTCAATAATAAATAAATGTTAAAAAAAAATTTTTTTTAAATAATTACCCATTTTATTAAGAAACATTGATTTGTTTATGGTTCTACTTCAGGGTAATTTTCAAAGATGTAAGGAAACAAGATGAACTCCTACTCAGGGAAGGAGGGAACGTATTTAAAGATTTTATTATTTTTTTAAGTAATCTCTACATCCAACATGGGGACTCGAACTCACAACCCTAAGATCAAGAGTTGCATACGCTTGCATGACTGAGCCAGCCAGGGGCCTCTCCCCCTTTTTACTTATTATTATTTTTTTTAAGTAATCTCCATGCCCTTCATGGGGTTCAAACTCACAACCCCGAGATCAAGAGTCGCATGCTCTATTGACAGGACCAGCAAAGTGCCCCAGGGAAGGTGTTCAGATGCTACAGAATATACATGTAATTTCTTTCTTTGACCATAAAAAAAGTCTTCTAAGAACAAAAGTCAGTTCCTAAACCATGGTAAAGATTGCATTTTAGTTCTTAAAAAAAAAAAAAAAAAGTAAAACCTTTGGGTATTTTTTTTTTATCAGGAAACAAAACAGGGTTCAAGTAACACTCTACACCGGAATTCAAGTTTACTATTTAAAAAATGTTATTCCTAAAATACGCTGTTTTCTAGAAGATCTGACCTTCAGTTTAATCCCTAAGTGAAATAAATATTACTATATAGAACTAAAATACCAATTTACACTGATGATCTCATACAGAGGCTGGCAAACGTCTTCCATAAAGAGCCGGAGAGTAAAGATTTTTGTCTGGGAGGGTCAAAAAGGGCCTCTGTGCAACTACTCTATCTGCCACTGTGGCACTAAAGGAGTCATAGAACAAATGGGCTCATCCAAATAAATATTTACCAAAACAGGCAGGCCATAGTTTGCTGACCTGTTTCTGATAAAAGAAAGACATTTGATAAAAACAAGTAACTATAGCTCTCTTTATTAAAGTTTACTGGTAACAGGAGCTAAAACAAGCAGAGATATTGCAAGGTTAAACTGCCAGACATGATTAAACAAGTCATCATTAACAGTCAGCTACAATTTTTTGCTAGGGATAAAGGAAGAATACTGTAAAAATAATTTGATCACCACAGCTCTAGATCTATGAAGAGACACCCACTTATTGGTCTGTCACACTCCTTTGAGAATACGGGTTAGGTATGCTTCATGAATGAAGTCCATAATCTAAATTTATGGTAAAGGTCTTTCTTACTATCAAGAGAATTTTATACAAGAAAAAATATTTTATTAATAAATAATTCCGCTTATTTAAAAAGGTAACCTGAAGAGAAATCACTTACCTCTACAAAGCTATTTGTTATTAAATGTTGATACTTTAATTTAACTTTCGAATCTGTGATCAGGCGCCTGAGAACAAGAATAAAAATAGTTTATTAGGATGTTTTCAGCCAAGAGTATTTTTCCACATTTACAAAATAAAATTTCAATGCTGCAGCTCTAAAAACTACCCTAAACTGAATATACTCAAATGCATATAGACTATCAACAAATGTAACTGTAGAAATCAAGACAACAATCTCCAAGTTTCTGTAGTTTTATTTTGGTAGACCCCCGATTCCCATGTTTCCTATACACGAAAGTCCATTTTTACCCACTTTATTACAGTCTGATGACAGAGTAACTATTGCCAACTTATGCCCTTTTCAGAGTATTCTTACTCTGATATCTTGCCTTAGGACAGCAATTCTCAGCCAGCTTCCTTCAGACCCCTCCCAAAAATCAGTGTGTGAAATAAGAGATGCTGACAGGAATGTTAAGAAATGGATCCAGGTTTTGCTATATATAAATTTAAGGGCCTTCTTCTGAGATCTGTTAGTAATTTACCAGAAATGTTTACTGACTGCAACGTGGCTTCCATTATGCACCTAGAACACTTTATATATTCGTAACAATTTCTAGAACTCATAGTAACCCATCCTGAAACTTAAGTTTTATTAGTCTTAATGGTAAACATTCCTGTGTTTAAAGAAAATAGTTAAAACAGAAAGAGTTAACCACTGACAAAACCAGTAAAAACTATCAAACACAAACACAGTCTAACCTCATTAAATATTTTAAACAAACAAAAAGGTTTTGTATAATCTGGCCCCATCAAATTCTTGAGCTTCTATGGCACTGCTTGCCTTCCACAAGACCCCACCCTGTACTGTTCCTCTTTCAGCGTACTCCTGTCACATCTGTATTCTTTCAACAGAATTTGGTGAGTATTGGAACAGAATTCTGGTGAGTATTGCCCTTCTTCAGGGGCTTTTGCATACAGCTACCTCTCTTTAAAAGGAAAGAAGAATATCGTGGTGGGCTCTGAATTGGAACAGCCTAGCTTTGAATACTGTTTTACAACTTACTAGCTATGAAATGAGGGTAAGCTCTTTGACCTCTCCATTTCTCAGTTTACTCATCTGTGAAACGGATAGCAGAAATGAGGAGTTGTGAACTAGAACAGTGCCTGGCAAATAGTAAACACTCAATAAATATTAGATGCTATATTATTATTATTTTTTAACTCAGCTAAGAAATATTGCCTCACAGAAAAAGGAGGCTTTTTCTGACAATTACCCACACCAGTTCCCTCTCAGCTCTCATGGCACCTAACACATACCCCCTTAATAAAATCTGTCATAATTTTTATTAAAAAGTTATCTGTATGTGTTTAATATCTGCCTTTATGCTCTCTTATCCCCAACCAAATAATAAACTCCATAAAAGGATCCCTTGTGTCTAGTACACTGCTTGGCCTACAGTAAGTGTTCAAGAAATTTTTTTCTAAGTTTATTTTAAGAGAGAGAGAGAGATATAAAGTACGAGTGGGGGAGAGGCAGAGAGAGAGGGAGAGAGAATCCCAAGCAGGCTCTGCACCATCAGCGCACAGCCCGAAATGGGGCTTGAACTCACAAACCAAGAGATCATGACCTGAGCCAAAACCAAGAGTTAGACGCTTAAGCGATTGAGCCACCCAGGTACCCCAATAAATATTTTCTAAATGAGTAAACCTCCACATTTCAGAGATGCTAGAACTGAGGTCTAAAAATACTTAGTGTATTTGGTGATTCCTCAAAAGGCTAAACACAGAA
The DNA here is from genome assembly GCF_014898765.1 of Herpailurus yagouaroundi. NCBI lineage: Eukaryota > Metazoa > Chordata > Mammalia > Carnivora > Felidae > Herpailurus > Herpailurus yagouaroundi. The sequence continues at coordinate 36,949,517 of NW_024412415.1, read as the reverse complement.
TTACCAAAGGACCCAGCAATTCTATTCCTAGGTATCCAAGAAAATTAAAAATGGGTGTTCAAATAAAAAACTTGCACACAAATCTCCAAATAAAAACACAAATGTTTTGAGGCACCTGGGTGGCTCAGTCAGTTGAGTGTCAAACTCTTGATTTCAGCTCAGGTCACAATCCCACACTCAGTGTGGACCCTGACTGAGATTCTGTTTCTCTTCCTCTGCCCCTTTACCCTATTTGCACATGCACTCTCTCTATCTCAAATTAAAAAACAAAAAAACAAACGTTTCCACAAAAAATGGAAATAACCCGAATGTCCAAGAACTGATGAATGAAGAAACAAAATATGGAATATCCATACAATGGAATACTATTTAGCCATAAAAAGGAATCAAGTACTAACACATTCTCCAACATGGGTGACATGGATGAACCTTGAAAACATTATGTTAAGTGCAAGAAGCCAGAAACAAAAGAGCATATGCATTATGACATTTAAATGAAATCTCCAGAATAAGCAAATCCGTACAGACAGAAAACAGATATGTGATTGTCAGGTTCTAAGGGAAGGAGGGAATGAGGAGTGACTGTTTAATGAATATGGGAATTCTTTTAGGGGTGATGAAAATGTTCTAGAATTAGATAGTGATGATGGCTGCATGACATTATGAAAAGTATACTTTATTACTATTTAATGTTTATATTTATTTTTTGAGACAGAGAGACAGACAGACAGACACACACACACACACACACACACACACACACACACACACACACACACACACAAAATCTGAAGCAGGCTTCAGGTTCCGAGCTGTCAGCACAGACCCCAACGCAGGGCTCGGACTCTCCCAACCACGAGGTCATGACCTGAGTCTGACACTTAACTGCCTAAGTCACCCAAATGCTCCCCCCTTTTTTTAATGTTTACTAAATTGTATACTTTAAATAGTTAAAATGGTAAATATGTTATGTGAAATTTACATCAATTAAAAAAAAATAAGAATGAGATCCAAAGTCAGATGCCCTGATTTACCATTTTTAATTTCTATTATACCACAATGCTTCTCTGATGTGACAAACCCCAACAATTTTTTTTAAGTTTATTAATTTAGGGGGGAGCAGAGAGAGAGGGAGAGAGAGAGAATCCCAAGCAGGTTCTGATCTCAAGAACTGTGAGATCAGGTCCTGAGCCAAAATCAAGAGTTAAGATGCTTAGCGGACTGAGCCACCTGGGCACCCCCAGTGATTTCTTATAACTGATCTAGCTTACCTGGTTAGAACAAAGGTCAGCCATAGTTACTAGGGCAAGGTTATTAGTTAGGTCTGTTATTAGGTTATAGTTTATCTTGTGATAAAGAAAAGTAAGAAAGTGATCTTGAGAAAGCACTCTCAAGATGACAAGCATTATCCTGGCTATTAATAAGCTAACTCTCTTGGCAAAGACCTACTGCCATCACTTACGTTGGAAATAGTTATTATGCCAACTCTCATGGTGGAAGGCAACTCTTTATGAAGGTAAACATAATGACTTCTACTGATAGCCTATTATACATTCTAAGCACAGTGTCAGATGCATTTAAGTACCCTTAAGTTTTGGGATAATTCTGTTTTTACAAAAGAGATAAGTGGACAGCTATCCACAAGAATTTTTTTTCTTTTTTACTGTGCCAAGTAGTAAACCATGCCTTCTGCTTATATAGCACGATGAGTAAATCAACATTATGCTTCAATTCAGGATTAGTAATAAAATATTTTTCTATAATATGGGTTTTTTCTCCTGACAGATATCCCAATTATAGACAAGTATAAAGAAGGAAATAAAAATCACCTGTAACTCTATCACTCAAGAGGAATAACCACTTGACATTTTAATAACCTGGACTTTTTACTCTTTTTTTGGTAAATGTATGATATGTAATTTTAAACAGAATGTACTACATATAATAATTTTATACCTTTGCTTCTTCACTAAGATTATTATAGGCATTTTCCAAAACATTAAAATAATCCACCAATCATTTTTTTTATAAAAACTTGAAGTTAGGTACTCCCCCCACATTAAAAATAAATATAAGATTTACTATAATCTCTGGCTCATCTCTTCCTCTTATACTCCAGTATCTGACTTTACCTTTAAAATACATTTAAAATCCAACTATTTCTCATTACTTCCTCTGCTCCCATTGTGGATCAAACTACCATCATCTCTCACCCAGACTGCTACAAGAGTCTCCCAATTTCCCTGCTCCTATTTAGTCTCTTTCTCATGCCAACAGTAGGAACAACCCTCTCTGACCACATCACTCCTCTGCTCAGAATCCTCTCATGGCTCTATCTCAGAATAAAAGCCAACGATCTTATAATGATCTATAAAGCCCTACATAATCAGCCTCATGCACCCGTTCCACACTCTTCTGTGCCTCCTTTCAATCTATTAAGTTTACATTTACAGTTCAAAAATATTTTCAAAAGTTTAAGTAATAATCAGTAATTTACTGTCTATATACTTTGCCTTTTGAACTACCAAAATTTGATAACTTATTTCATTTTTCATTTCTTTTTTTTTTTAAGTTTTTTTTTTTGTGCTTTATTTTTTTTTTTCAACGTTTTATTTTTTTTTTATTTTGGGGACAGAGAGAGACAGAGCATGAATGGGGGAGGGGCAGAGAGAGAGGGAGACACAGAATCGGAAACAGGCTCCAGGCTCTGAGCCATCAGCCCAGAGCCTGACGCGGGGCTCGAACTCACGGACCGCGAGACCCTGACCTGGCTGAAGTCAGACGCCTAACCGACTGCGCCACCCAGGCGCCCCTCATTTTGCATTTCAATGAGACTAGGAAATTATTTCAGTACGAACTTGAGCTCTGATCCCTTAAGCATGTATTTTTAAAATAGATAGTATTCTATAGCTTTTGTATGAAATTTCCTACTTTAGAATACTAAAATGCTTTCCTCTTTCACTGTAGGGAAATAATGGGAGGCATTAAATTTATTCAACTATGAGACACAAAACTCTAAAGCCATGTTATCAAAGCATTTTCCATAATGCTCTGTGGACTATCTTAAAAACAGATACAACTTTGGGGTTAAAAAAAGATTTAAGTAGCAATAATTATAAATGAGGGAAAATGATGAGTTAGATGCCATTAAAATGGAAACTTTGTTCACCAAAAATCATTGAGATGGCACAAAAACAGACACATAGACCAATGGAATAGAATAGAAACCCC
>NW_024412415.1:36847528-36931286 GCF_014898765.1 Herpailurus yagouaroundi | reverse complement strand
TCTATTCTATTCCATTGGTCTATGTGTCTGTTTTTGTGCCAATACCATGCTGTCTTGATGATGACAGCTTTGTAGTAGAGGCTAAAGTCTGGGATTGTGATGCCTCCTGCTTTGGTCTTCTTCTTCAAAATTACTTTGGCTATTCGGGGCCTTTTGTGGTTCCATATGAATTTTAGGATTGCTTGTTCTAGTTTCGAGAAGAATGCTGGTGCAATTTTGATTGGGATTGCATTGAATGTGTAGATAGCTTTGGGTAGTATTGACATTTTGACAATATTTATTCTTCCAATCCATGAGCAGGGAATGTCTTTCCATTTCTTTAAATCTTCTTCAATTACCTTCATAAGCTTTCTATAGTTTTCAGCATACAGATCCTTTACATCTTTGGTTAGATTTATTCCTAGGTATTTTATGCTTCTTGGTGCAATTGTGAATGGGATCAGTTTCTTTGTCTTTCTGTTGCTTCATTGTTAGTGTATAAGAATGCAACTGATTTCTGTACATTGATTTTGTATCCTGCAACTTTGCTGAATTCATGTATCAGTTCTAGCAGACTTTTGGTGGAGTCGGTCGGATTTTCCATGTATAATATCATGTCATCTGCAAAAAGCGAAAGCTTGACTTCATCTTTGCCAATTTTGATGCCTTTGATTTCCTTTTGTTGTCTGATTGCTGATGCTAGAACTTCCAGCACTATGTTAAACAACAGCGGTGAGAGTGGGCATCCCTGTCGTGTTCCTGATCTCAGGGAAAAAGCTCTCAGTTTTTCCCCGTTGAGGATGATGTTAGCTGTGGGCTTTTCATAAATGGCTTTGATGATCTTTAAGTATGTTCCTTCTATCCCGACTTTCTCAAGGGTTTTTATTAAGAAAGGGTGCTGGATTTTGTCAAAGGCCTTTTCTGCATCGATTGACAGGATCATATGGTTTTTCTCTTTTTTTTTGTTAATGTGATGTATCACGTTGATTGATTTGCGAATGCTGAACCAGCCCTGCATCCCAGGAATGAATCCCACTTGATCATGGTGAATAATTCTTTTTATATGCCGTTGAATTAGATTTGCTAGTATCTTATTGAGAATTTTTGCATCCATATTCATCAGGGATATTGGCCTGTAGTTCTTTTTTTACTGGGTCTCTGTCTGGTTTAGGAATCAAAGTAATACTGGCTTCATAGAATGAGTCTGGAAGTTTTCCTTCCCTTTCTATTTCTTGGAATAGCTTGAGAAGGATAGGTATTATCTCTGCTTTAAACGTCTGGTAGAACTCCCCTGGGAAGCCATCTGGTCCTGGACTCTTATTTGTTGGGAGATTTTTGATAACCGATTCAATTTCTTCGCTGGTGATGGGTCTGTTCAAGCTTTCTATTTCCTCCTGATTGAGTTTTGGAAGAGTGTGGGTGTTCAGGAATTTGTCCATTTCTTCCAGGTTGTCCAATTGGTTGCCATATAATTTTTCATAGTGTTCCCTGATAATTGTTTGTATCTCTGAGGGATTGGTTGTAATAATTCCATTTTCATTCATGATTTTATCTATTTGGGTCATTTCCCTTTTCTTTTTGAGAAACCTGGCTAGAGGTTTGTCAATTTTGTTTATTTTTTCAAAAAACCAACTCTTGGTTTCGTTGATCTGCTCTACAGTTTTTTTAGATTCTATATTGTTTATTTCTGCTCTGATCTTTATTATTTCTCTTCTTCTGCTGGGTTTAGGCTGCCTTTGCTGTTCTGCTTCTATTTCCTTTAGGTGTGCTGTTAGATTTTGTATTTGGGATTTTTCTTGTTTCTTGAGATAGGCCTGGATTGCAATGTAGTTTCCTCTCAGGACTGCTTTCGCTGCATCCCAAAGCATTTGGATTGTTGTATTTTCATTTTTGTTTGTTTCCATATATTTTTTAATTTCTTCTCTAATTGCCTGGTTGACCCACTCATTCGTTAGTAGGGTGTTCTTTAACCTCCATGCTTTTGGAGGTTTTCCAGACTTTTTTTCTGTGGTTGATTTCAAGCTTCATAGCATTGTGGTCTGAAAGTATGCATGGTATGATTTCAATTTTTGTAAACTTATGAAGGGCTGTTTTGTGACCCAGTATATGATCTATCTTGGAGAATGTTCCATGTGCACTCGAGAAGAAAGTATATTCTGTTGCTTTGGGATGCAGAGTTCTAAATATATCTGTCAAGTCCATCTGATCCAATGTCTCATTCAGGGCCCTTGTTTCTTTATTGACCGTGTGTCTAGATGATCTATCCATTTCTGTAAGTGGGGTGTTAAAGTCCCCTGCAATTACCACATTCTTATCAATAAGGTTGCTTATGTTTATGAGTAATTGTTTTATATATTTGGGCGCTCCGGTATTTGGCACATAGACATTTATAATTGTTAGCTCTTCCTGATGGATAGACCCTGTCACTATTATATAATGTCCTTCTTCATCTCTTGTTACAGCCTTTAATTTAAAGTCGAGTTTGTCTGATATAAGTATGGCTACTCCAGCTTTCTTTTGGCTTCCAGTAGCATGATAAATAGTTCTCCATCCCCTCACTCTCAATCTAAAGGTGTCCTCAGGTCTAAAATGAGTCTCTTGTAGACAGCAAATAGATGGGTCTTGTTTTTTTATCCATTCTGATTCCCTATGTCTTTTGGTTGGTGCATTTACTCCATATACATTCAGTGTTATTATAGAAAGATATGGGTTTAGAGTCATTGTGATGTCTGTATGTTTTATGCTTGTAGTGATGTCTCTGGTACTTTGTCTCACAGGGTCCCCCTTAGGATCTCTTGTAGGGCTGGTTTAGTGGTGACAAATTCCTTCAGTTTTTGTTTGTTTGGGAAGACCTTTATCTCTCCTTCTATTCTAAATGACAGACTTGCTGGATAAAGGATTCTCGGCTGCATATTTTTTCTGTCTAGCACACTGAAAATCTCGTGCCAATTCTTTCTGGCCTGCCAAGTTTCAAAAGAGAGATCAGTCACGAGTCTTATAGGTCTCCCTTTATATGTGAGGGCACGTTTACCCCTTGCTGCTTTCAGAATTTTCTCTTTATCCTTGTATTTTGCCAGTTTCACTATGATATGTCATGCAGAAGATCGATTCAAGTTACGTCTGAAGGGAGTTCTCTGTGCCTCTTGGATTTCAATGCCTTTTTCCTTCCCCAGTTCAGGGAAGTTCTCAGCTATTATTTCTTCAAGTACCTCTTCAGCACCTTTCCCTCTCTCTTCCTCCTCTGGGATACCAATTATGCGTATATTATTTCTTTTTAGTGTATCACTTAGTTCTCTAATTTTCCCCTCATACTCCTGGATTTTTTTATCTCTCTTTTTCTCAGCTTCCTCTTTTTCCATAACTTTATCTTCTAGTTCACCTATTCTCTCCTCTGCCTCTTCAATCCGAGCCGTGGTGGTTTCCATTTTGTTATGCATTTCGTTTAAAGCGTTTTTCAGCTCCTCGTGACTGTTCCTTAGTCCCTTGATCTCTGTAGCAAGAGATTGTCTGCTGTCAGCTATACTGTTTTCAAGCCCAGCGATTAATTTTATGACTATTATTCTAAATTCACTTTCTGTTATATTATTTAAATCCTTTTTGATCAGCCCATTAGCTGTTGTTATTTCCTGGAGATTCTTCTGAGGGAAATTCTTCCGCTTGGTCATTTTGGATAGTCCCCGGTGTGGTGAGGACCTGCAGGGCACTTCCCCTGTGCTGTGGTGTATAACTGGAGTTGGTGGGCGGAGCCGCAGTCAGACCTGATGTCTGCCCCCAGCCCACCGCTGTGTCCACAGTCAGACTGGTGTGTGCCTTCTCTTCCCCTCTCCTAGGGGCGGGATTCACTGTGGGGTGGGGTGGCCTGTCTGGGCTACTTGCACACTGCCAGGCTTGTGATGCTGGGGATCTGGCGTCTTAGCTGGGGTGGGTAGGCAAGGTGCACAGGGGCAGGAGGAGCAGGCTTAGCTTGCTTCTCCTTAGGTGATCCACTTCAGGAGGGGCCCTGTGGCAGCAGGAGGGAGTCAGATCCGCTGCCGGAGGTTTGGCTCCGCAGAAGCGCAGAGTTGGGTGTTTGCGCGGAGCGAGCAAGTTCCCTTGCAGGAACTGGTTCTCTTTGGGATTTTGGCTGGGGGATGGGCGGGGGAGATGGCGCTGGCGAGCGCCTTTGTTCCCCACCAAACTGAGCTCTGTCGTCCGGGGGCTCAGCAGCTCTCCTTCCCTTTGTCCTCCAGCCTTCCCGCTTTCTGAGCAGAGCTGTTAACTTATGACCTCCCAGACGCTAAGTCGCGCTTGCTGTCGGAACACAGTCTGTCAGGCCCCTCCGCTTTTTGCAAGCCAGACTCGGGGGCTCTGCTTGGCCGGCGAGCCGCCCCTCCGCCCCGGCTCCCTCCCGCCAGTCCGTGGAGCGCGCACCGCCTCGCCGCCCTTCCTACCCTCTTCCGTGGGCCTCTCGTCTGCGCTTGGCTCCGGCGACTCCGTTCTGCTAATCCTCTGGCGGTTTTCTGGGTTATTTAGGCAGGTGTAGGTGGAATCTAAGTGATCAGCAGGACGCGCGGTGAGCCCAGCGTCCTCCTACGCCACCATCTTCCCTCTCCTCCATGAACTATTTTTTAAAATACTGGTATTTTTTCTTTAACCCCCATCACCCTCCACTCCCTCATCCACATTTTTACCCCATTTATATTACTTCTTAAGTCTTCCTAATCTCTTCAGGTGGAATAATTTGCTTCTAACTGTACTTTCTACATGCCTTTATATATAAAACTTAAACTCTGCATTTTATCACTATGATCCTACTGGGCAAAGGAAATGCACCTAAAAAAAATGTTTTAAGTTATTTATTTGAGACAGGGAGCAAGTGAGCAGGGGAGAGGCAGAGAGAGAGACAATCCCAAGCAGGCTCCATGCACAGGGGTCTGATGTGGGGCTCGATCTCACAACCATGAGATCATGATCTGAGCCAAAAACCAAGAGTCAGATGGACGCTTAACCAACTAAGCCACCCAGGTGATCCGGGAAGGAAATGTATCTTAATGCTCCCAGTAAATGTTTGTGGAAGAGATAAGAGATACAGTGCCCTATACTGATGAAATGTATTGCTGAAGCTGATGTATTGATGAAAAATTACAAATCAGAAAGTATCAGGGGACAAGATAAAGACAACTGGAAGGATGGTGATACCTCAAGATGATATATAACTGATTTTTGCTAGCTTAAAACAGTAAAGTAAAAATTCAATTCAAGATAGAGGCAGTATTAACACAGAGCTGACAACAAGCAACAGTACATATGTTTTAGTAAACCAAAGTAGGTTGAGGTTAATAAAGTAGAACCAGTGAGCTTTATAAACTGCTGGCTAAGTCAATTTAAGGCTTTATTAGACAGGTTGAGAAATTTGCTCATTAAAGTCCATGGCTGCTTTTACTTTTATTACCTTCAAATCCCAAAATTTAAACACAAACCTACCTTTCTACATAGGCAATTATCCATTACTAACTACACAATTTTTTGCAAGACAGTTCAGGCCCTCAATCTGCTTATCTTCCTAAAGTGAAGTCAATTAAGTAGCCTCAGGCTATGTAATAACACAGACTCAGGATTCTACCTCAGGTTCAGGACTAAAAACTATACTTGTTTCTTTAAGTGTATTTCTCCCTTCAAAAAGAGAACCTTTCACAAGAAGAGTTAGCCAACAACCTCCAAATGCAGCACCTTTGGGAGCAGTGTTCCAAATGAGGCCACATTCTCCCTGGGTAGCTCCCAGTGAATGACAGAGCCTGGAAGGGGACCGGGGCTCAGCCATTTCTGCTTCCTGAAGTGTTCATGTATGGGCAATCTATGTGGTAGAATTCCCCACAGGGCTGCTACAGACTCTCACACCTGCCCCACAGTCTGAGTCTCTTCCTACCAAATCCTTCTTCCTTTTCTCTTTTAATAAGTGTCATACCAACATTAAAGTGTGTCCACTCCTGTTCCTCTTTAACCTGCACAAATACTATATTGCAACAAATCCCCTTCCCTGTTACCTCCATCTTGGCAGAGGACCTCAATGGACATATCCTATTTTCCAACTCCAAGGTTTACTGAAATGCAGCTATCACATATTGCCTAGTATTTTGCCATATATTTACAAGAATAGTGTCTGGGCATTTACCCAAGTTAGAAATTAGCTTTTCTACTACGAAGGAATGTGGATTAGAAAGTCTCTTCAGACTAAAAATTTCACCTCCTTTGATGTTTGAGCAAAAAAATGATTTGGTTTAACCAACTAACCAATATTCAACATGCAATATCTATCAGAAATACTTACATAACTGTGTTGTCATCCACTAAGATATCACAACCATGAGCAGGGCACGAAATAGTCTGAAAAAGATTGAAATTTAAACTATGTCTTCATTCAACAAAAATATTTACTGAATGCTTACCATCGCCAGGCACTAGGTTGAGAATACCTTAACATTTATAGGATCTTAATTGTTCCCTTTCCATTAAAGGAAATGTATGTGTGTATTTATCACCATAATGTAACTGGAACTGCTGACTTGAATAATTGGTTTTTCAATATAAAACTTGAAAGGCACAAGCAAGAGACCTGACAAAATTGCTCAACAAGTTCAGCCTGACATATACACATATTAATGCCGTGGAGAAAACATACCTGGACTGTACCTTTAAATGGATTGCCACATTATAAATAGGAAAAAAAAGCCTCAATTATCTTTTATCTCAATATAGAAAGTAGTTCCTCATGCAATTCATAATCCAGAATGCTTCACCTGTTCATATCTGTGCAAGAGTCTAAACACTGTAGAAAATTCAACAAAAAATGAAAATCAAATTGACATCTTTACCTGTCCCATGCCTTCCTCCATTATTTTGGTAGTTAAATATTCGCTCCAGCACTGCATACAAAACTTATGTCCACATTCAAGGCCAGTGAAATACTGCAACAAAAATAATACATTCACTTTTAAAAGATATTGCCAGAAAAATCACTATACATAGTGACCCAATAAGGCTCTATTAGGTCACATTTTTCATACTGGCTAAAATTTTCCATTTGACAAGACTAGATGGACTCCTAAAATAAACTTGGTGGTAAAATCTAGACACGCAAATACATTTAACACAAAATAATTAATGAGAAATGCATCTATAGTCGATAATTGTAATTTTTAGGAAAGGCAGACAAGTTTGTACTAAATATAAGAATATATCATGTACCAATAAGCATATGAAAACATGCTCAAAATCCACAGCCATCAGACACTACTTAACACCCACTAAAACAGCTGTATTCAAGAAGACACATAATAACAAGTGTTGGCAAGGATGTGGAGAAATCAGAATCTTCATACACTGCTGGTGAGAATGTAAAATGGTGCAGGAACTTTGGAAAACACTGTGGCAGTTTCTCAAATAATTAAACACAGAGTTACTCATGACCCAGCAATTCCACCCCTAGGTATATAGCCAGAAGAACTGAAAACATAGCTCCACACAAAACTTGTATACAAATATTCAGAGCAGGATTTTCACAGTAGCCCCAAGTTGACACAACCCTAATGTCCATCAATTGCCGAATGGATAAACAAAATGTGGAATATCCATTTGAAAGAATATTATCCAAGCATAAAAAGGACTGAAGTGCTGATAAATAGTATAATGCACATGAGACTGAAAACATTATGCTGAATAAAAAGAAGCTAGCCACTAAAGACCACATACTGTTTGATTCGCATGTATACAAAAGGTCCAGAATAGGCAAATTCACAGAGTAGATTAGTGGTTGCCAAGGGTTGGGTGGCAGGCGGCAGGGAGGGAAGTGACTGTAAAAGGATATGAGATTTCTTTTCAGGGTGATGAAAATATTCTAAAGTTTACTGTGATAGTGACTGCAACAACTCTGCAACTATACTAAGAAGCACTTAAAAATTTTTTTTTCTTTACTATTTATTTATTTTTGAGACAGAGAGAGACAGAGCATGAGTGGGGAGGGGCAGAGAGAGAGGGAGACACAGAATCCAAAGCAGGCTCCAGGCTCTGAGCTGTCAGCACAGAGCCTGATGCGGGGCTTGAAGTCGTCTACTGCAAAATCATGACCTGAGCCACCCAGGCACCCCTAACAATCACTTTAAGTAAGTGAACTGTATCGTATGTGAGTTATTATCTCAAAACTGTTACCAAAAATTTCACACAAATATAGGACTTCATAGAGTTGCATGGTATGTTGCTTACCAAGATAATCAAAGTCTTATGGAAACCAGAAAGATTATTCAGATAGCTAAGAATAATAGTAACATTTTGGTCTAATCTTGTATTACTTACATGAGTTGAAATACTATTAATTTGAGGGATGGTTATAAGAAGTATATTATTTTCTATAATGGAATATTAAGCAAGTACTTTAGTAAGTGTCTTGAGGACAGTATTGTAAAAAGACAAATGGTCACTAAGAATATGTTATAATATTTACTTGAAATTATTTTTAAGTGAATAGGTAATATAGGCTCAAGGTCAAAAACAATTATTTAACAGTATGAATTTATGTTGAAAATAAGTCTCCTTTATTCTTTTTTTTTTAAGTCTCCTTTATTCTTATACTTTTCCTCTACTTCTCTACCTAAAAGTAATGACTATTACCATTATTTTACATATTCTTTCAGAGATGTCCTAATGTACACAGGTATACACACACACACAAAGAGTAACACACACTCTCTTCTGCATCTTGGTTTATTATTATTTAATAGGTTTCTTATGTGGTTCTACATTAGTACACGTGGGTCCACCTCTTTCTACATTCTGTATGAAGGTACCATAATTTATTTAAACAGTCCACAATTAAAGGACATTTAGACCTTCTTTTTTTTTGCCGCCATGCTACTGCATTGGCTATATATATATATATACATACATACATACATACACACATACGTATACATACATACATACATACATACACACACACACACACACACATCATTGTGATCATGCAAATTCACCTTGGGACAAATTTTTACAAGTGACATTATAAAAGGTACACATTTACACTTTAATAGATTATTACCACACTTCATTCAAAGAGGTTGTAGCAATTTATACTGTTCAAGAGAACCTGGTTTACAATACCCATGTCAACATAGTATCAAATTCCCTGATCTCTGCAAATCTGACAGGTGAAAATGAATTATCTTCATCAATTTTGATTTTATTTTATTATGAGTGAAGTTTAAGCATTTGAAAAAAGATTTAAGGCTCTACATTTCTTTTTCTGTGCACTCTCTTCACCAATTTTTCCCATTTTTCCACTGGGTTCCCCCCCCCCCTTAATGATTTAGTGGGGATTTTCACCTACTTAGAAAATTGACCATTTATACGTGTGGCAAATATTTTTCAGTTTCGAATCTGAATGTTCCCGTTTTGTTGTCATGCAGAAGCTCTCTACTTATTGATATGTAGCAAAGTGTATTACTTTTACAATTTCTGGCTTCTAAATCAATTAACTTTAATATAAGGAGTTAGGAAGAAATTTAAGATTCTACTCCAGATACCAACCAAGTTGTTCCAATGCCATTTTCTGAACCCACCTGATTTGAAATGCCCCCTTTTATAATACACCAAATTCTCACACATATTTGACTCTATCTTGTTCCACTGCACTGACTATTCTTATATTAGGCAGGACTAGCTCCTCCCTGTTCCCCATCAATCTAGTTGTTATTTTTTTCTCAATATTTTACTATTATTCTATTTTTCCAGACACTCAAGTCATCTTTTTATCTCTGTTAGTATTTCAAGTTTTCTTAATAATAGAGCTTTCACATTTCTTGCCAAGTTTACTTCTAGTTCTTTTATTCTTTTTGTGGCTCACATAATATTTTGAATTCCATTCCATTTTCTAATTAGCTGTTATTTGAAAAGTGCTCATGAAATTTCTGATGTTGCTTATGACATAAGATACCAATAGTCAGGATGCAAAATTCTACACTACGGCATATCAACTATATAAAGAATGCCCAGAAGCAGGCATGGGGGGAAAAAATCTATCAGTGTCCTAAAAGACAGAAAATATTTACCCAGTTTAAAATACAGTGCTATTCTGACTGACAATTATTCTGACTCATTCACAGAGGAAGTGAAGGTAAATATTTTGGAAATCAGTATTCTCATACATTAAAAAAAAAAATCTGGAAACAAACAAAAGAATCTATTCTCATTACTCCCCACTGCTAAAGGAGATCTGGCACTAATTTGTTGCCTGATCACTAATGGAGAGCATATGATTTTCAAGGCTACAATGAGAAGGAGCATTCTATAAAGGACAAATATAGCAGAGTAAAAGATCAACAATTCTAAAATGTTATATTCGTAACTTAAAAACACATATGCATCCTCATATGTTTTCTTTTTTCAAATAAGAATCCTTGAGAATGAGAGACTGAAGGTCACAATGGTTACTAAGTGATCACTGCAAGTAACATCTCTACCTTTGAAACTTCTGGACCAGGGATCATTATAAGATATAAAGAAAGCTTTTTATTCTTTAAAGGCTTCTTTTCAATATATTTTTTTATTAGATACTAAACATTTTAGTTAGATGCTAAACAATGCTAAACAAGATAAATTAGAAAATAAATCACACACACGTCTAAAGATAAAACAAAAACTAACCTGTGGTATAAACGCATTTATTGTGCTCAAGAGCAGTGTCATCATTATGGATATATCTGAGTATCATCATTCTGTTGCATTTCCCTTTCCCTCCTCCTACTTTCACGTATCTCTATTCCTTTACTATCTCGTGCTTATTATCTACTTGGGTCCCTCAACCTTTCCCTGACTCAAGGGATCTTATCAAACTTATCCCTGTGTATATCATAAATAAATCTGACTCAGAATACACTAAATACACATGAAATATTATGTAAAACAAATTAATGGTCCCTTAAAAAAGAACTGAAAGATTAAACACTCTTAAAGGGTTTATTTATCCCTGCCATTTTGCATACTTGGCAACTAATGTCAAACAGCAGTAAGTACATTAAGAATTATCTTTCCTTCATCAGAAGTTGGACAAATAATCTCTAAAGTTAAAGCCATTATGTTTACAAAAACTGAATAATCAGGGCATCAGTTCCCTCATCTATAAAATGGAATCAGTTAAAAACGAATACAGGGTTGGACTTAGATCAGATGTTTTCAGTGTTCCCAGCACAAAGATTCAGAGTGAGGGGGTAAGGGATGAGAGAGTGGACTATCCTTATAATCTTCAAAATTACCTTTAACATATCTGATTCTTAGAATATACAAATTATTTACTTAAAAATGAGATCATAGCTCAAAGTATACTTCCTAGTAGAGTGGGAGAATTAATAAAGATAGATCTTACGCTCTAATTCAAAGCAACATTATTATAAAGTGAATGTTGCTAGGGCTAAGAAACCCCTGAATTGGCCCCAACACAAGGGGTTGGGGGATGGGGGAATTTATGAATTTTAAAGTGCCTGTGAGTCTCTGGAAACCGTTTTTAAAGGAGAGATCACCCACGATAGTTACTCCAAAGTGCTACAGCCTACGCAACCAAAGCATTTGTTTAAAAAATTTGTTTGCATATGGCACTATAAAGCTAAAGTTGCTTTCTGGAAGGATAAAGGTATTGAAGAAATATACTAAATAAAAGGCAAGTATCAGTGTTTGAAGACAGCAGTGGAAATTGAAACATGGGAGTTGTACAACAGAGGTAAAAAAAAAAAAATCATCCAATTAAAGCTTTAATGGAGTCTCAGGTGACATTTACTTGCAAAACTGAAAAGGTTAAAATTATCTTTATATATTAGTCTAAATATTATGAAAAAAAAAAGTCCTAGTTTTATTACACTGTATTTTTCATAATGCTTGGCACAGTTTCCACAACAATCTTTAACTTACTTTCCAAACCATGTTGCGGTTTGTTTTTTTGTCCTATCACTTCCGTAGCCAGACTTCCTTTAAAGAGCAATTTGTTCATATTTATTGCCTCTACTTCCTTTCCCACCTTCAAATCAATGACTCTTCAGGTCATGCAGTATGGTTTTCCATCCTACCACAACACTTAAATTTAACTTTCCAGTATCATCAGTAAACTTCATGTTGTTAATTCCAAAGTCACCCTTCAATTCTTTTCTCTGAAGATTTTAGCAATGTTTCTTACAAGTACATTCTCTTCCTTTGGTTTCTGTATTGCCACATTTTGATGGCTCACCTAACTATCACACTTCCAGAGGTTATTTCAGAGGGCAATTCTCCCTTATCTAAAACTGGGTTAGGGGTCTCTCTCCAACATGTTCCCACAGTATCATGTCCTACTAAAGTGCTTACCATTCTTTCTGAATATGTCATTTTACTTTTCTATCTAGCTAACCTATAAATTACATGAGGCAGGCATTATGCCTTGATTCTCCATTGTGTTTCTAACACTTAGAATAGTGCCTCGTGTGTTGAAAAAAATGAGTAAGTAAATAGCAGGCCTTCTAGTTACAAGTGTAAGCAAAATTTACTATGCAAATCTCCAGTCATGGTTTTTATTCTAATTTGTTGAGACAGTTACACAATACCAAGGGCACTGAGAAAGTTATAAGGGATATTTGTAAGCAGCTAGTTTCAGTACTCAAATTACATTTAAGATTTAAACTACAGAAGATCTGGTTATGCAGAGCAGGAAGAGAAATGCCAGGAAATAAGGAAACCCTGAATGATCTGGGACAAATTCCTTGGGTTTCAGTATTATTTCACAGAAACTTTTATAAATCATACAAATGTCAACTGGTAAAGAGAATCTGTTAGAGACCAATAATAAAATGGTCAAAACATGAATTTAATGTATTTTTAATATTAATGTTGTTTTTTTAAATGCTCAAATTAAGGTTGTGATGTAAAGAAGGAAATTATACAATCCTCAGAATAGTAGAGACTTGAAAAAATATCTTATCCAACTCATTTGAAAGATAAAAAGAACTCCAACCCAGTGACATTTAATAATTTACTATGTAAAGTCAAATAGTTAGCATTAGAGCTATGATCTAACTTGAGAACTTGGAAATTCAACTCAACACCTTACCTACAAAATTATTTCCATTCTCTGTTCTATTTCTCTAAGAGCACTTAATTACTTTCTTTTAAAACCTCTTTTGTAAGCACTTGTACATGTGCACAAATTAGTTCCCTTCAAATGGGCCTCTACAGAGATACACAGAAATCTCAGAGAAAAACAATGAAAAACCTTCAATATGTTAAAATATGTAATATTGTTGACAAAGACTTTGTATATAGTAATTATTAGGAAGAGTTTGAATAAGGTAGTTATTTTTATAGAATTAAATTATTTCTTAGATATCTTAAAACATCTTAGAGGTGAATTCCAAGAGACTAACTACATTTATGCCACAAATATTATTTTTCTATGGTTACTAATAAAGTAAGGACTTCATACAAAGATTATGTTTAAGCCTAAAATTCTTTACTAGACATGCCAAAGTAAATCACCTAAATTCAATAGGTTTTAAGAGGGATACTTTACTGAAGAGAAACATCAATTAATTGGTCCTAGTGTCTGCTCCAACTCTGTTACCACTTGCTATATTTAAGAATCTCCATTAGAATGGATCTGCATAAGTGAAAATCTTTGGTTATGAAAAATCCTGAAAGCTCCATAGTAAAATGCTATTAAAGATATTTTATAAGTGTTTTGGATATTTTTAAATGTTAGTTTTAAATCTGTTTTATTTTGGATGAAAAATTATTCTATTCACTGCCCACCTATTGAACAATTCTCCCATGATAGTAAAATGAACTCAGAATAGATTTAGGTATGTAATGACAACCTGGACAAGTTGCTGCTTAAAAAGCAAACAGGGAAGGAAGGGGAAAGAACAAGCTCTATTCTTCCTCTTCCTTTCCTTTATCCTTAATATTCTGATAGGTTACTGTTTTACTACAATACAATCCCAAGCTCCCAGATCTCCCTTTGTTTAAATAATGAAAGTTGATTTACCCTCTGAAACTAAGAGTCAGTGCTGGCCTTAAACTACCAGATACTCACCGAGTTAGGGTAGTTCAAGTAGCAGATCTGACAAGGCATATCCTGTGCTGATGACCTTGTATTCATCTGGCGTGTTCGAGACTTTTTACTTGGATTAATTACATGACACTCAGCAAAGAGCTTCTCCAGGTTTCCATCAAAGTACCTGCATTATTTAAACAGAAAGGATGAGAGCCCAGCAATAGCACACTGTTAGAGCTCTCCAAAAACCTGATTTTCTATAGGGAACAGAAATGAACTGAATTAAAATAAACCCAAATCACAACCTTTTTTTGCTCAGAGGAAATGAGGTATATGGCTACAAACTGTAGCAAAAAAAAAAAAAAAAAAAAAAAAAATTCATATGCACACACACACACATACACACACACACATATATGAAAGCAGTTTGAGCTTTTGTTGCTGTTTTGGTCTTTGTTATTATCCTGGAAGGTTAGGCTATTACTATTTTAATAGTACTACAAGTAAAACTTAAGAATGAAAGTTGTTACTATCTCTGATGGTACCTTATAAAGAGTAGTGATATTTTTAAAAGGCTAGGTTGTATTTTATACAAGTAATTTTATTAATAATTTTAGTTACACCAACTTAAATATATTAGCAAGTAAACTATCTGCAAAGCATATCTTACCCCACAAATCATTTACATGTGTCTCATTCTACAAAATATATTTGCTTTCTAATTAGTCTCTTAAAGTAATTTTTAACTAGCAAAGGGGTGGAAGGAGGAAACAAAAACTATACCTTAAAATGTTTTTATATCAAATAATCTATATATTAGCCTTTCATACAGGTTTCAACAGGTTTCTAAATATACCTAAGTAGCTCACCATCTAGTATCAAGAGCACAGAATGCCAAGTATGATTTATAGAGCTTCAAGTGAACTGCAGATTTCTTTTTTTTTTTTTTAATGTTTATTTATTTTTGAGACAGAGAGAGACAGAGCATGAGCAGGGGAGGGGCAGAGAGAGAGGGAGACACAGAATCCGAAGCAGGCTCCAGGCTCTGAGCTGTCAGCACAGAGCCCGACGCGGGGCTCGAACTCACGAACTGTGAGATCATGACCTGAGCCGAAGTCGGACGCTTAACCGACTGAGCCACCCAGGCACCCCTGCAGATTTCTTCACAGAAGACAGTGGCAAATACTTAGCACAGTATTTCCCATTAATCCAGATGAGACATGGTTGCTGGCCTCCCAAAATATCTTAATATTCTAAAGGGACAAGCAATAGATACAAAAAAACTGCAATCTGTAAATCAATATAACTAATGAAAAATCTGGTCAATTACTTTTTAGCTTATAAAGCCTAGGTGTCAATAACTACAGTGTTCTTTACATACAAACAGGAGTCTCTCAAGTTAAAAAATAAGTGATACTCAAAAGAGATTTCCATTTTTTTAAATGCAGGTCTTGTTCAAGCTTTGTGTCAAAGCACTTGCTATGGAAAGTAAATCCAGGAAATCACTCAAATGAGAACAAATCACTCTCCTTAGACTAATAAATATCTTTTTATAAATACTTTGACTACAGTATGTTTCACTAAAATGATCAAATTATTAATCAAAATGTCCATACATTATAAAAGGGGAACTCATATAAAGTTAAAGCTGTTAATGATGATTTACCTAATCAAAATATATAGAGCAAAAAATAAAATGCTTTCCTACTAATTACTTCTGAGAAAACCTAAGATATCAAGTTTTATCTCAAAAGCAGAAAGCATATGAAGCTAACACTAAATATGAACAGGTAAACCAATTAAACACATTGTCAGAAAAAATATTCATGCTCACATTAAGAGACAAACTTCTGCCATCCAAACTTGACTACATGAAATGACTAACTCCTAACACTTTGGTGATCATTCTAAACAGCAATCTCTGCATACACACACGTGTCTGTAATTTCATATAAATAAAATCTACTCCAGATTTATAACCTTCAGTAAACAATATGTTAAGACATCTTTGTCAATGAACATTGTTTTTCATTGTTGCATAATATTCCACTGTAGCTATAACTATAATTTACCTAACCAGCCTTATACTAGGGACAGTTAGATGTTCCACATAAGTAATTCTACTTTAAAACCTTGGCCCATCTGATAGGGAAAGAAATATCTAGACTTAACTTACATTTCTTTATCAGTGAGGCTGAACATATTTTATTTTTCTATGAAGATCTTACCATTAATTTATGAGTTCAGTGTATCAACAGGAAGAACAAACAACCCTTTGTCTCCTGCATTGCCTTCTTCCTCCAGTTTCTAACTTGCCCTCAACTTGTTTAATGGTGTTTAATTGCCACTTTTAATTTTTATGTAGGCATACTGACCATACAATCTTGTTGTGGGTTCTGGATTTCATATCAAGCTTTGCAAGATCCCTAAACCTAAAGATTATAAAAATTCATCCATGACTTATTTCGGCTTAAACTGTTTCCATTAAAACTGTTGATTCACAAGGAAATTTTTTGTAGTAAGGAATCAAGCAGGGATTCCATTTCATTTAAATTAAAATGGCTATTTACTGAAGGGTGTTTCAACTACCCTAAACACTTCCTCCTACCTGTAGGTCTCAACTTAACCCTCAGTTTCTCCCCACTGCAAACCCCCAAATTAGGTAAGGTTCCCTGTATAACATCCTCACGGAACTCTGTACTCCTGCACAACACTTATCACATGACCAACTCCATAATCATTTATGCTTTCTCTGCCAAGATGTAAATCCCATCAGTACTATTTTATTACTACTGTAGCACCTGTGTCTAGAAGAATATTATAATCACTCGATTGCTTTTTAAAGAGTAACTGACTTAGAGTAACTTCTTAAAGATATTCCATATAACAAATTTGAATTTCTTTGCTTTAGGCATTACTTTTTTTTAATTTAAGTTTATTTATTTTGAGAGAGTGAGCAAGCGGGGGAAGGGGCACAGAGGGAGAGAGAGAATCCAGCAGGCTCCATGCTGCAGCACAGAGCCCAAGATGGGGCTTGAACTTACAAACTCTAAGATCATGACCTGAGCCAAAACCAAGAGTTGGATGCTTAACCAACTAAGCCACCCAGGTGCCCCTGCTTTAAATGTATTTCTTAAAGAAAGACTATAAGCTTTTTGATACATTGTAGGAGCCTTCAGAGAATTTTCAAATACTGCCCAGGTAAGCAGAATGGAAAGGTGAAGAATCCATTCATACTGTTGGACATAGTGGTCCTAGAAATCTTTTTCTTTTACTTAAGTTCCATTTTATACGAAATGTAACATTTTAAAAATTGGCTTCTTTTTGTTTCTATTTTTACTGATTACATGGTCTACAACGACTCTGTAATGGTTATCTAGAAAATACTGAAATCTAATTTATTTTCACTAAACGTAACTTAAAATCTGTACTTAGGCCTATTTTTAAAAAATTTCTTTCTTTTTTCTTTTTAAGAGAGCGAGGTGTGTGTGTGTGCAAGCAGGGGAGGTGCAGAGGGAGAGGGAGAAATTCCCAAGTGGGCTGCACACTGCCACCACGGAACCCAACGCGGAGCCCAATCCCACAAACCTGGGATTATGACCTAAGCCAAAATCAAGAGTCGGGATGCTCAATCGACTGAGCCATCTAGGGGCACACCAAGCCTATTTCTTCAGTTGTCAACTTTAAATATATTGAGTGTCGTTAATATGACCTGACACGTAACCCTCTGGGGTTTTGTTTGGAAATTCCTGGAGCTTTTCCTAGTTGATTATCATTTTATGTAATTGTTTCACTAATTACATTATTTTTATATTATATAACTTTTCTTTCAAGATAATAAGAACTTTTTTGTTCCTTAACCTGATTGTTAACCTGATTACCTAATTACTTACACAAAATTCAAATGCTCACTTTGGCCAAAATCTGCCCCCCATCTCCCAATATTCTTTATATTGACAATATCCATTTCCCTCTGATACCTGCTGTTATCAAAGTCCGTGGTCAAAATAATTTTTCTCATTTTATAACTCAAATCCTTTTTTTTTCCTTAAGTTTATTTATTTTTGAGACAGAGAGAGACAGAGCATGAAAGGGGGAGGGTCAGAGAGAGAGGGAGACACAGAATCGGAAGCAGGCTCCAGGCTCTGAGCCATCAGCCCAGAGCCCGACGCGGGGCTCGAACCCACGGACTGTGAGATAGTGACCTGAGCTGAAGTCGGAGGCTTAACCGACTGAGCCACCCAGGCACCCCTCAAATCCTTTTTCACCTAGCATATATGTAATTTTGTTTTCTTTCTTCTTTCTTGAAATCTATTCGTTCTATGGGCTTTATCTTAGCTTTCAGGGTTTTTTTTTGAAATGCCATTTAGGCCTCAATTACTTCAAGATTCTTTTTAGTTATTAAGACTGTGTCCTGGTGGATTTGTACCCAGTCTTTGTTAATTTGTCCTCCTGCCTACCATCTGCTAATTCCTTCTTTGTCCTTTTCCTGTCGTATGTAGCTCTATTTGCCATAGTGTCTGCTCTGTTTCTTGCTGTTCCCAATGTGATTTCAAGTTCTGCGGGATTATTACGTGTCCTTTTTTTCTTACTTTCCTCAACTTCCTTTTTATCTTGTTCTGTTGTTTTATCAATTCATCTTTGATCCTTCATCTCACAGAGTCTATGTGTATTTTAATTTCCTTAAGAGAACAGAGAAGCTTCTTTTTTTTTTAATTAAAAAAATTTTTTTAAATCTTTATTTTTAACAGAGAGAGACAGATCATGAATGGGGGAAGGGCAGAGAGAGAGAGAGAGAGAGAGAGAGAGAGAGAGAGAGAGAGAGAAACACAGAATGTGAATCAACCTCCAGGCTCTGAGCTGTCAGCACAGATCCCGATGTGGGGCCTGAACTCACCAACAGTAAGTTCATGATCTGAGCCAAAGTCAGACGCTCAACCAACTGAGCCACCCAGGTGCCCCTTAAATTTTTTTTAATGTTTATTTATTTTTGAGAGCGAGAGATAGAGCGCAAGTGGGGGAGGGGCAGAGAGAGAGAGGGAGACACAGAATCTGAAGCAGGCTCCAGGCTCTGGGCTGTCAGTATGGACACCTGATGTGGGGCTAGAACTCACGAACCGTGAGATCATGACCTGAGCCGAAGTCACACATTTAACCGACTGAGCCACCGAGGCATCCTGCTTCTTCTTTCTAATTTTGATTGTTTTATTGTTTTATTAAGGACTACGTGCTCAAGAGTATGGGTGGATTCTTAACTCCCATTTACCTGGTCACTATTGCTAGTATGCCAGCTTTTACATACATCTTCCCTCATGTAAAACAGGCCAAAATGAAAAGAGACTGACTGATTCAGGGTGAAGTACTGCAGCTCAGGTATCTTGTTTAATCAGTTAACACGTATTTCTGTCTGCTTCAATGACTTTACCAAACAGCTGCAAAGCTTATCCTAGGACATTGCTTCCCTCTTTTCCTGCAACTCCTGCCACCCACCCTTTTGAGAAAACCATTCATGTGATGAAAATAAGAATGGAAGTGAAAATAAAAATAAGAATAGCCATGTGGTTTTTCCTCTGGTGCAGGCCCTCCTCGGTCAGGAAGAGCACAATTAAGAGTATCCCCACCTTCTCTCTCACATGGCCTAGATTTCTCCAGATTAAGATTGTTAGAAGGGCAACTGGAGAGGTTTCTCAGCAGAGATTTTTAAATCCTCTTTTCTCTCTAGGATTCTTTCTGTTCATTCAGTGTATTTACAGAAATACAGTTAAGCAAACTCACACTTAATTAGCCAACTTTCCAGACAGAATACATAGATCTTAAATTTTTCATTTTACTTGACTTCTAGACAGAAATATAGCAAACAATTTGAATTAAATTTCAAGGTGCTAACAGTTACAGCCTAAGAACTATGTCTGATTGTGGGGAGAGGAGACATGCTGATAGGGGTACATAGCTGGAAATTGTTGCTTTTTGAATTTTCAATGATGGTGGCATCGTTTGCCATTTCAATATTTAATTTTGCCATTAGGGGTTTATCTTAAAAGCCCCTACAGCTGCACATTTCATAAATAGACCACTGTTGAAGAACTTATTTTCACAACAGAATCAGAAAAGCAAAAAGGTTAAGTTAATTTAAAGTTATACGGTGGGCTTTTCTATTGCATATTTTTAGGCTGTTAAAGTTCAATCCTCCTTACAGGTTTTTTAATGCTTCCAATACATATTTATAACAAGTCAATTATCTTATTGCTGTTAAGTCTGAGAGGGAACGAAAGTACACACATATATGATAATGTACACAAATACATTATATATATATACACACACACACACATATCCATCCATGTATAAATATGCATATACACACACTTTTACTTCTAAATAACCAAATCATTTTGCTTCAATATTTTCATGTGGCATTTTATGGGTACCAGACTTCAATTTCAAAAGGCGACAGAACAGTCACAATTACTCTGTACCTTAATTAACTATAGTTCTCATAAATCAAAAAAGGTCTGTGACACCAACATTTCTTCTAGGAATTACAATTTCAACTATTCTTTGGGTCCCATTAACCTGCTTCTAATGGTGTCAGTTTTCCAATTTTAGAAAAAGTATACTTAGACAAAAGGTCAAACGAGCAAAGGAATACCTTAAGTTTGTTTAAATCATATGGATGGATAAGAACTGTTATCATATTGGGGCGCCTGGGTGGCGCAGTTGGTTAAGCATCCGACTTCAGCCAGGTCACGATCTCGCGGTCCATGAGTTCGAGCCCCGCGTCAGGCTTTGGGCTGATGGCTCAGAGCCTGGAGCCTGTTTCCGATTCTGTGTCTCCCTCTCTCTCTGCCCCTCCCCCGTTCATGCTCTGTCTCTCTCTGTCCCAAAAATAAATAAACGTTGAAAAAAAAAAAAAAGAACTGTTATCATATTAATGAAAAGCAAAAATAATCGTTGGGCATGGAAAGGAGTCCTAGAACAGTAAAACTGAACCACAGTAAATAGACTAGGAGAGGCGGCTTTCCCACATATAGACATTAGTTTCAGAAACTCATATTCCATAGAAAGAAACCAGTAGATGCAGTACAGTATGGTACTATAGACATGCTATTAAGAAATATTGAAGCAAACAGTTCTCACTTAACTGTAGATGTGTTACTTCGATAAAAATTTAAATTTAAAAAAGGGCTCTTAAAGTAGAATGTGGTTTTTAAAGGTATTCTTTCAAAAGAAGGACTAAAATCGGAACATAAGATGACTGGCACACATATGAACCTCTACTAGGTAAAAAACTAAAACTTAGGGATAGAATGGGATGGACTGAAGAATAGAAAATCTTTTCTTCTAAGGAAGACTTTTGGCCCTCATAAGAAAACAAATCTAATGAGGACTTATACATGTCTATAAGAACTTGCTTTAACAGTTTTGTCATTTGGGGTGCCTGGGTGGCTCAGTTGATTAAGTGTCCAACTTCAGCTCAGGTCACGATGTCATGGCTCGTGAGATTGAGCCCCCTCATCAGGCTCTGCGCTGACAACTCAGAGCCTGAAGCCTGCTTCAGATTCTGTGTCTCCCTCTCTCTGCCCCTCCCCTACTTGTGCCTGCACTCTTTCTCTCAAAAAAAAAAAAAAAATAAATAAATAAATAAATAAAATAAATAAAAAAAATTTTTTGTGATTTGGGGTGCATGGGTGGCTCAGTCAGTTAAGCATCTGACTTTGGCTCAGTTCATGATCTCACAGTTCATGAGTCTCATGGTTCTGTCAGCACAGAGACCATTTCAGATCCTCTGTCATACCATGCCCCAGCCCCTCCCCTGCTCACATGCATGCACATGCGTGCTCACACTCTCTCAAAAATAAACATTAATTAAAATTCTTTTTCAGTTTTGTGGGTTTTTTTCTGCTAATCTAAAAATAAGTTTAGTTCTCATTGTAATATTAATGTGTTACATGTGGTTTAAAGCTGAATAAACATACTGGTCATGTATTTTTTTTAAATATTTTTTGAGACTTCTAAGACTGTTCTCCCACTGGGGAAAAACACCCTAACAAAAAACAAAAAAAACAAAAAAACAAAAAAAAACAGCATGATCCTGAGCTTGCTTACTGTTCAACAAAAAAACCACTCTGACAAAGAAGCTACTAAATAAGTTGCAGTACAAAAATCTCATTTTTTATTTAAATTCCAGTTAGTCAACATACAGTGTAGTATTAGTTTCAGGTGTACAGTATAGTGATTCAACAATTCCAAACATCACTTGGTGTTCATCACAAGCATACTCCTTAATCCCCATCTCCTATTTAACCCGTACCTGCCTCACCTCCCCTCTGGAAACCACCAGTTTGTTCTATGTAGTTAAGTCATTTTGCGGTTTGCCTTTCTTTTTTTCCCTTTGCTTCTTTGTTTTATTTCTTAATTCCTTAGATGAGTAAAATCATACGTTGTCTTTCTCTGACTGACTTACTTTGCTTAGCATAATACTCTCTAGAGCTCTAACCATATTGTTGCAAATGGCAAGGTTTCATTCTTCTTTATATTACTGCATAATTTTTGAGAAACTTTCTGCCATTTGTTCCCTCATCCTTTATGCTTTCTGGTTCTGACCCATGATGAAAGCAAGTATATTAAGAAACGAACTTCAGTGAAACAGATGTACGATAACTCTAGTCTTAAATTCGCACAACTGTAACAGAAACACAATAATCTATGCCATCTTCCCCAAAGGCTCCCATCTCCACTTATTACAGACAAATTTAAATATACAAAAGTCAAAAAAGAAGAGTAAATTGAACTCCCACATACCCATCATCCAGCTTTAACTATCAACAACATTTTGCTAATCTAAAGACTGTTATGAAGAATAAAATTTTGTTCTCACATGATTTATTTTTTTCTTAGATTTTATTTTTAAGTAAAATCTAAATTCGGTGAGGGGCTTAAACTCATGACCCAAAGATCAAGAGTCACATGCTCTACTAAGCCTGCCATATGCCTCACTCTCATATGAACTTTTAAGGTAGATCTGAAACCATGCCTGACATTTTAAGAAGGTAATGATTATTCCCTTCACAGGTAGCTGTCCACATTCCCTGGCTCAATTAGGAGTATTTCAATTTACCAAATTCTTCTAACCCAAAGCCTCTGGAACTTCAAGAATGTTACAGTATCCAAAACTTTATAACTGATTTACATGCTTATTCGCTGTACCCCTCCACCAGAGGAAAAGTTGCAAAGCTTTTATTATTTTCTCAAAAGAGACTATGGCCCCCAAAAATGACAAGAACCAGTTATCATTATTTTTTTTAAACTATTTTTTACTTCTGAGAAAACAAAGACAGTGGCTTCTGTGCCCTCTGTACAAATATGTGCATGCAAGGGAAGTTTCTACAGCCTCTTCTCTACTCAGTGGTGCTTTCCTCCTGCTACACATGAGCAGCAAAACTTAGATAAAATGAAATAAATTACTTGTGATTCATGCAATAGTGGATCTGATTCCAATTAAAGAGAAATATAAAAAATATATACAAAACATTTTGAATGATATTTTATAATTTTGCTCACAATGTTTCAATATATTTAATGCGAAGTCCTCAGGCTGTAAATGTTGAGAGCCTCTAGAACAAAAAAGTATATTTAAAATCCAACTATGCAGGGCGCCTGACTGGCTCAGTCAGAAGAGCATGCAGCTCTTAATCTCAGGGTTGTGAGTTTGAGCCCCACACTGGGTGCAGAGATTACTTAAAAATAAAATCTTTAGGGGTGCCTGGGTGGCTCAGTCGGTTAAGCGTTCGACTTTGGCTCAGTCATGATCTCACAGTTCATGGGTTCAAGCCCTGTGTTGGGGCCCTGGGCTGGGCCCTGTGCTAATAGGTCAGAGCCTGGAGCCAGCTTAGGATTCTGTGTCTTCTCTCTCTCCTCCTCCTCCCCTGCTTGTTTGCTTGCTCGCTCGCTCTCAAAAATAAACATACATTAAAAAAATAAAATCTTTAAGGGGAGCCTAGGTGGCTCAGTCAGTTAAGCATCCGAATTTGGCTCTGGTCATGATCTCATGGTTTGTGAGTTTAAGCCCCAATTCAGGCTCTCTGCTGTCAGCAGGGCCCGCTTTGGATCCTCTGTCTCCCTCTCTCTCTACCCCTGCCCACTAGCTCTCTCAAAAATAAAAACATTTATAAAAAATAAAACCTTTAAAAACAAATAGAAAATAAATATAAGATCTAGCTATGCTAACACTAAAAGTAAGTCATCCAAATACAAAACAATAGGGTGCCTGGGTGGCTCAGTAGGTTACATGTGCTTTGGCTCAGGTCATGATCTGGCAGTTTGTGAGTTCAAGCCCCATGTTGGGCTCTGTGCTGCCAGTTCAGAGCCTGGAGCCTGCTTCGGATTCTGTGTTTCCTGCTCTCTCTCTGCCCCTCCTCTGCTCACGCTGTGTTCTCTCCCAAAAATAAACATTAAAAAAAAGGAAAAACAATATACAAGACAGTATATATGTAATATCCATTGTTACATAGTTCCTTTACATACTAAGCAACTATATTAGGAACTGTGCTGGTTTGTGGCAGTGTTAATGGCTCTGAAGGAAAAATATAGATAGTTACTTCAATCTGATATGCTAAGTATACAAGAGGTGGGAGGAGAATGCTAGGAAAGTATAGAAAATAGCAACTAACTTCAAGAAGTTAAAATGACTTAACAGTAAATGTGTTAAGAATTCAGAGATTAAGGGGATCCTAAGGGCATCATATAAATTGTATGTGATGTACAGAATTATACACAATGCCTGTGAGCACAACCTCAGAATGAAATATTATCGATGCTCTCTGAATCTGTATATAATATAGCTCTTGAGGAGACTGGGTCCTGAACAGTCAAAGGCAACCTAACAGAGTGTAGACAAATAAGTACAGACATATAGAATAGAGTGAGGGGCGCCTGGGTGGCTCAGTCGGTTAAGCATCCGACTTCAGCTCAGGGCATGATATCACGGTCCATGAGTTCAAGCCCCGCATCGGGCTCTGTGCTGACAGTTCAGAGCCTGGAGCCTGCTTCAGATTCTGTGTCTCCCTCTCTCTGACCCTCCCCATTCATGCTCTGTCTCTCTCTGTCTCAAAAATAAATAAACATTAAAAAAAAAATTAGAATAGAGTGAAAAGTATGGAAGGTTTTTAAAAGTCAGTATAGCTTTGATGTGGTAAGAACCACAAAGGTAGTGGAGGTTGATAAAGTAAGTTCACATGGTCAAAGTTAAGTTTAGGACAGACATGACAGTAGAGCCTAGGAAAGCAGTTGAGAAAACTGTCTTGGAAATATGTTGATTTACTTGTAGGTAACCAAAGGTACTATTAATCCTAAAACAATCCAAAAACAAACTGGACCTTCCCTTTTAAGGTTGTTCTTTTTCCTATGTGCGTGTGTTTTAAAATTATTTTTATTGTGAGATAACACAATTCTAGAAAAGTGCATAAATATCCATGAGCAGCTTACAAACTTATAATGCAAAGACCACAACCCAGGACAAGAGCTAGAATAATGCAAATACTTCATAAACACTCCAAACATTCCTTCTCATTAACAAACTCCTCTTCACCGAGAGGTAATCATTATCCTGTTTTTCTTTATAGTTTTACTGCCTAAATATACATCCTTAAACAATATGGCCTAGATTTGCTGGTTTTTGAATTGCATATAAACAAATTCATATAGGAGGTGAGTATTTAGAGGTTTTCCTTTCACTTAATATGATAGTTTTGTGTTATATATATTTTTAATTTTAGAGAGAAAGAGTGAGAGAGAGAATCTTAAGAAGGCTCCACTCTCAGTATAGAGCCTGATGCAGGGCTTGATCCCACAACCCTGGGATCATGGCCTGAGAGCTGAAAGCCGAAATCATTCAACTGACTGAGCCACCCAGGCACCCTTCAAGATGATGGTTTTTAAGATTCATCTATACAGTCACTTGTAGCTCTAATTCATTTATTTTTCATTGTTGAATAGTTATTATATAAATATACCATAATTATCCATGTATCTATAGGCATTTGCGTTGTTTGTAGGTAGGAGTTGTTATGAATAATGCTGCTATGAGCACAGTTATGACTTTCAATTTAGATGTGCATATTTCTTTCTATTGGGTATATACCTGGGAGTGGAATTACTGGGTCAAAGATATGTGTGTAAATACTAAGAGAAAAAAAATAATAAAATTTATTTTTACCATCTTTCTAAAATCATTTAACAACTTATCTGTAGATTCCTTTGGATTTGCTATATACGCAACTCATATCATCAGTGAATATGAACTGTTTATCATCTCCTTTACAACTGTGATACTTTTTTTATACTACGGGCTAGAATCTTCTTCAGTATTATGTAGAACAGAAGTGAAAATAATACATACTCATGTCTTGAACTCTATCTGAAAGGGAAATCTTTTCAACATTTCAGCATGAACTATGATATCTCAACAGGTATGTTTACAGATTTACTACATTAAGAAAGTTCTCTTTTCTGCCTAGTTTGCTAATGGCCTCTTTTTTTAAATCAAGAATGAGGGGTGCCTGGGTGGCTCAGTCAGTTAAGTGTCTGACTCTTGATTTCAGCTCAGTTCATGATCTCATGGTTTGTGAGATCAAGCCTGGTGCTGGGCTCTGAGCTGGCAGCACCAAGCCTGCTTGGGATTCTCTCCCTCTCTCTCTGCCCCCTCTCTCAAAATAAATGAGCTTTAAAAATAAATAAATAAGATCATGAATGATTACACTGATTTTTAGCAACTGCTCCTTTGCATCTATTGAGACTGTTTTTTTCCCATTAAAATTTGTTCAAGTGACCATATTGAATTGTTCCAGGTTAAACCAACCTAGGATTCCTGGGATCAACTGGAGTTGGCAAGGCTGGATTATTATCCTTTTTATGTACTGCTGAATTCAATTTGCAAATATATGGGGTTTTATTTTTTGCATCTATGTAAATGAGAGAAACTGGCAAGTAATATTTCTTTGGGTTTTGGAATCAAGGTTGTGACAGCCTTAAGAAGGTGGGTAATCCTCATTTTGTTTTCTAGAAGAATACAAGGTTAGAGAATGTAAAGTTGGAGTTACTATTTCATTTAATGTTGGCAGAACTTCCAAATGTATCTATCTGGACTTACTTTTCTTCACAGAAAATTTCAGTTTATAGTTGATAGCCCATATAGGTTTTCTATTTATTTCTTATGTCAATTTCAGTAAACTGACATTTCTAAGCATTTATCCCTTTCAGTAAAATTTCAAATATTGACACAGTTATCTTATGAGGTTATAATTACTTTTAAATATCTGCAGGATTCAAAGTGACATTTTTTTAATGTTTATTTTTGAGAGAGAGAGCGCACGCGCGCTAGCGAGAGCGAGCATGCAAATGGGGTAAGGACAGAGAGAGAGTGAGACAGAGGATTCGAAGTGAGCTCTGCACTGACAGCAGAGAGCCTAACACAGGGCTCAAGCTCATGAACCAGGAGATCATGACCTGAGCCGAAGTTGGACTCTTAACCAACTGAACCACCCAGGCACACCCTAAAGGGACATTCTTTTTCATTTCTGATATTAGTTATTTGTGCCTTTTTCTTCATTAATCTCAACAAGGTGTCACTGTTGTCAGGTTGTTTTTTTTTTAATCTTTTGGTTTGACCCCCTTTACTATAGGTTTCTTTTTTATTTTATTAAATACTGCTCTGTGTTATTTCTTCTTGTAATTTCTCTAAATTTATTATGTTGCTTGTTTTCTATCTTGATACATCTAGCTCATTACTTGAGACTCGATATGAAAGCTTAGTTCACTGCTTTCCTTATATATGCATTTAAGGTTATACACTCTACTCTTGAGCACAACTTAGGCTGCATTCCCCAATTTTTCCCCTTAATATTCAAACAGTTGATTAAATAACAATTATTAATATTCAAAACTTCAACACTGACAGAACTTAAAATGTTGACTTAAAAAAATACAAAGGCTAGTTACAACATAAAGGTGTTTATATTAATTAAAAGATAGTACTGTTTATGAAAATATTTTCCATGAACACTGTATTCTAAATTGGCATTTACTATCTTTCAACATACTGAGGTATCCATCTTACTATCACTTCCACTGTTGCTGTTAAGAAGTCAGCTGTCCTCTCAAAGAATACATAATAGGGGCGCCTGGGTGGCTCAGTCGGTTGAGCGGCTGCCTTCGGCTCAGGTCACGATCTGGCGGTCCACGAGTTCGAGCCCCGCGTCGGGCTCTGGGCTGATGGCTCGGAGCCTGGAGCCTGCTTCTGATTCTGTGTCTCCCTCTCTCTCTGCCCCTCCCCTGCCTCTGTCTCTCTCTCAAAAATAATAAACATTAAAAAAAAATTAAAAAAAAATACATAATGTATGCTTTCTATATTTTTTCTCTATATACATTATATATACACAAATCTTTGCTTTTTGAAAGTAATCTCCCTTGTATCTTTATGATTATCTATTTTTGCTGTTGTTTCTATAGTTGTACTATGATGTTTTAAAACGTGCATTTCCCCCCACCCAAAATATGGATTTTTTACCATATTTCATGAAATCTAAAATGTTTTGGTGCTGAAATTTTGTGATCTTACCAGAAAGTGATGAGGGGAAAATTTTCACATTAAGTCAATATTTCAATATTGTTGGACTGTAAAGTGCCATCAATTGAAAGATGTATTCAAATTTCAAACACATTAAAATATCTTAGAATCAATTAAATATTATTTATTATGCATGGGAACTGTTAGGTTTCTTAAATTCTGTGGCATGTTTTTCTTTTACCAATCTGGAAAATTATCAGCCATTATATCTTCATATATTGCCTCTGGGCCATTCTCTCCTAAAACTAAATGAGATCTTCTCATTATATCCTCTATGTTTCTTAACTTTCCTTCTGTATTTTCCATCTTTTAGTGTATGTACTTAATTTAGATAGTGGTTTGATCTTTTAGCAAACTAAAGCTCTCGTTAGCTTTGTCCAATGTACTGTTAAAATTAATTCACTGAGTGAATTTTGCTTATTTTGTTATAGCTTGAGAGCTTAATGTTCTTTCCCCAGAAAAGATTTATATTTGCTTCTGTCAAGTGCCTGGATACATTAATAGTCTAGGACCAACTTAATCCATATTCAAGGCTTAAAGTTGTCTGGACCACCCAAATGACATGAATATTATCTTCAATCTTCAGAAGAGCTGGTTTACCTAATCCTCATTCTTCCAGAAATTCTTTTTTTTTGTTTTCAGTTTACTTATTTTGAGAGAGAGAGAGAGAGAGAGAGAGAGAGAGAGAGAAAACACACGCAGGGGAGGGGCAGAGACAAAGAATCTCAAGCAAGCTCTGCACTGTCAGTACAGAGCCTCTCACGGGGCTCAAACCCACAAACTGCGAGAGCATGACCTAAGGAGAAATCAAGAGTCAGATGCTCAACCGAATGAGCCACCCAAGTGCCCCTACCTTATCCTCATGCCTAAGTGGGCCTAAGACTCTAACATTTTCCCCACTTCCCCCCTCTCCCCAAGCAAAGGGCCAACAAAAATCACAGCTCAGTCTCTCAGCTACCTCTTCTAGATCAGAACATACTTCCAGGGCAAAGCAGACTGGAATGCTTGGCTCATCTCTCTAGATTTCCATATTCTCTTATTCCTATTTTACAAATTTTTTGATTTTTTTGATTTTTGTTTTTTAAATTTACTTTTTGATTTTCTTAACTTTTAAGATGTTCCAATATCATACAGATTTCTCTATTGTATTTAGTAGATAGAATGGTCCAAATTACCAGAAGTTTCCTAGAGCCTTGTATATTCTGTCACAGTTAAAACTCCCCCTGAACATCCCTTCCATCTATACTTTGCATTCAATTAACCATCACCATCCTAAGTCAAGCCAACATTTCCCTTTTACTTAGAATATTAAAATAGTTTTCCAATGGGTCATCCTGCTGATGGATAATCAGCTCATATTATAACCAATTTTTTTCCTGCACTAATGCCCTTTTATCACATTTCTCCATAAAACAACCTTCAAAGCTTTCCACTTCATAGGAATAAAAGGCCAAATTCATGCCCAGGTTCCCATGTCACCTGCCCTCCCAAGTCCAATCAAATGACACCTCATCAATAAATCCTTTCCTACCTGAGCGAGAAAAAATGTTATCTCTAAGTACCTTAAGGGTAAAAAATGGTATATGACACACTGCTCTTTGATGTTCTTCATCACTCAATGTCTCCTATTCAACTGATGTTCAAAAACATTCTTGAAATGTATGAAGTAGTAAGATAAGTAGCAAGACAGGGACAACACAGTAACTTCAGGTGAAGTCACTAATGGAGGAAATTGCTCCAAGTAGTATATAGCAAGATGGTACATTTGCCTCTTTCCATACATGCTCCGCAATAACACTTAAACTGTTTAAATAGTAAAAAATCACTATAATATAGAAGAGTGAAGAATGCCATCACAAAAGCCTTTCTGATAAACCAAATTTATTTTCACATCCCAAAAGTTAACTGTGAAACAATGTATCATTAGTGATGCAGCTAATAAGGAAAGTTCCATACCATCATAATAAACATACAAGTGCTGGTTCTAGTACCTATTCACTAAATGGTGTTAATCCTTCAGAATGAAAACCAGAAAGTTATTTGCTACGTAGTCTGCACTGAAATCAGTCTTCAAGATTCTTTGATTACACCTGCCCATTAAAAGTAGTAAGTCAAAGACCACCTGTATTTCCCCTCTCCTCAAAAATGCCAGTTAACTCATTAACACACACCTTATAGAGGAGATCCTGATTTTGTATTTGTTATCAACTCTAAAGGAGTTTGACTTGGGGGTTATGTCTCTAGCTCCTGACATACTAATATCTGATTTACATGCATGTCATAATTTTCAGAAATTACATACATATTACAAAAAATAAAACCTACAGATGGTTGAATTAAAATATTTACTAAATACTGACTACAGATTAGGAGTTCTGTTATGCACTAGCAATGAAAGACGAGTAAGATAGTTTTTATGCCCAAACAACTCTAATGAAAGTGTTGAAATATTAAATCAAATACATTTAAAAATGCAACAGAAGAAGTGATTAATTTTTTGAGAAAAAAAGTCATCTTAGAAGTAAAGTTTAAGTTGGATTTTAAAGAACAATTAGGAAAAAGGATAAAGAGAAAGGCATGTCAGGCATGGGCCAACGACAGTACAATTCCCAAAGTGCTCCCTAGGGCTTTACAGCTAAAAGCCTACGTAGACATCCATAGAAGCCCCATGTCAGACAAAGGAAACAGACGCAAGGTTGAGTCAACACAAAAATGAATTTGGTGACATTTTAAAAGTTGTGTACTACTAAAGTGTAATATGAGAATAGAAATAAAGATACAGAAATAAAGAGAAAATAACAAAGGCAAACAGAAGCTGGCTTTTTAAATGTCTTGTCAGGGGAGGCGGGTGGGGAGAATGGGCAAAATAGGTGAAGGGGATTAAGAGGTACAAACTTCTAGTTATAGAACAAGTAAATCACAGAGATAAAAAGTACAGCAACAGGGAATACAGTCAACAATATGGTAATAACATTATATGGTGACATTATCATAATAAGCACTGAGTAATGTATACAATTATTGAATCACTATGCTATACACCTGAAACTAACATAACATTGTATTTAAATTATATTTCAAAAGTAACAATTTTAAAAATCTAAAACAAAAAAAGCCTTGTCATAAAAAGAAAGGGAAAAAAACCAACTCATTTTCATAGTCTCTCCTGCTAAAGGATTCATGCCTACCAGGAGCTGGGTAACTATAGTTTACAAAAAGCATAGTGCCTGAAGAAGACTCAATGAAGAATTCATTCTTTCAAAAGGGTAAGGATATATCCAGCTTTCAGAGGCTGAAAGAGGAGAAATATGAATTGTGATATCACATGCCCAATATGATGATATGAGCTGTGACGCCTGTGTCCAATGGCAACAGCATGTTCACTAAAACAGTTTGATGCTGTGATTTGGACACTTCCTGGATGCACAGCCTTCATGGAGGATTCGCAATCTTTAATGTTGTTTTCACTTATTCTCTTCAAGTTTGTTTACAACTAAAAACCCTCAATGATAACAGGAATGGAAAAGGCTCAAGATATGACAGATGAAATAATGGAAGCAACATCCCACAAAAATTATGATAAAATCAAAGCCCAGATGGAAAGGTTAGCCTTCTAAAGAAGTAGAAGGGCAGATATAGTTGTTGCTGCACTTCTGATTCTCTGATTTGCTGTTCTGCTTTATCTGGAGAAGCATAGGAAGAAATCTAGTGAACAGAAAAAATTCTATTTATGTAACAGAAGAGAAATCAATCTACAGAGTAAAAATGCAGAAGGCTGGGTAGGAAAGAAAATGGCAAAGGTCTGGAAAGCTGCTATGAGAAATAAAAGATGACACCAAAAAATATAAATCGTCCCTTCTCCATTAGCCCTTCCTCACCTTTACCAAAATGTATTTTTAAAAGGAATAAATTACTTGTTTTTAGGGTCAGGACAAATTTGTTTAAACCATGGACTAGACATCTGGGAGCAAAATAAGAAGAATTATTGGCAGCAATCTATTTATACCTCTATGGCTCTCACTAGACCATAAGATCCTCCTCCAGGGCAAGGACTAGGGCTCCCTAATGAATAAACAAACAAAAAATTGGTATGTTTGGTATATGGAAATGAAGAATGACAACAGAGAGGACAGAATTTAAAGTACTTCACAATTTCGACTAGGATAAGATTTATCTTTAGTATGTCAAAATGAATAGAAAAGATACTTGAATATATTCTGTGTTACTAAGCGGGAAGCAAGATTTTTTTTAATGCTATGTAACAAAATTATCGGCCATATTGTCTAACCTATGATTCTGGGGAACCTAAATTGTTACAAGATTGACATACAAGCCATCTTCATTTTTATACTCAAAGACAGGAAGGTGCACAGTGTCACTGAAACTGTATTTCCTTACATTCTGGGTTTCTTTTCACTTTCCAAGGGTATTAAGGGAAGGTGAAGGAGAAGGCATGGAAAGGGGCCTAGGCATTGGTGTTTTTTAAAGTTCTCAGGGATTCTAATGTGCAACCACTTTAATAGTTTATCAGTTGATTCTTTGGGATTTCATAAATAGATGATTATACTGTCGACAAAAATTTCTCTTCCTTTTTTTAAATAAATGTTTTCATACAAATGAGCGTTGGGGCATCTGGGTGGCTCAGTCAGTTGAGCATCTAACTCTTGATTTTGGCTCAGGTCACGATCTCACAGTTTATGGGTTCGAGCCCCGCACTGGGCTCTGCACTGACCGTGTAGAAACTTGGGATTCTCTCTCTCTGCCCCTCTTCTGATTGCCGCTGTCTGCTGTCTCCCTCTCAAAATAAATAAGCTTAAAAAAAAAAAAAAAAAGAGTGCTTATTTTCTGAATCAGTTATCTTGTTATTATAAAATTTTTTTTAACGTTTATTTATTTTTGAGACAGAGAGAGACAGAGCATGAGTGGGGGAGGGTCAGAGAGAGAGAGGGAGACACAGAATCTGAAACAGGCTCCAGGCTCTGCACTGTCAGTACAGAGCCCGACGCAGGGCTCGAACTCACGGACCACGAGATCATGACCTGAGCCAAAGTCGGACGCTTAACCGACTGAGCCACCCAGGCACCCCGGTTATCTTGTTATTATAATGCTTTTCTGTGGTTATTGAAGAAAGTTCACAGCATACATAAAAGTATAAAGAAGAATCTAAAAATAACCCATAATCCTCCCATTCCCCAATCTTTATACCATTTATTTAATTTTCCATGTATTATTTTACTTATCAGAACTTCCAGTTCATTTAAATGCTGGTAACAGCCAGTAACCTTGTTTGGTTTTAATGGACATCCTTCCAATGTTTCAAAATTAAGGATAATTCTGCTATTGATGATTAGTTGATGTTTTTTATTAATACCTTCCTAGTTTGCTAGAAATTGTTTTTCTTTTTCTTTCTTTCTCTCTTTCTTTCTTTTCTTTCTTTCTTTCTTTCTTTCTTTCTTTCTTTCTTTCTTTCTTTCTTTCTTTCTTTCTTCCTTTCTCTCTCTCTCTCTCTCTCTAATAAGCCCGACATGGGGCTTGAACTCATGACTCTGAGATTTAAAAAAGTCAAATGCTCTACTGACTGAGCTAGCCGAGCGCCCCTACAAATTGTTTTCTTCTAACTCATGGGTAAATGCACAATGTATTAAATGCATTCCTAACATTTATTATAATTTCCTTTTGGTTTCCCTTTGCTAACCTGTTTTAAATTAAATTAGTAAGTGCTATAGATGAGTTTTCTCCCCAATGGTGACCTGTTTTTGCATTCCTAAGAGAAATCCTACTAGACCATTAATTCTTCCAATTTAACTGTTATTTTATTTATGAATTCAACAGCTATGTTCATAATAAAGACAGCTTTCCTATGCTGTCTTTGTCAAATTTTGTAACAAGGGTTATTGTGATTTGGCTAATAGGAATTAATAATGTCCTATCTTTTTCTATGTTCTGAAATAATTTTCAATAGAAACTGGCAGTTCCTTGATGGTTTATTAGATAGAACTTGACCATAAAATCATGTAGTGTTTTTTGGAGAAGTAGAGGGATCTTTTGGTATATTTACTACATTCTTCCGTGGTTATTTTTCTACTTCTTATGGAGCAATTTAAGTAATTTCCATTTCTAAGCTTTCAAATATATTGGTAAAAGTAGCATACAGTATTCAGTTATAACTTTGAAATATTTTTCCCATCTGTAATTATGAATTATTCCCAATGTTTATTTGTGCCCTCTTCCTAGTCCCCATCACATTTACCAATAGTTTATTTCCTAACCCTTTTCAAAATAGCTTTAACTTTTTAAGAGCAGTTTTAACTCACAGCAAAACTGAGGATTAAGTACAAAGCATTCCCATATACCCTTTACCCCCACACACGCACAACCTGGTCCACTAGCAACATCTCACGTTGGAGTGGCACATCTGATAGAATCAATGTACCTACATCAACACATCATTATCAAAGTCCATAGATTACATTAGGGTTCACTTTTGTGTTGCATGTACATCTTATGGGTTTGGAAAAATGTACAATGACATGTACCCACCTTAACAGTTTCATACAGAGTAGTTTCATTGCCCTAAAAATCCTTTTTGCTCCACATATCCATCCTTCCCTTCCCCATCTCCTGGCAAGCACTGATCTTACTGGTCTCCACAGTTTTGCCTTTTCCAAAACGTCATATGGTTGGAATCATACAGTATGTAGCCTTTACAGATTGGTTTCTTGCATTTAAGGTTTCTCCATGTCTTTTCATGACTTCATGGCTTATTTCTCTTTAGCATTAAATAATATTCAATTGTCTGGATGTATACCACAGTTTATTCATCCACCCACCAACTGAAGGGCATCTGATTGCTTCCAAGTTTTAGCAATTATGAATATTCAAGTGCAGGTTTTTGTGTGGAAGCAAGTTTTCAACTCATTTGGGTAAACACAAAAAGTGTGACTACTGGATCGTATGGTAAGAACATGCTTAGTTTTGTAAGAAACTGACAAACAGGAAGCAGAGGGGCTATGCCATTTTGTATCCCCACCAGCAATGAGAGTTCTCGTTGCTCCACAACCTCATCAGTATTTAGTAGTGTCAGTGTTGTGGATTTTAGCCATTCTAATAGGTATGCAGTGGTATCTCATTTTAATTGGCAATGCCCTAATGATATATGATGTTGAGTATCTCTTCATATTAGCTTATTTAACATCTATATCCTCCTTACTGTGATGTCTATTCAGATTTTTGCCCATTTCAAACTTTTTTTTTTAATTATTACTGAGTTTTAAGAGTTCTTTGTATATTTTGGTTAACAGTCTTTATCAGAGGTCTTTCACAAATATTTTCTTCAAGTCTGTGGTTTGCTTCTTATACTCGATACGTCCCTTTTAAAAAATCCATTTCAAAAAATATTTTTGTTTTATGTATTTTTGTTCCCTATTTCATTTATGTTGTTTTTATCTCTATCTATGCTGCTCTCTTTTTGTGGTTTTCTAAGTTCCTATTTCAAATGCTTAGTTTGTTTTCTACCTCTTTTTCTCTTATAAAGATACAAAGCCTATAAATTCCCCTGTATCTCTTCAGCCATATCCTCCCTATATTTGTACTTTCACTGTGTAGTTATAATCATTTTTGGATAATAAGAATTATTTGAAAGTATGAAAATAAAACGCATATCAATTTTTACTGGAATTCATTATAGCCTAAATTTGACCAATTTGAAAATAATATACTCTGAAATGTACCAAATACCAATACATATTTTAAATCCTCTCTGTTTACTGATGAACGGTCTAGAAGAAAACACATTATTTTAAGACAAGTTATGTGCCAAGGGAGATATGGGAAACCGAGGAGCCTCAAAACAAGAATAAAGTTATTAAATAAGTTGGATACTGTTGAAATAAACAACTTAAGATGGCTAAATAGCAGAATGGGTACAAAAAGAAAAGCAAGTTAGTGAAATAAATAAAGATAAACCTAAGGAACTTCACACACCAGAGTAGAAAGACAAAGATGACAAGCACAGAAGAAACATTTTGAAAAAAGTTAAACTTCAAACGAAGATCCAGAAATTTCAACATGTGACTAACAGGAATTCCAGAAAGCATCAGGAGAATATAAAAAAGATAATACTAAAGAAATAATAGCCAGGAATTTCCCCAAACCAAAAAAATTAGTTCTCAGACTTAAAGGTCCCAACTGGACATGCTTTCAAAATCTACAAAATTTCAGAATATTAAAAGATTCTCTTAGAGCCCTTAAAAATTTAGCACATATGAAATGATTTAAATGACTAAAGATCTATTCTGGAGAGAAAAAGGATAAATTTGGAGAAAATAGTAGGATGCAAGAAACTAATCAGCCAAAACAAACAAACAAACACCAGTTAAATATATGAGAGCAAAATTGCCTGTAAAGGTGGCCACTAGAAAAACTGAAATAAAATGAGTAACTCTGAAACTACGGGGGGGGGACTTGATCAAACCAATAAAATAAACAA
This sequence comes from Herpailurus yagouaroundi, assembly GCF_014898765.1. Lineage (NCBI taxonomy): Eukaryota > Metazoa > Chordata > Mammalia > Carnivora > Felidae > Herpailurus > Herpailurus yagouaroundi. The sequence continues at coordinate 36,894,155 of NW_024412415.1, read as the reverse complement.
ATAGAAAACATAATAAATATAAAGCACATCTTACATGGGAGTAATTATATCTAAAAGTGTGTCAGTGCTAATATCAAACGTAGAGTATAATGTGAAACTCATTAAATGAGAAAAAGATACCGGATATTCATTTTAAAACACTATTTAAAAATATTATAAATATCCAATAACATATCTTCAGAATATATAAAAAACTGAAATTACAAAAAGGAACTGAAGAGTTCACAAACACAGAAGTTTCCAAGAAACTGCCTACTTTTTAATTTATACTTACCACATGTAAGTACAGTATTTAATTGAAAAATGCTTTCAGCAGTATCAGTAGTGTTACAGGAGAAAATTCAGAATGTCTTTGGAGAAATAAGAAACTGTAAGTCTCATTCACTAGAAGATCAGATGTAAATAATGAAAACTCCTTTTCCAAATAGAAGTGTCATAAAATAAGTCAGAAAACAAATGTTACCAAAGTTAAAAAATACCACTGACTTCAAAAAGGGTAGTCAGACCCAGCAGGGACAGTGCAGGCAATCACACTGAGGAGGCATTTTACTCTTCATGAACCCTGGGAAAGCCATATAGCATATGTTGAAGAACATAAGCAATTCTGGAGTCCAATAAACCTGAGGTGGGAGTGCTAACTCCTTGTGTTACAAAACTGAGATAAATATATTAAGCCCTAAACCTTAGTTTTTGTATCAGTTAAGTGGAGATAATAGTTTCTAGCCCCTTAATAAAGCTATAAGAAGGATTAAATGAAATAATGCCTGGCACAAAGGGCTCAATAATTGATAACTATTATTTGTTACCATTAAATTGTAGTTGGGGCACAAGATGTGAGAAAGTGAGTAATGTTCTTATTTATTATCTGTTTTGCAAAATTCTTTCAATTTTAAAATCAAATGGGAAATACTTTCCATTTATTTATCATAATATCTGGGTTCTCAATTCCCAACAACTAGTTGTAATTTTTTATTAAAATTAGGATTGTTAATTTTAAACCGAAGAATATGGCTGATAGAATAAATACAAGCTTTCACCCTACCACCTTAACAAGTGCTAATTTACAATCCAAGGAAGAAAAAAAGATTAAGAATGGCATTAATATTGTCCTTCTCTAGTCCCTGCAATTTCCTCCCTTCTAGAACCAGAAACATTTTCAGAGAGAAAATATAAAAAATACTCACTGGAATATAATCTTGCCTGAAACCAGAGAAAGAGTCCAAACAGCTATTTTGATGGTCAGGATACCCTGAGCAACTTCTTCATTTTTACTGAATAAAGGTCATTAATATGCTTAACATAGATATAAAGTTTTATGGACAAGAAATTTTTAATTAATGGAAGATATAAATTATGTTTGAAGGCTGTATCAAGGGCTTTTTAAAATGTGTTTTCTTTTCTTTTATTATTTTAAATAGGCTCCATACCCAACGTGAGGTTTGAACTCAGGAACCTGAGATCAAGAGCCACAAGCTCCACTGAATGAGCCAGCCAGGTGCCCCCTAAGAGGTTTTTTAAAACTCATTTTTAGTTCTCAGTACTCAAGAGGATGTAAGTTAGAGGATACTGAAGGAGAGCCCCCTCACCTCCATAATAAAAGAAGGAACAATGAGCCTGAGTTCCCTAACACTAAGTTTACTGTAAAATTTACACAAGGAATGCAAGAAATTAAAGCACATACTGGTATATAAATCAATTCCTTATCTGCTTCTTATAAACTCAGTTCGACAGGCTTTCTGTGTTATTTGTAAGTACAAAGCTGACAGTATAGTTCCTTACCTTTCCATTAGCTTCTCTTTATCCCAATTGAAGTGGCTAAGGAGTATTCTTGTGATAGTTGCTGGATTCTAAAGAAGGGGGGAAAAAAAGTTATTTTAAGGTAATAGTACTTAAGTGAATTTTTAGGTTGAATTTAAATTTCATCCCACCCAAATTTCCTTTCCTAAGATTTTTCTTTATTCTACAAAGAAAATATAAAATTTAATTGTAAGATCAAAGAAATTTAAAAATAGTTTGCCATACTAATTTGTCAGGTTTCTATGGGATTCTAAAGCAGAATTCAAAATAAGCCAAAAAGAAATTGAAAATTTACTGTATTAAATCAAGCACTAATTAAAATTCACTGATTTCTGCAATTAAAATTTAGCAGACTGTCACAGTTAATTGACAAAATTTCTATTCAATAAAATTTCTAACACCTTCAGTAGAAACCATTTATAAGTCAGAGATATTTAATGAAAAAGACAAAATATCTGTACTGTGTAATAATTTAGAGAATATAATCCGAGGATGCTGTTTCATTTCTGAAAAGAAAGGCTAACACCATGAAATAAACCCAAAATTTACTGTCCTACTGTTTAATGCTGTCATTTATTTTTATTAACATTTATTTCCATTTCTCATGAAATTAGTCAGGTTACTATTTGGGTACAGAATTTTAACTTAAAACTCTAGTTACAATGTCAGAGGTGTAACTCAAACCTCAATCTGTTTGTTTGTAGGTCACAGTACAATTTTATTACATCAAGTAACATTTCAAAAAGAATCTCTGTATAAAATTATTTTGTGACACCATAGTTAGACCAGAGTTTTAGTTAGCCACTAATTTAATTAAAAAGTAATCTTGTATAAAAATATTGTCATGAAAGAAATCTGTATCAATTATTCTCAACAATACCATTTGTCACAGAGAAATTCACATAACATTCAATACCCTCCAAAAAAGCCAAAGATGCAGACATGTTAACTCTCTCATTCACCCACTCTAGGCACATGTTGCTAATCCATTTAGGTACTCCTTGCTTCTTGGGTCCAGACTCCTCCAGAATCCTCCTTTAACACAGCATTTAACAGACTCCACCACTTTACAAGAGTTAATATGTGAGGGGGTGGGGGGGGACCTATTAACTGATCCTATGTTATGTTTGTTTGTACAGAATATACATTGTTGTGTCCAGCTCTCTCAGAAATGTGATCCAACAATTTATTAACTCCCCCTCCAAAAAAAAACCCAACTCAACTCTTGTTTGGAAACAGGTTTCCACAATAGGATTTGCCTACAATTAAAACAGTTATTCATTTAGGTTTAGACACATGAAAAATAAAAGTGGTAATCCTATCAATTGGGAGAATGAAGTCTAGAAGTGCCGATGAGAACTGTGTGACTGTAATTTTGTGGCACCCAATATACTGTATTTTCTGCCACTAGACAGAATGCTTAGAGAAAAATGTTTCAGGAGGTGTTGAGTCTCGACTTGCAAACAGAAAAAAGGGAGAGGGGAACAAATGCCCTCTCTGACTTGATGCTGCAATAGTGTCCTTTCTGTGCTTGAGTTTCAATATCAGAAACTTCTATCCAGAGGTTCCCAAACCTGTTACTGATTCATCCAAAATTACTATGGAAAGTTCTGTTAAAATACAGATCCCCAGGTTCCACCACCATAGTTCTACTTAATAGGTTTAGGAAAGGACAGGACCAAATGTGCTCGTGATCCAAAGGACTCAGAAAATTAGACCAGCAGTTCCCCAGGGAAGAAAACATGACAACTTTTCTATTTTTTTAGCTCATCCTTCAAAAATTCCTGTGTAGGTGTGTATGTGTTTGTTTAATAATGTGTGTATTATATTAAAGGTACATGCTCAAAAGTTTTTCCCAAAAGGACAGACTAAAAAAATTCATCTAAACCACAGTGGCATGATAACGCCAAAATACCTATATTCTGCGAGGGTCTATGCTATGGGACAGGAAATATTTCACAATACTAACTAATAATTTTTGGTTCACTATTTCACTGTAGGTGGCTCAGATCATTTATGTGCACTACATATAAGGAAAGGTAATGGGGGAATAACATATAATGTGAATCTACTGTATGTGAGGCCCTGTAGAAGGTACTTTATATACCTCATTTAATTCTCAAAGCTCTAAGGTAAATATACTTATCTGCCATTTTAAATATGCAAAAACTATGATTAGAATCTTTGGAGATTATAAAAATTACCCAATATTATCCAGTTAAGTGGAATAGTTGTGACTTCTAGCCTAAGACAATCTGAATCTAATATTCTTTCAGTTATTCCATGTAATAGAACCCAAAAGGAACATTAAAGATATCATTTACTAGTCATATGTCTATGACTATCTGTGCTGACAGTGCAGAGCCCGGAGCCTGCTTCAGATTCTGTGTCTCACTCCCTCTCTGCCCTTCCTCCCTTGCTCACGCTCTGTCTCTGTCTCAAAAATAAACATTTAAAAGTTTTTTTTTTTTTAAATGGGTACATTTAGTCATATAGTTATACATCAGTAATGTTAATTTATTTAAAAACAAAACAGTCTGACTTCTGGTCCTGGCCAAGATGGAATAATAAGCTCACTATAGCGTCTCTCTCTCTCTCCCCCCCCGACTGATTACAACTAAAAATTGGACAAAATACTCTTAAAATTAAACAACAGCAAGCAGATTGGGGAGGGAAATGAAGAACAAATAAGGTGGTGGTGAATATCCTGTTTGTTTTTTAACCTTTACTTCCTGGCTTTGACCCATGGGTGGGCCAAATAGAGAAACTGTATAGCAGGCATGAGCATCTAACACTAAGAGGATTGCATCATTTTGACTAGAGGGTTATGGCAAAAGGCTACTAGTAAGGTAGGGAGAATACTTTTTTTTTTTTTCCTTCTTTTGTTTCTCTAGGTCCTGCCCTGAGCCCTGCTGCAACCATGAGACTCCACTGCTCCAGAATGACAAGAGAAACCTGCTGCTCTGAACAGAAGAATAAGGAAGAGGGCCCTGAAAGGGGGGAGGGGGAGTGGAAATCCCTATTCTTTTCTTTTTTCTCTTGCCACTTCATCTCAAGGCACAGGTAAGAAACTAAAAGCTAGAGAACTCCAAGCTTCAGGCTAGAGGAATGAAGGGCCTCTGGGAGTCAACAGTGTAGGGGAAATCACTGAGAAGAGAAAGATGGAGAAGTGATCCTTAAATCTGCAAATGAACCAAGTCCTGGGCTCAATTACAAGCTATGTATATGTGGAACATGGCAATTACAGGAGAGGCTTTTAGAATAGAGCTATGGTGCATTATGGTATATATAACTGCCCAAGTCCTAGATCAACCTAAGTGGGAAAGGGAGGGGCAAACTCAACACAGCAAGGGCTTTGAAAACTGAACAGATAATGGAAAAACTGCCCATATAAACTGAGAAAGAATATGCAGTCATAACCCAATTGGACTTACCTCTTTACTAGAACAAATAAAAAATCCTCACCTCCCTAAAGGATTTTAACAGGATTCAGAATCTCACAACAAAATATTCAAAATACCCAGGATAGAATCCAAAAGTTAACAGACAGAGCAAGAATAACAAAAATGTGACCAAAGCCTTTAAATTTTTTTATGTTTATGTATTCATTTAGAAAAAGAGAGCAAAAGCAGGGGAGCGGCACAGAGAGAAGGGGAGAGAGAGAATCCCAAGCAGGTTCCATGTTCCATACCAAGCCCAACGTGGGGCTCGATCCCATGACCTTGAGATGATGGTCGGAGCCGAAATTAAGAGTTGGGTGGTCAACCGAGTGAGCCACCCAGGCACCCCAGAAATACCAAAGACTTTTAAAGCAGCTATTAAAAACATGATCCATTAGGTAAGAATGGACACCTTAAAATGATGAACCAAATTCTTAGGAAAGAAATGTAAGTTATAAAAAAAGAACCAAATGGAAAGTTTAGAACTAAAAAACAAAAGTTTACTGGATAGGCTCAAAAGCAGAAAGGAGATGACAGAGAAATCACTGAAATGGATGTATCAGTAAGAGTTATCGAAATTTAACAACAGAAAAACTAATTAAAAAAAAAAAAAAAAAAGAATAGTCTCCAGGTACCTGGGCGGCTCAGTTGGCTGAGCTTCCGACTCTTTTTTTTTTTTTTTTTTCCTTTGGGACAGAGAGAGACAGAGCACGAACGGGGGAGGGGCAGAGAGAGAGGGAGATACAGAATCGGAAACAGGCTCCAGGCTCTGAGCCATCAGCCCAGAGCCCGACGCAGGGCTCGAACTCACGGACCGCGAGATCGTGACCTGGCTGAAGTCGGACGCTTAACCGACTGCGCCACCCAGGCGCCCCAAGCGTCCGACTCTTAATTTCAGCTCAGGTTCTGGTCCCAAGGTCATGGGATTGAACCTTGTGTGGCGCTTCAGGCTGAGCGTGAAGCATTTTTTTAAAAGAACAGTCTCTCAGGGTCCTATCAGGTAATATCAGGTAATATCAAAAGTTGTCAGCCTAGAATTCTATATTCAGGGAAAGTCAAGTTCAGGATTGAAGACAAAGATATTCTCAGACAAAAGAAAACTGAGAACTCACTGTCAGGAGACCTGTTCTAAATGAAATGCTAAAGTTCCTCAGGTGCAAGGGAAATGTTACACTGTGTTAACTGGAATTTAAATAAAAACCTGAAAATAAAGTGTTATTATTAAGAAGAGAGGAGGGGAGGGAAGGAAAGAATACCACCTGATCTCAAAACATACTATAAAGCTCCAGTACTGGCAAAAGGATAGACACAACAATCAAAGGAACAGAAGCCAGAAATAGATCCATACAAATATGGCAAAATGAGCTTTTGCAAAGGTGCTAAAACAATTCAAAGGGTCGGGGGTTGGGGGGGAACCTTTTCAAAATAACCAATCCTACACTGATTAAGACATCCTATAGGGGCATCTGGGTGGCTCAGTCAGTTAAGCTTCCAACTTCAGCTCAGGTCATGATCTCACAGTTCATTCAGGCTCTGTGCTGACAGCTCAAAGCCTGGAGCCTGCTTCGGTTTCTGCGTCTCCCTCTCTTTCTCTGCCCCTCCCTCACTCACACTCTGTCTCTCTCAAAAATAAATAAACATTGGGGCGCCTGGGTGGCGCAGTCGATTAAGCGTCCGACTTCAGCCAGGTCACAATCTCGTGGTCCGTGAGTTCGAGCCCCGCGTCGGGCTCTGGGCTGATGGCTCAGAGCCTGGAGCCTGTTTCCGATTCTGTGTCTCCCTCTCTCTCTGCCCCTCCCCCCTTCATGCTCTGTCTCTCTCTCTGTCCCAAAAATAAATAAACGTTGAAAAAAAAAATTTTTTTAATAAATAAATAAATAAATAAACATTAAGACATCTATTTTTTTTTTAATCAACTGTAACCTATAAAGACTTTACACAAAATTAATAATGGATCAGACCCAAATGTAAATCATAAGACTATGTAACTTCTAGGCGAAAATCTTTGTGGTCTTGGTTTGGGCAAATAGTTCTTAGATAACAAAAGCACAATCCATAAGAAAAACTGATAAACTGGGGGTGCATGGGTGGCCTGTTCAGTGTCCGACTTTGGCTCAGGTCATGATTACGGCTTATGGGTTCAAACCCCACGTCAGGCTCTGTGCTGACAGCTCAGAGCCTGGAGCCTGCATTTGATTCTGTCTCCCTCTCTCTCAAAAAGAATAAATAAACGATAAAAAAAAAATTAAAAAAAGAAAAACTGATAAACTGGAATTCACTAAAATGGAAAGAACACTGTTAATAAAATGGAAAGACAGGCCAGAGGCTAGGTGAAAATATAAGCAAATCATATTTAACAAAAAACTTGTATTTAGAACACATATACTTTAAAAATCTCCCGAAACCTAATAAAACAAAAACCCAATTTTAAAAGTAGGTAAAAGATTTGAACACTTTACCAAAGAAAATCTACATAGAGACACGAAAAAGAGTAAGAAAAGATGCTGAACATTATTAGTTATTTGGAACACAGGAATTGAAGCCACAATGTCACCACCATAAGCCTACTAGAATATGTGTGGGGAGAGAAGGAACCTATCAGACAATACAAAGTACTGCAGAGGATGTGGTACAACTGGAACTTTCATACACTGCTGATGGGAATGCATAATAATACACCCAACAAGAAAATATTTAACAATTTCTTATAAGGTTAAACACATATTTACTACAACCTCAAAATCTCATCAGGAATTTACCCTAAAACTTATGTTCACCCAAAATCCTATATAAGGAGGCTTACAATGCTTCATTAGTACCTGGCAAAAACTGGAAACAGTCCAAATGTTCCACAACTGGGGAATGGATCCAACAAACTGGTATGTCCACGATGGAATATTACTCAGCAATAAAAAGAACTATGGCTATATATATATAACAACATGAAAGAATCTCAAATGCAAATTCTAGGTGAAAGAAGCCATATTCAAGAGGCTACATATTGTATGATTCCACTTATATAACACCCTGGAAAAAGTAAAACTACAGGATTCGTATAAATCCCTGGCTGCCAGGAATTAAGGGTGGGGGAGGATTTGCATGAACAGGGTAGAAGGAAGGAATTTTTTAGAGGGCCACTATGGAACTGTTCTGTGTGTAGATTGTAGTAGTGGATACACAACTCCAGACACTGGTCAAAATTCATGGAACTGTACACCAAAAGTATAAATTTTATGTAAATTAAAATATAATTTTTAAATATTAAGTGTAAAAGTTTTTAACCTACACTGGAGCACCTATAATGGAGTTGTGACTGTTTAAGGTACAATATGTGTCGGGGTACCTGGGTGGCTCGGTAGGTAAAAAGTTTGACTCTGAATCTTGGCTCAGATCTTGGATCTTAGGGGTGGGTTGTTAATTTAAGGCCTGTGTTGGGTTCTGTACTGGGTGTGAAGCCTACATAAAAAAATGAGGCGGGGGTAGGGGGGAAGAATGGGGCACCTACATGGCTCAGTTAGTTAAAGCATCTGACTCTTGATTTTGGCTCAGGTCATGATCTCAACAGTTCGTGAGATCGAGCCCTACTATCAGTGCAGAGCCTGCTTGGGATTTTCTCTCTCCCTCTGCTTTTTCCCCACTCTCCCTCAAAATAAAATAAACATTTAAAAAGAAAATGGGTAGCCACTCTGGAAAACAGTATGGAGGTTCCTCAAAAAATTAAAAATAGAACTACCCTATGACCCAGCAATTGCACTAGGCATTTATCCAAGGGATACAGGTGTGCTGTTTCGAAGGGACACATGCACCCCCATGTTTATAGCAGCACTATTGACAATAGCCAAAGTATGGAAAGAGCCCAAATGTCCCTCGATGGATGAATGGATAAAGAAGATGTATATATATGTATGTATATGTGTGTATATATATATATATATACACACATATATATATATATATACACACATATACATACACACACACACAATGGAGTATTACTCGGCAATCAGAAAGAATGAAATCTTGCCATTTGCAACTACGTAAATGGAACTGGACGGTATTATGCTAAGTGAAATTAGTCAGAGAAAGACAAAAATCATGTGACTTCACTCATATGAGGACTTTAAGAGACAGAACAGATGAACATAAAGGAAGGGAAACAAAAATAATATAAAAACGGCGGGGGGTGGGGGACAAAACAAAAGAGACCCATAAATATGGAGAACAAACTGAGGGTTACTGGAGGGGTTGTGGGAGGGGGGATGGGCTAAATGGGTAAGGGGCACTAAGGGATCTACTCCTGAAATCATTGTCGCACTATATGCTAACTAATTTGGATGTAAATTTAAAAAAATAAAAAATAAAACAAGTTAATAAATAAAAAAAAGAAAGTACAAGTGTCAAAAGAACAATGCTGAATAGAACACAGACATGAAATTATTCAATGCCAGGCACTTTATACACATTATTATTTGATTTAGTCATCACATCGATACTTTATATAAGGTAGGCATTATTCACATTTTACAGATAAGGTTAGAGAGGTTAAGTGACTGGACCCAAGATGAAACAGATTCATAGGATCTGAATATTAGGAAAAATTTATAAAAATGTATGCTTATAGTACCACCCTTAAAAGATTCTGATTTAAATGCTTTAGGCTGGGGACTAATAAAAGGAGAGAAATCACCTATGCATGCTACCAAAATTCTTGATTAGTTGTGTAGAACATCAATTCAAGCCCTTGGTTGAAATAACTCTTCATCCTATTCTTACTGGCGTTTTTTTTTTTTTTTTTAAAGATATAAACAAAGCAAGAAAAGACCTAACACAATCTGAAATCTCATATATTCTCTAGCTAAAACAATGGTCCCTCATTTGGGCTATGTATTAAAATCTCCCTAGGAACTCTAAAAATATCAGTACTTAAACTTCACCAGAGCAATTCTGATTCAATTATCTGGAGTGGACATGGGTATGTGAATTTCTTACTCAAATTTTTTTTTTACCTAAAATTCCCCAGATGATAGTAATATGCAGACAGAATTAGGAACTACTGCTCTAAATAGTTTCCAACTGTGAGAGCTCTGAAAGAGTATACATTTAGAACTCTAATATGAATATAGAAGTGTAATACTGTAGTAATTTGAAGAAAATTACATTCTAAGGTGATAGCAAGTGTTTGCTTTGAAAGTATCTACAAAGTTCTGCTTTTGCACTTTTTTAAAGTTTATTTATTTTTTGAGAGAGAGCGCATGCAAAATCAGGGGAGGGGCAGACAGAGAGAGGGAGAGAAAGAATTTCAAGTAGGCTCTGTGCCATCAGTGCAGAGCCTGACTCGGAGCTCAATCTCACGAATCTGTGAGATCATGACCTGAGCCAAAATCAAGAGTGGGACGCTTACAGGACTGAGCCACCCAGGCACCCCCTGCTTTTGCCCTGAAAAGTAAATCTGAACATGCCAACTGTCCCAGCTGAGGCCTTAATATCAATGCACTATCATCCTCCATTCTTTGATCAAGTGGTTCTCAATGTGGGTAGATTTTAGAATCATCTGAGGAACTTTCAAACACCTGTATTGGGCCACACCCCACAACAAATACATCATTGGATGAGTGTAAGGAAAGAACCCGTGCATTACCATTTTTTGAAAGCTCATTGGCAATTCCATTACACAGCCAAGATGAAGAACCACAATTCTAGTTGTACACATGAATGCAGAGCCTACGTTTAAAAGAATGTGACAGGGGCGCCTGGATGGCGCAGTCGGTTAAGCGTCCGACTTCAGCCAGGTCACGATCTCGCGGTCTGTGAGTTCGAGCCCCGCGTCGGGCTCTGGGCTGATGGCTCAGAGCCTGGAGCCTGTTTCCGATTCTGTGTCTCCCTCTCTCTCTGCCCCTCCCCCGTTCATGCTCTGTCTCTCTCTGTCCCAAAAATAAATAAACGTTGAAAAAAAAAAAAAGAATGTGACAGATCTCCTAGTAGACCCAATCAAGTTACTGAGTAACATTCCAATGATTAGTATTGTGGGGAGGCAACTATTTTTTGACATTAGACGTTTGACTTTGGCTCAGGTCATGATCTTGCAGTTTGTGAGTTCGAGCCCCACATCGGGCTCTGTGCTGACAGCTCAGAGCCTGGAGCCTGCTTTGGATCCTTTGTCTCCTTCTCTCTCTGTCCCTCCCCCACTCGTGCTCCATCTCTGTCTCAAAAATAAATAAATGTAATCAAAAAAATTTTTTTTAAAAAGGGAAAGCTCAATATTAAATGAATGGGTTTTATAATAGTCTAGGATGAAGCAGCAAGAAGACACTTTTTTAGCCCAATTAACACACACAGAAAGGCCTCAAAGTATAGCTTTTCATCTATCTCATAATTTGATCTGAAATGAAATTAAACAGGTTATACACTCCATCTCAAAACTCAGTTTGACAATTTTCCTACAAAAGAATGGGCTCATAAAAAAGAATGAAATCTTGCTGTTTGCAACAACATGGATGGATCTAGAGAGTACCATCCTAAGTGAAATTAAGTCCGTCAGAGAAAGACAAATATCGTATGATTTCACTCATATGTGGAATTTAAGAAACAAAACAAATGAGCGAAGGGGAAAAAAAGACAGGCAAACCAAAAACAAACTCTTAACTAGAGGGAACTAATGGTTGCCAAAGGGAAGGTGGGAGGGAGATGGGTAAATAGGTGTTAGAGATGAAGGAGTGCACTTGTGATGAGCACCAGGTGTTGTATGAAAGTGCTGAATCACTATCTTATACACCTGAAACTGCATGTTAACATTGTATGTTAACTGAAATTTAAACAAAAACTTCTTTTAAAAAGGTCTTGTTTTTATAGTATGTTTCCATGTAGCTTAATCTACATGCTCCTTAAGAGAGCTGCTGCTGATCCAAATTTTATAGACTATTGCTTCGTAATGCCTTACTTAATATTAGGAACCTAAAAGCCATATTTTATAAAAAGTTCTACATAGAAATATTTGCAACACCTAAAATAAACAGTAAATAAGCAAACACACAAGTCCATAAAAAGACAATACAACACAAATGGATGGTTTATGAATTCTAAGAATACAATTAGCTGAAAAACAAGAAAATATTCAACCTCCTTAATACAGTGGTTTGTTTTTTTTTTTTAATGTTTTATTTATTTTTGAGACAGGGAGAGACAGAGCATGAACAGGGGAGGGTCAGAGAGAGGGACACACAGAATCTGAAACAGGCTCCAGGCTCCGAGCTGTCAGCACAGAGCCCGACGCGGGGCTCGAACTCACGGACCGCGAGATCATGACCTGAGCCGAAGTCGGCCGCTTAACTGACTGAGCCACCCAGGCGCCCCTTTAATACGGTGTTTTTAATTTACCACAACGGCTAAAATCTTAAAAATTTATAATATGCAGGGACAGAGGAGGGTAAATGTCCCATGTTAGCGAAATGGCAACTTTGGTAAAATTTTTGTGAGAGTAGTTTCGCAGAACTCAACAAAATTTAAAACACACATGACCATAGAGCGCCTGTGTGGCTCAGTCAGTTGGGCATCTGACCAGCTCAGGTCATGATCTCGCGGTCTGTGAGTTCGAGCCCCACATCAGGCTCTGTGCTGACAGCTGGGAGCCTGGAGCCTGCTTCGGATTCTGTGTCTCCCTCTCTCTCTGTTCTCCCCTGCTTGTGCTCTGTTACTCTGTCTCTCAAAAATAAATAAAGATTAAAGAAACCAATTTTTAAATGCACATGACCTAAGATAGGATCTAGAGATTCCACTTCCAGGAACTTACTCTGCAGAAATATGTAAGTGTAGAAGGGGAAGGAGAAGAAATTTTACATGCACATTATTTGGAAAAGCAATAAGGCAAAGATAACCTACATTCTTCCAAGGGGGGGCGGAATGCCTACAAATTATGCCATATCCATACTTAGAACATTATGCAGCAATTAATAAACAAAAGAAAATAGGTCTGTACGCATGCACATGGAAGGATATCCATGACACATCACTAAGTGAAAAAAAAAAAAGCAAGTTACTGAGCAATGTATAATATTTCATTTTTGAGTTTAAAAAAAGGTAAAGTTCTATGATATATTCAATATGTAATAAAATGTTTAAAAGGATTTATATTAAAGTTGCTCTGAAAAAGAAAAAAATAAATAAAGCACCTCTGGAGAGTTACCATCCTTGAGGGAGGTGCTTATTTGGGAATGAGGGGAAAATGTGTTTTTTTCTGTACTGTATTACTTTTGTAACAATCAACTATAAACAGTGTAAGTCTTGCTTCTCAAACTGTAGTTCACAAAATCAATCACCTGAGAATCTGTTAGAAATTCAGAATCCTAAGTCTCAATCCACATCTACTGAATCATTTCAACCAGACTCTCAAAGGTGCCTCCCACAGGTTTCTGAAGTGATACATATGCATAATGAAGTTTGACAAGCACTGATACAAGCTACAGGAAGTTCTGAGAGTTCGTTATACTAACTCTAAAAGGTTTCATTTCCATTTCTCCTTAATTTTAATTCAATACTTGACTTCTTTTTAAGAAACTATCATGTAAAGGTGGTTGAGCATCTGACTTCAGCTCAGGTCATGACTTCATGGTTCGTGAGTTCGAGTCCCGCATCAGGCCGCTGCTGTCAGCGGGGTCTCCTTAAGATCCCCTGTCCCCCTGTCTGCCCCTCCCCCACTCATGCTCGCTCTCAAAAATGAATAAACATTTTGAAAAAAAGAAATTATTATATGTAATTCAGGTATAATTTTTCTTCTCTTAAAAGATATAGAAGTATGTTGAGAGCTTTATACTAAGAATCACTAAAAAGCTGCAATATAATTAATGCTTAATAAATGACATTCAACAGACTACATTATTTATGTATCCAAAGTTCACACAGTACCATATACAAAATGGAAGAGTAGTATCTGTCACCAAAAGATGCTCTGGATTTTGATTATTCAGGATTTGATGAAGGGTATAAAAACCACTAAATAGATATTCTGGGCAAAGGAGGAATTAATAAAAGGAATTGAGTGCTTGATTTGTAGATGGACTGGAGGAGTGGACAGTACAAGAACGAGACCAGAATACTACACAACTGAGTCACAAGGAGCTCTTCCTGTACAAGCCACCAATGGAACCACTAAATTCAAGAATGGGAGATGATCCAAGGATTAGAAAGCTAGAATCAGGAAATCATCATTACCACTGCCACGACTGACTCTAGATACCCAAGAAGCCAGGTGATGTACAAAGCAAAACAGAGTCTATCTGCTGCCTTTGCCACAAATGCCTCTGGATAACGCAGAAGAATGGCCAATGCAATGCTACATTTCTGCTACTGCAAAAAAAATCTCATATCCTTACAATTGCAGGAAAAAAAAAAAAAGGAAAGAGGAACAGCAGAAAAAAGAAATAGTTTTTGGCTTTCTAGCCCAACAGAGCACAAAAAGGTACTTCACAGAACTGAGGAAGACCATCACAGAATTCCCAAATGGCTTAAAAGCTGTATGCATTTAAAACAAATGTACAACTAAACAACACTAATCCTCAAAGTTTCCAGTTTCGAATATTTACTTTTAAGCTACCCTCCAAGAAGGAAGGTAAAAGACAAGAATAAAATGTTGAAGGTCATGTTGTTAGGAGACTTTCCCATTGAAGATGCTGCTTGGAGATTACTTCAGCAAAAAGTTCACAATTTCACTCACTACCCTTGGACATTAATTAAAATAAAAATTTAACACTGACAAGTTTTGACCAACTACATAGAATTCTGTAGATCCATGACACTTAACTTGAAATTGTGCTGAGGTACGCATTTGAACTCCACATGTAATCCTGTTGCACCAAACTTGCTAATGAATACATTTAGCCAACTACCATCAATAACATCTCAAATTTGGCTTTGCTGTTCTTCACCTGCCCTTGTACATGCATATTATGAAGGCAATTACTTCCTTCTATGTCATCTTAAATTTGGAGAGCCAAGACTTCACCTCTAGAGAATGTCAAGAGTTTAATCAAAATTTAGTAAAAGAAATAAAATGTTTCTATTAATAGAAGAAAGGATACTATCACTGTGTGTATCATTTGATTTATTCTGTATTCAACCCCAAACCAAAGTGGGGCATGTGATGGAAGGGATATATCTTATGTAAACAGTATAAACAATGTTAGGTAAAACTTGTATTTTACATCAGAAAAACAAACTGAAGGCTTTACATAGCACTATATGCTTTTAGCATCTAGTTGATGAACAGCCAAGTCACTTCCAACAAATATAACCCTAGTTTTAAACGTTTACCATTACATGAAGCCCCATTCAAGGCAAGATTTTCTTGGGTCTCAGTCTCCTAACTGAAGGGGAAAAAATCCCCATACTCTTTGAGAGGAAGAAAAATTCCTACAGATAGAAGGGTAAGAATTTAAAGGAAAGTCCAAGAACCAGGTAACTCCCAATTCCAAACTACCCTGACATAACAGCTAATTTAAACCACAAATGAAAATTCTATATAGTCCACTTTATGTTACTTGACTATTTTTGCAGTAATTCAGAATTGTTAGAGAATTATTTAAGAATCCTCTTAGTTATCTATTCACACGTTCACCTCTGGGTTCCAATTGTCAAGCCCAAAGTATTAGCATTCTATACATAGCTACTGTGGCACCACTGAAAATGTTCCGCAAACACACAACCAAAACGTTGAGTGACTTCAATGTACCGCACTTAACACAACCACTAGCCATCTCCAAACTACCTGAAGATGACATACAAAATTGAATTCGTTCTGTTAAGTGAACTGAATATTGTTAAGAAGTGTTGTATACGGGCGCCTGGGTGGCGCAGTCGGTTAAGCGTCCGACTTCAGCCAGGTCACGAACTCGCGGTCCGTGAGTTCAAGCCCCGCGTCAGGCTCTGGGCTGATGGCTCAGAGCCTGGAGCCTGTTTCCGATTCTGTGTCTCCCTCTCTCTCTGCCCCTCCCCCGTTCATGCTCTGTCTCTCTCTGTCCCAAAAATAAATAAAACGTTGAAAAAAAAAATTAAAAAAAAAAAAGAAGTGTTGTATATAGTTTTATCTTCCTTTGGAGGCACTTCAAAAAAAAAAAAAAAAGATACACATTCCCAACTACTTCTTAAGAACAAATTTTAACAGTACATAATTTGAACTAGTACTTCCTCCTTTCTTATCATAGCAACTCAAAATACCTATTGATAAGTGGTAGGATTCTAACAATTCACAGTTTCTTAATGACACTCCATGTATGTATACATGGCATACAAAAATTTGTACAATATAAACACAAGTGAGATTCTCTGAAAACCATAGTGCTTATTTAAAAAGTATGGGGGTTTTAATTTTTATCTCAGAAAGATCTTACTTAAAAAAAGCCACTGTAAATTTCTTTAAAGCTCAAGAAGTAGCCATAAATTCAAATGATCTTGAAATAGACACATACATACTCCTGTATCATTTAAAGAAAGTTTTATAACCAAGCTATAACAGGCCACGTACATCTCCAGTACATTTTCTTGCCAATTATTCTCAAAAAACACAGGCTCAATGATTAACACTCATGACAAAAGGAACACATGGCATATACAACCAGAATCATCCTCTTTTTGTGAAGCTTATAATGAATACCTAGCCTAAGAACACTTCTACATATACTTGCTGAAAGGATTTTAGAGAATGAAGATCAGTGCTCACTGTGGCAGCACATATGTTAAAACTAAAACAATACATAAATTAGCACGGCCCCTGTGCAAGGATGCCATGCAAATTCAGGAAGTGTTCCACATTTTTGTGTCAAAGAGTCGGGAGATCAATTAAGGAAGAATTTTCCTGATTGATTAAAAATAACTTGGTTATGCTCACCTACTCCTGCTAGAAGTTTACCCAGTATATTAACATAGTGCACAATAAAAACAAAAAAGCCAAATAAGTAATTAAATAATGACAGTATCACTAAATGTGGATCTTTAATAATGGGGTTGAACTGAATCACTGTTTAAGCATTTTTTAAATTTAGTGTATGTGCATAGTTTTAAAAGTTAATTATAACCTCAAGGTTTAACAATCCTCTCTGCCACATCTCAGTCAATACTGATTTCCAATCCTTTGAGGCAAGTATTTTAAATTCTTTTCACTGTTCCTTCTAGTACTTTTATCCCAAATAATATGCTTTCTCAGATAGTTACTATCTTTCTATTTTAGATATCATCTATCACAATGTTCATTGATGATGATTTTGCACTCTTACATGCACCTTCCCTCCAGTCTTTCTTGTGTAGTTTTATCATCATTTTTATTTAAGCCACTATCCATTGTTTTCAACAATCACCTAACAGGAATTCCAGAAAGAGAGGAGAGGGAAGAAAATTACCAAAGCAGTATTATAAGTTCATTTCTCAAAGCTTTAAAAGGACACAAATCTGAGGGTGCCTGAGTGGCTTGGTCAGTTAAGTGTCCAGCTCTTGATTTCGGCTCAGGTCATGATCTCATGTTGGTGAATTCGGGCAAATAGCCCATTTGGGATTCTCTCTCTGCCTCTCTCTGCCCCTCCTCCCACACATGTGCATGCATTCTCTCTCAAAAAAAGTAAATAAACATTAAAATAAATAAAGGACACAAATCTTCCAGTTAAAACGGTCCACTAAGGCCCAACACAATGAAGAGACTTGAAACAACCAAGAATAAAGAGAAAAGGCTGAGGGGCGCCTGGGTGGCGCAGTCGGTTAAGCATCCGACTTCAGCCAGGTCACGATCTCGCGGTCTGTGAGTTCGAGCCCTGCGTCCGGCTCTGGGCTGATGGCTCAGAGCCTGGAGCCTGTTTCCGATTCTGTGTCTCCCCTCTCTGCCCCTCCCCCGTTCATGCTCTCTCTCTGTCCCAAAAATAAATAAACGTTGAAAAAAAAAATTTAAAAAAAAAAAAAAAAAAAGAGAAAAGGCTGAAACTTAAAAAAAAAAAAGTCATCAAGAAACGAGAACCAGACTGGTATTGGACTTATTAGCAACAGTAAGTGCAGAAGGCAGTTATCTTTCATCAACATTCAATCCAGACTTTTCCAGCTAGCCCATCTAGCAACCAAATTTGAAGACAAATTAAAGACACTATCAGGGCCACAATGAGTAACATCATAAAGTTACATGGGAGTTAAATTAAGGATGTAGCCCAGCAAAATGAGATTAAATCAAGAAAAGACACAAGTCTAAGAAAAAGGGTCCAATTCAAGAGTTAGTGGGAAGAGTTAGTGATTACAACAGCAGGATGGAGGACTCCAGAAGTGTAAATACAATCAAAATGACCTTGATATCAGAAGCATTGTTCTCGGGGAAGGTCCAGAGTATTTGGCATTAAGCCTGTTTAAAAAAAAAAAAAAAAAAAAAAAAAAGCATAATAATCGTAATACACTATTTGGGCTGTCATAAAAACAAACACTGTTCAATAGTGTCATTTTTTTTTTAAATTTTGAGAGAGAGCAAGAGCAGGGGGGAGGGGCAGAGAGAGAGAGAGAGAGAGAGAGAGAGAGAGAGAATCCAAGCAGGCTCTGCACTGACAGCGCAAGGCTCAATCTCATGACCCTGGGATCATGGTCTGAATGGAAACCAAGAGTGGGACCCAACTGAGCCACCCAGGCACCCCTCATCACGAGCTCTTAATATATGATTGTTACCTTGGCTCTTTTCTCCAACTTGTGATTTAAAAAAAGTCATTTTGTTTTGTGATCATAGTCAAGTCTTAACTTGCTCATAGCTTGATTTATTTTTTCTTGAAGTGACACTTGATGGGGCGCTTGGGTGGCTCAGTCAGTTAAGCGTCCAACTCTTGGTTTTGGCTTAGGTCATTATCCCAGGGTCAGGGGATTGAGCCCTGCATCAGGCTCTGTCTGCACTGACAGCATGAAGCCTGCTTGGGATTCTCTCTCTGCCCATCCCTCACTTGCACTCTCTCTCAAAATAAATAAACATTAAATTAAAAGACAGTTCAGAGAAATGTTAAATTAAAACCAATAATATTTTATCAGACTAATGAAAAATTTAAAGATTCTTAATATACTGTGTCAGCAAAAGAGCAAAGAAAATGACAGTTCACACACTACTGGTTAAAAGATAAACTCAATAACCTTTGAAAACATTCCATCTTATTTATAAAAACTATGAATGTCTATACCCAAAGTCCAACAAACCCACTTTGAAGGTTAGGTTAGGTCAAGAAAGTAAAAGGAAGGGAATGATAGGAAGAAGACACACAATACGAGTGAACAAAATGCCCAACAATAAGAAAAAAGATAAACTGATATGTCCCTATTAGAAAATACTGTACAATTTTTAAATCCACAGTAATACTGAAGGAAAAAATAGCAACTTGCAGAATAAACTAAACTGGAGCAGGAAGCAGGAAAGAACACCAATATAACATTATTTTTCTTCTAAAATAAAATACATTTCAACTTTGGATTCGTGTTTATTGACATAAGAACACTATTTAAATTTTTTTTAATGTTTTTATTTTTATTTTTTTGAGAGCGAGTGAGAGAGAGTGTGAGCAGGGGGGCAGAGAGAGAAGTGGACACAGAATTCGAAGCAGGCTCGAGGCTCTGAGCTGTCAGCACAGAGCCCAATGCGGGGCTTGAACTCATGAACTGCGAGATCATGAACTGAGCCGAAGTCAGAGCCCAAAACGCTATTAAAAAAAAAAAAACACAAAAAAAATCAAATCTTAGCAATGATCTAGATCCAGTTAAATAGTTCCCATCTTCACACCCTTACTAACAATCCCTTTCAAAGAAGGCATTAATAACCAACATGCATCTTAAAAGGGGAAAAGCAATCCCTATCAAAATAACACCAGCATTCTTCACAGAGCAAACAATCCTAAAATTTGTATGGAACCAGAAAAGACCCCGAATAGCCAAAGCAATCTTGAAAAAGAAAACCGAAGCTGAAGGCATCACAATCCCCGACTTCAAGACGTATTACAAAGCTGTAATGATCAACACAGTATGGTGCCGGCATAAAAACAGACACTCAATAGAACCCAGAAATAGAACCACAAACATGTAGCCAATTAATCTCTGACAAAGCAGGAAAGAATATCCAGTGGAATAAAGACAGTCTCTTCAGCAAACGGTGCTGGGAAAACTGGACAGCAACATGCAGAAAAATGAACCTGGACCACTTTCTTACACCATACACAAAAACTCAAAATGGATGAGAGACCTAAATGTAAGAAAGGATGGGGCACCTGGGTGGCAAAGTTGGCTGGGCATTTGACTTTGGCTCAGGTCATGATCTCATGGTTCATGAGTTGGAGCCCTGCATCAGGCTCTGTGCTGACAGCTCAGAGCCTGGAGCCTGCTTGGGATTCTGTGTCTCCCTCTCTTTCTCTGCCCTTCCTTGCTTGTGCTCTCTTTCTCTCTCTCAAAAATAAATAAACATTTAAAAAATTAAAAAAACAAAAACAAAGTAGGAAAGGAAGCCATCAAAATCCTAGAGGAGAAAGCAGGCAAAAACCTCTCTGACCTTGGCCTCAGCAACTTCTTACTCAACATATCTCCAGAGGCAAGGGAAACAGGAGCAAAAATAAACTATTGGGGCCTCCTCAAAATAAAAACCTTCTGCACAGTGAAGGAAATGATCAGCAAAACTAAAAGGCAACCAACGGAATGGGAGAAGATATTTGCAAACGACATATCAGACAAGAGTTAGTATCCAAAATCTATAAAGAACTTATCAAACTCACCCAAAAAACAAATAATCCAGTGAAGAAATGGGCAAAAGACATGAATAGACACTTCTCAAAAGAAGACATCCAGATGGCTACTGACACATGAAAAAATGCTCAACATCACTCATAAGGGAAATACAGATCAAAACCATGATGAGATACCACCTCACACCTGTCAGAATGGCTAACATTAACAACTCAGGCAACAACAGATGTTGGCGAGGATGCGGAGAAAGTGGATCTCTTTTGCACTGCTGGTGGGAATGCAACTGGTACAACCACTCTGGAAAACAGTATGGAGGTTCCTCAAAAAATTAAAAATAGAACTACCCTATGACCCAGCAATTGCACTAGCAGATATTTATCCAAGGGATACAGGTATGCTGTTTTGAAGGGGCACATGCAACCCAACATTTATAGCAATGCTATCGACAATAGCCAAAGTATGGAAAGAGCCCAAATGCCCATTGACTGATGAATGGATAAAGAAGATGTGGTATATATATACAATAGAGTATTACTCATCAATCAAACAGAATGAAATCTTGCCATTTGCAACTATGTGGATGGAACTAGAGGGTATTATGCTAAGCAAAATTAGAGAAAGACAAATATTATATGACTTCACTCATACGAGGAATTTAAGATACTAAACAGACGAACCTAAGGGAAGAGAAGCAAAAATAATATAAAAACAGGGAGGGGGACAAAAACGTAAGAGACTCTTAAATATAGAGAACAAACAGAGGGTTGGTGGAGGGGTTGTGGGAGGGGGGATGGGCTAAATTGGTAAGGGCATTAAGGAATCTACTCCTGAAATCACTGTTGCACTATATGCTAACTTGGATGTAAATTTAAAAATTAATTAAAGAAATAAATAAAAGGGGAAAAAAACTAAAAACTAGAAATTACTTTTGAAATGTCAACAGTGGCAGAGCCAGAATTAGAATGACCCTAGTTTGCTTTACATTAGTTTGCTTTATATTAATCCAGATTTGACAGTTTTAAAGAAATTATAGGCTCATGACAAATATTCATTTTAATATTGCCATACAAGGTAAGCAATGATTTATGCTCTCTTTAGACTGTGAAATACATAAAATACATTTGGAAGAAAGGGCTAAGTATGGAATAAGAGAGTAAAAAAGTTAACTAAAAAGGATTCCAAGACCAAAAAAAGAGCCATCTTAAATACCAAAACATCTTGTTTCAACACAATTGATTCAAAAAACCTCTACTATGGTATACCATGAAACTTTGAAATACATTTCCACATTTAAGAGAATGCAGACTAGTTCTCCTCAATATAATATATAGTTTATTAAGTATTAACTACTAACCTCAGCCTTTTGGGCCAGAATTTAGGCAGCAGATACTTAAGATCTTAGGTTTTATAGTCATTTTGAAAATTCAGCAATCTTCATTGAAAACCAGATACAAACCTGTATCTGCCTTTTCATTCGGGAAGCCTTAAAAAGCACTGTATTAACCTATTTAGAAAAACAGAGCCCCTTCCTTTTAGAAGTATATCCACAAAGAAAATGATGCACATATCTGTATCATGCAGCTAACCCTACAATCTTACTTTGTCAGCCAATACTAGGGTAATATAAAGAAGCAACCTAATACTTTACCTTCGATGCAAGCTTTCCATTTCTCTTTCTTCAAACATTTGCATTATATTGCCTGAGTTCTTAAAATTTGCCTATGATTTTGTCTTGGAATTCAGTATAAAAAACACTGTTGCTCTCTCATTCTAATATAGCATTTAAAAAAAGAAAGCCAGGTACTGGTATTGTAATTGCTATCATTTTACAAGCAAATGGATACAAATATCTAAGCAAATGGTACAAACATTTAAATAGAAATGTTTAAACTTCCTTCCAGAAGTTAAGCCTGCAAGATTCAAATTATTTCCATCAAAATATTCCAGAATCAGATATATAAATATTAATGTATATTTTATACATATACACACATGGCCAGATCAATCTAGCTTTCCTCCTTTTCCTCCCAGTTTTACAAATGGGTCCTCTGTCATCATAGTTTCTGAAAATTAACCAACCAGGCCCATGAATCAAGCAAACAGCATGAATACCCTCCATGTAATCATTTCTTCTATTATTTAGCATTAAAAAAAAAAAAAAAAAAAAGACAACGGCACACACCAATTTACTATTGCCTAAGTGCCGAGTAAGCTTCTGGTTTAAAAAACACAAAACTGTACCCTTTATAAATGGATATATCAAGTCTGTCATGTCAGAACAGGCTTGTCCTCAAGAGGCTTGTCCTCAAGATTTACAGGATAAATGGTAGGCCCTTAAAATAATGAGGTACTGTACTTGCTGCCAAGTGTGCTTGCACATATGTGTATTTAATGGTCCTTTAATGACTTGTCTTTGGAATGATTCTGTCCTACCTTTGCTGCTGCAGCCCGCCTGTCCTTTGCATCACTGAATTCATACTTCTGGAAGTACCCAATATGCACTGTAACAGACAGATGGACAGATCAATGGGCCACAGCGGCAAAGGCCAGATAGACAGACTTGATAAAAATTAAAATCAAGGTATATAAAGGGAAGGGGGAAACCAGAAGAAAATATATCTATCTATATTCTATAAGCAAAATGCCTGAACTTCAGGTCTACAGTCCTCCCAAACACATACCCAAATAAACTAAATTTTGATTTCTTTTCTTTCAAGTAGAAATAGTACCACTGCAGTAATCAGTATTTTTAATACCATTAACAGTTACAGATATGGCAAGCACTTCTGTAACCATGCCACACAATTTCTTCACAGGCTACTCTTTAATACACAAATTATCACATCCAAAGACATTTTATACCAAAATTAATATGGCAATTATTACATGTAGAAAATTTCTCTAATACCAAAGTCTACTAGAATCACAAAATAAAACTAATATTTCAGCATTTTACCATTCTACCTTTCCCTGTCTTCCTATGTAAAAATGGTTGCTAACACCACATCTAGGTAACTTTGGGTGCTTAAAAGAATATATGATAGTGTCATTTAGGCCAATTACCAAGATTTGGTAAAACATTTATATACAAAACTACCATCAGTATCTTTAAAATCTATGTAGAGTCCTTCGGTTACTTCAAATCCATTCAAACAAGTAGTCACACTTCAAGAAGTTTCTAAAAGTTATTTTTTAAAACACACCTTAATATCCCAAAATGCTAGCTTGCTTAAGTAACCTTCATTAAAAGCTTAGATCCAGAGGTGCCTGGGTGGCTGTTAGTTAGGTGTCCAACTTGATTTTGGCTCAGGTCATGATCTCACAGTTTCTTCATAAGTTCGAGCCCCACGATGGGCTCTGTGCTGACAATGTGGAGCCTGCTTGGGATTCTCCCTCTCTTTGTGCCCCTCCCCTGCTCGTGCTCTCTCTGTCTCTCTCAAAATAAATCAATATACTTGAAAATAAAATAAAACAAAATAAAATAAAATAAAAGTTTAGAGATCCATGTAAAAAGCCATTTTAATTTAATCATTTTATTTTGTATACATCTAAACATGGATCCATTCTCCATGTTTAACAAAGACTGAAGAAAAACACTTCCCATTTTTTTTTTTTTAATTTTAACGTTTATTTATTTTTGAGACAGAGAGAGACAGAGCATGAACAGGGGAGGGTCAGAGAGAGAGGGAGACACAGAATCCGAAGCAGGCTCCAGGCTCTGAGCGGTCAGCACAGAGCCCGACGCGGGGCTCGAACTCACGGACTGTGAGATCGTGACCTGAGCCGAAGTCGGCCACTTAACCGACTGAGCCACCCAGGCGCCCCAACACTTCCCATTTTCAATGGGTCTAACCATTTATACAATTCTTACTGTAACCTCTCAAAAAAATAAGCAGGTAATTAAACATGATAATCAAATGTAATGCATGATCCTATACTGGAAGAAGAGAAGTTATAAAATGACATACTGGACAACTGCAGAAATGTCAAAGTGGTGTGTGTATTATTAATATTTTCTAGGGTAACATTATTCAGATATAATTCACACACCACTTTGAAAATTTACTTTCAAAGTGTATAATTCAGTAGTTTTGATTATATTCAGAGTTGTGACACACAGTTCTATCAGCCATTAATTTTAGAACATTTCATCACCCCAACAAGAAACGTCATACCTGGTAGCAGCCACTCCCCATACCTCACTCCCTTCCCCAACAGAGTCTCTGACAACCACTCATCTTTTTGTCCCTGTGGATTTACCTATTTGGGATGTTTTATAAAAATGGCATCATAGGGGCGCCTGGGTGGTGCAGTCGGTTAAGCGTCCGACTTCAGCCAGGTCACGATCTCGCGGTCCGTGAGTTCGAGCCCCGCGTCGGGCTCTGGGCTGATGGCTCAGAGCCTGGAGCCTGTTTCCGATTCTGTGTCTCCCTCTCTCTCTGCCCCTTCCCTGTTCATGCTCTGTCTCTCTCTGTCCCAGAAGTGAATAAACGTTGAAAAAAAAAAAAAAATTTAAAAATGGCATCATAAAGTATGAGGCCTGTTGTGACGTTAATTTTTTCATTTTGGGGCTCATGGGTGGCTCAGTCGATTAAGTGTCCAATTTTGGCTCAGGTCATGATCTCGCAGTCTGTGAGTTCAAGCCACGCACTGAGCTGACAGGATGGAGCCTGGAGTCTGCTTCGGATTCTGTGTCTCCCTCTCTCTCTGCACCTCCCCCACCCCTGCTCAAAAATAAACATTAAAAAAAAAGGGTTTAAATTTTTTTTTTCCATTTACTTTGCTTATCTAGGAAAGTCAACAAGCTGAGAGCTTACCATGGACATCAAATAAGTCTGTTTTATTGAGGGAATGGAGAGGAACAATTAATCTGGAAGTCAGTTAAATGAAGGCTGCTTAAAGCTTCAACTACACTATTTTTCAACTACTCATTTTACAGATAAGGAAAGAGCATCTATTAAAATAAATGACACCAAGTTATACAACCCATAAAAAGCAAAGCTGGACCTGAACTTAGTTCTATATATGATACCAAAGACTTAACCACTAGCTCTTTTGTCCTGTTATAAAATTTACCAATTCCTACTGATTCCACACCCTAATTCCTTGAATGTCTATTTCAACCTTGCTAACCACATCATATATTTCTTGCTCAAACTATTTTTAATTTTTAAAAATGTTTTATTATTATTTATTTTTGAGAGATAGAGCACAAGCAGGAGGGGGGCAGAGAGAGAGGGAGACACAGAATCTGAAGCAGGCTCCAGGCTCTGAGCTGTCAGCACAGAGCCTGACATGGGGCTGGAACTCACAAATCGCAAGATCTTGACCTGAGCTGAAGTCAACCTGAGCTGAAGTGGTCGCTCAACCAACTGAGCGACCCAGGCACCCCTCTTGCACAAATTATTGAAATAGACTTCTCACTGCTCTCCTTGCTTCCTAATCTCATCCTGTTCTCATTTATTCCCTATACTGCCAAAGTGGTCTTTCTACACACTAATCCCACATTAATTTGTTTTGCCAGGTCCTAGGGGATAAATGCATCTCATTTAGAACTATGCTAAAGCCCTTCATAAATTGCCTACCTGTCTAGCCCAGCTCCTACCACACTCCTTCCCATACCATACCATTAACGGCTTCTGCCTTTGCACATTCTACTCCTTCTATTCCTCTGGCTGGAATGCCTTCTCCAATCCCATCCACCTAGTGAGCTACTACTATTCGTTTTGCAAAATCTAGCTTTAGATCATGTTCCACCAGCATTAGTCCTTACCAGGACTTAACCAGAAAAAAGCATTAAACAAACATTCCTTCTCTGACCTTGTATGTCAGTGATATGCTGCACACATCACTGTATTGTAACTTAGTTATACATGCCTCTTTAAAAAGTTGCCCAGGGGCACCTGGGTGGCTCGGTCAGTTAAGCAT
Organism: Herpailurus yagouaroundi; assembly: GCF_014898765.1. Taxonomy (NCBI): domain Eukaryota; kingdom Metazoa; phylum Chordata; class Mammalia; order Carnivora; family Felidae; genus Herpailurus; species Herpailurus yagouaroundi. Next base: position 36,867,276 of record NW_024412415.1, on the reverse strand, counting down.
CCGACTTCGGCTCAGGTCATGATCTCATGGTCCGTGAATTCAAGCCCCGCATCGGGCTCTGTGCTGACAGCTCAGAGCCTGGAGCCCGCTTTGAATTCTGTGTCCCTGCCTCCCTCTGCCACTCCCCCCAGTCATGCTCTGTCTCTCAGAAGTAAAGAAATGTTAAAAAAAAAAAATTTTTTTTAATAAAATAAAATAAAAAGTTGCCCAGTATTTGTATTCCCCCAGCACAGCTTAGCAGCTAAAGAAATATCAGTTGGTAAAAAATCAAGTACTCAATTTATATAATGTTCTAAATTAACTAAAGCATTATTTTGAAGAACCCATTAACCTCAGAGAATATGCAATGGGAAAAAGACAGCCTCTTCAACAAATGGTGTTGGGAGAGCTGGAAGGCTACATTCAAAATATTGACCACTGGCTTACATCATACACAACAAAGATAAATTTATAATGGATTAAGGACCTAAATGTGAGATCTGGAACCATAAAAATCCTACAACAGAACACAGGCAGTAATTTCTCTAATCTGGGATGTAGCAACTTTATTCTAGATATGTCTCCTAAAGTAAGAGAAATAAAAGCAAAAATAAACTATTGGGACTACATCAAAATATAAAGTTTCTGTACAGCAAAAGAAGGAAACAAAACTAAAAGACAACCTACTGAATGGGAGAAAATATCTGCAAAGGACGTATCCTATAAAGGGTTAACATCCAAAATATGCAAAGAACTTATATAACTCAACACTCAGAAACCAAATAATCCAATTAAAAATAGGCAGAAGACATGAACAGACATTTCTCTAAAAGAATCTAGATGGCCAACAGACACAGGAAAAGATGTTCAACCCAATTCACTATCAGGGAAATGCAAATCAAAATACAATGAGATATCACCTCACACTTGTCAAAATGGCTAAAATCAAAACCACAACAACTGGTGTTGGAGAGGATGTGGAGAAATAGGAACCCTCGTGCACTACTTGTAGGAGTGTAAACTGGTGCAGCCACTCTGGAGAACAGTACGGAGGTTCCTAAAAAGTTAAAAATAGAACGACCTTATGGTCCAGTAATCACACTACTGGATATATATCCCCAAAATACAAAAATACTCAAAGAGACACATGCAATCCCTATGTTTACTGCAGCATTATTTACAACAGCCAGATTACGGAAGCAGTCCAAGTGTCCTCTGATAGATGAACGAATAAAGATGTGGTATATAATACACAATGGAATATTATTCAGCCATAAAAAAGAATTAAATCTTGCCATTTGCAACATGGATGGAGCTAGAGAGTATAAAGCTAAGTGAAATAAGCCAGTCAGAGAAAGAAAAATAACATATGGTTTCACTCATGCATAATTTAAGAAACAAAACAAAAAAGGAAAAGCAAAGGAAAAAAATTTTAAAAAGGAGAGCGAGATAAACCAAAAAATAAACCCTTAACTACAGAGAACAGACTGATGATACCAGAGGGGAAGTGGAGACATGGGCAAAATAGGTGATGGAGATTAAGAGTACACTTGTCATGATGAGCACTGAGTAATGTATAGAATTGTTGAATCACTATATTGTATACCTGAAACTAACATAACGCTGTACGTTAACTATACTGAAATTAAAATAAAAAACTTAATAAAAAAAATTTTAAAGTACATGTGTGAGGCCATTAGCAGGCAAGAAACACGTAGGCATTCCTGAAAAATTTGTTCTCAGCACCCAGAATTCCTTCCTACCCACTCCAATCCCATAATTTAGAAAAACAACTGCCCCTACTCCCAAATATCCTAGGGTTCTGAAGGCATTTTAATTGAGCAATGACCTTAAAAGACACAGTGGCAAAAACGTGAAGGTCCAATCCCAGACCGGATGAACTTTTTCCTTAGCTTATGGCTGTGTCCACATCCTTATCATACCCGAACTGTGGTTCTTCAACTTTTATCACAATACAGTAATTTGGAACAACAGTTTCATCTACATGGCTGATATCACACTATAGAAATGAGTAGTTCTGACCAAAAGCCTTGCTTCTGGTGGTGCTAATTCTTTCTTAAAGCAATTGTAGGCAGCCCTCCCCCAATCAACATGGGGTAGCTAGAGCACAGAAAGCCTCCCTAGGAAGTAAGGCAGACCTAGAGAGACTCCTTTTTTATCTCTCTTCAAAGATTTGTTAGTATACACTGCAATTGTTCCGCTCTGACACACAAACAAGTGAGCTAGAAAAAAAAAAAAAGGTGTCAAATCTTTGACATTCTGGTTTAATAAAAATTAAACTGATTAGATTCACTCATTAAACAAATAACTATACAATCACAATCAAAAGTACTCTACAATTGTTGGAATTTTTTTTTTAATTTTTTTTCAACGTTTTTATTTATTTTTGGGACAGAGAGAGACAGAGCATGAACGGGGGAGGGGTAGAGAGAGAGGGAGACACAGAATCGGAAACAGGCTCCAGGCTCTGAGCCATCAGCCCATAGCCTGACGCGGGGCTCGAACTCACGGACCGTGAGATCGTGACCTGGCTGAAGTCGGACGCTTAACCGACTGCGCCACCCAGGCGCCCCAATTGTAGGAATTTATACATGTGCTTCGTTTTCATACATTTTCCTCAAAAGTATAGTTGAATTAGAATGCAAAGAACTGGAACACAAGAAGCCCTGGCTAGTTGGGTGGCTGCAGAACACGAACACACACACACACACACACACACACACACACACACACACACACACACCTTAAAAGAAAAAGAAAAAAAAGAATGTGGACTTGTTCCAACCTGGAGACAGAGAAAGTGAATATTCAGGAGGAAAGCATTGTATCCTCCTAGTTCATTTTATTACCAAAAAAGATGGGCAGGAGATGAGCTTTTACCCTGTTTCAGTTTTCACAGGCTTCTGCAGGTCTAAATATTCCAAAGTGCTTACTACAAGAGATGCCATAGAATACACAGTGCATTTTTACGTTCCTAAATTAATAAAACAACTTTGTAGACAGGGAAAAAAAAAACATTTAGGGTCTCAAAAGGAGGATAAAAATCAAGTTAGGAGAAGGGTAGAGGTTCTACTTTTAAGAGAAAAGTATTAGTAAGAATGAAGATATTAATTAAAGTGATCACTTCTGAGGGAGGGAATCAGGTAGTGAACACATTAAGGTAGGAGAGTTTTTACTTTTTGAATTTTGAGCCAAGAAAATACATGCATAGTCAAACAATTTTTTTTAATCCTAAAAAATGTCTTATCAACAGTCTTAGAATACTGAGGTTTAAATCTTTTTCATTTTTATTTTTTTAAGGTTTATTTATTTTTGAGAGAGAGACAGAGTATGAGCGGGGGAGATGCAGAAAGAGAGGGAGACACAGAATCTGAAGCAGGCTCCAGGTTCTGAGCTGCCAGCACAGAACCCAACGCGGGGCTTGAACCCCTGAGCTGTGAGATCATGACCTGAGCCAAAACTGGATGCTTAACCGACTGAGCCACCCGGGTGCCCCTAAATTTTTTTTAAATCAAAGGTTATAAGAGGAGAGTTCAATTATATTGACCTCAGCATGCAACTTATTTCTATATTATGTGTTGGTTACACAAAATGAAGAAAATCTGGATTCACAGTAAGTTTGCATTGCAGTTTCAGGATACTCTTCATTTTAACAGACCCAGAAGCTTAAAAAAGGTAGTTGAAAACATTTTATTCAGAGCTAACTAGTTAACACTGTCTAGCAACTGCCTTTATTTTTATAAATGCAGAGTCCAAGGAAATATATAGAACATAAAACAATTAGTAACATCGTAACATAAAGATAAATTACCTATTGTTACTGCAAAACCTTCCAATGCCTGCAATGAGGATGTAAATAAACAGATCTGCCTTTGCCTTCTCTGGCATTTATTTAACTGAACAGGGTGCACATGTGCTGCTGTAGTGTTCCACCTTATGTAACTTTGCTTGAGCAGACACCCACAAATCTGAATCCAAAATACCAGTGAATAATTTTCCTAATTAACAATCCATAAGAAGTAAAGCAAAAGCCTTATATCTGGATTCTACATCCCTCCAAAAAAATGTTAGCCGGGATATAGTTTAATGCATTGGTAGTCTCCGATGTTAAATCAGTCTTTAATAAAACGGCCATCAGGAAGAAGAGTTAGAAGCAGGTAGGTTCAAGCCAAAAAAAAAAAAAAAGCTACAGACAGATATTAATATATGGAAAAAGTCAAGAGACACGTGGGTAGCTGACACGGTTGGGTGTCCAACTCTTGATTTCAGGTCAGGTCATGATCTCGCGGTTCATGGGATGGAGCCTGGTGTTGGGCTCTGCACGGACATATGGAGCCTGTTTCAGATTCTCTCTCTCCCTCTTGTTTCAGGCCATCCCCTGCTAGTGCACATGCACACTCTCGCTCTCAAAATAAATGAACTTAAAAAAATATATATATATATGGAAAAAGCTGAAAACACAGCTGTTCAAATATGAAATGCACTCACTTCTAGAAGTGGTTGTGAGGGTTTAAGTCACTGTAAGAATAGTCTCAGGGACTATTTAACAGGGAGCTAGTACTTAATAAGTGGTTGGCCAAAACAACCTTTAAGATCCCTTTTTATCTTTGTTAATCTGACTCTGTGTGAATCAAAAACAGTGATTAGGTAAGTTTACTGCCACCCTTAATTCTTTAGCTGTTGTTTATTTCTCCTAATTTCATTCCTAAGGATGAGTAGATCTTTGTGAATTTTAAAGTCCTATTTTCACCCTTTTATCTTCACAGTAGGATGGAATGCAACATTATAAATCAATCTCCAGGCACTGCCATATATTCCAAGGACCCAGCTCTAACTATATTAATGCAATATGAGTTGAGATGATTACAAAAAAGATAAAATATTTAGCTCCAATGGAATTGAATTACTACATTTAAAAAGCTAAGCTGGTGAATAAAATTATATACATACCTTTCTTCCCACATTAATTAACAATCTGAGGCCTACTTAAGTTTTCATTTCATAAGAACTGAAGTGATGAACAGTAAGTTGAAAGATAAAGACATTTCCTTACATAGCAGTTTAAATGGGGTCAGTAATAAGCTCCTCTGAGAACTTCACAAAAGAACTATCTTATTATTGATCAGAATGAGTTGAGTCAGCTATTTTCCGGTTAAACATATCAAGCACTTGTTATCCTGTGAATCTGTAACAATTTCACAATATTATTCTTCCAAAATTTCTTGGTGCTTCTATCACAAGGAGAATGTTGTTAGGCTTTGCAGACCACTGGTCTTAGTTTGTAATTTCATACATAAATCAAGAACACAATTTTGCACAGTATAAATGCATTCTATAACGTAGGTCAAGTAGTGGGATTATTATTCAATGTTAAAACTTCGTGTTTCTAAATGCTTACATTGGGCTACAAGATAGTAAATATTGTAATAGCGATTCTGACTTGAAATTTTCTTGAGGATGGTACATTTGTAGGTTGTAAAGTTTAAAGGGGGAATGTGGTATACTTCTGACTCTGTCTGACTCTTGTTTATTATTTATTTGGATTCACAGGCCATAGCAATGAAGTCTTATGCCAGAGCCCACTGACTCAGTCTGTACAAGTCAGTCTCCTGGGGCACAGAGCTAGATGGAGAAAAGTATAGTGGATCTAGAAAGACAAACAGAAAATATCCAGCACACAAGACAGTAACATTCACATGTTTTACATTTATACCTGTTTTACATTTATTTAATCATACAAAATTCTTAAATAGGAAGTTCCAACCCCAACTATGAAGACCTTGGCAAATTATTAAATTCCTCTAAAGTCTCAATTTCCTTATCCATAAAATAGTAAAAATACCATCTACTTCAGAGAACAGTTGTGATGACTAACATTCTCTAAACCAGTAAAGAACAAAAATTGGAAAGCATATTAGAGAATGAGAAAAGAGCTAATTCAGTGATGTCAAGAGGAATGTGAACTGACAAACAAAAAAAGGTATAGTACCAAGACTAATTTTTATCAAATAATAAAACCAGTAAGAAAACTCATTCATATTTAATTTTGACTTTTCAATCAATGTTTATCAGCTATGTTCCAGGATCTGTGCTGGTCAATGGCAATGTCAAAATTAATACACTGATCCTACCCTCAAGGATTGCAGATCTATTTAATACAAGGACAGATCAGAGATAAGACCTTTTTAAAAAACAGTATGTACAAAATTTTGAGACCCACTCACAGGTAAGGACTCATAGAAGAAAGGACATTTAAAGTGGGTCTTAAATGGGGCGCCTGGGTGGCTCAGTCGGTTTAGCATCCGATTTCAGCTCAGGTCATGATCTCATGGTTCATGAGTTCGAGCTCCACCATCAGGCTCTGTGCTGACAGCTCAGAGTCTGGAGCCTGCTTCGGATCTGTGGTCTCCCTCTCTCTCTGCCCTTCCCCCATTCATGCTCGCGCTCTCTCTCTCTCTCTCTCAAAAATAAATAAACATTTAAGAATAAATAAATAAGTAAGTAATAAAGTGGGTCTTAATGTATGAAAGAATTTATCAGGGAAAAGCAATAGAAGCAAAGAAAAAAGCCTTACCAAGGCAAAGAGACAAACTTCACAGGAAGTATCATTACTTTGCTATGCCACGATGAGTGTGAAGACATGGCAGATAAGGTACATGGGAGCTGAATTATGAAAAGCATGATCTACCATGCCAAAGAATCTCATATCATCATAATATGTGTCCTCTTGTAACCTAGTCATTGCGACCTGTCGGCTAAGGGCTAAGCATTATTTCCTATCCCATTTCCACCCCGTTGCTTATCACAAATAATAAAGATTTAGTATACTTTCTCAGGCTACAAACTTAGGACAAGTATGAACATTTTTGACACTGTCATAAACTGAAAAGAATGAACACCCTATAAAAAAAGGAAACATGCAGCATTCCTGGAGGAATCTGTAGGGACCATAAAATTATCACAAGGCCACACTTTCCATCAATATCACCCTTTTCATGTTCTTTTGATTTTTTTAATTTTGCCAATGAGAGAGGCTTCTAATAACTTCTAATAGCTATAACAAGACTCTACGTGTCCACAGAGAAGTCAATATTTTGCTTCTTTCCTAAAAACCAACAAATCTCTTTGGAAGGCAGGGCTTTCCTTCACCAAGCAGCAAAGATGGGGCAACACACAACAGAAGTGAAACACAGCAGGGTTCACCGGTATAAAAACAATACTTCGAAAGACAAACTGGTAAACTGTGGCATTTCTGGGTAATGGCAATACACTAAGATCCTCAACTTTGAAAACAAGGCCAGGGCAAGTCCAGAAACAGAAAATAATTAGGATCAGGCTACAGATAGATAAAAGTGAACATGAAGAGTCCTGAGTTATTATCTTTACAATCAAGTACGTATTTACCTGTCTGCCCTTCCTAGATTAGGAACCCTGGAAAGGAATGTTCTCCACTCATCTTTATATACCTACTGCCAAGCACACGTACTGAGGGAGGCATATAGATGTAAAAGGTAAGTACAGATTTGGCAGAACATGGTGACAGGAAGCTGTATAGTAGTTTCAGGAATAGTAAAATCTAAGAACAAGTTCAAGATAGTGGCATTGGAGCAGATGGAAAGGAGGCTTTGGTCTTTTAGCTTCCTATCTTGAAAGAATTCACACTAATGATGTTTTGCCACTTGTACCTGCATTTCGTAACTGGAAAAGAACTTTGGAAATCATCAAATCCAAATCTTTTCTTTTACAGGGGCAGATTCAGAGTAGGGCCTGATTTAGCCTAAGGTCACACAGTAGTATATACAGGATGAGACTCTAGTCCTAGATTATAAAGGAGAAGAGTTTTATGAAATGTGAATTAAACAAACGAAATGATTGTTATGTACTTAAGAGTTTTATAAATACTTGTTGTCTCACATATGGAAGAAGATTTTAAATACTGATTTTGGTAAATCTACCGTATTATACAAAAGAAGGCTGGCTGCTCTATACCCAGTTTGGAGGGCTTTCAAGTCTACTTTTAATTACTCATTAAATGTAACTTTTTTTTTTTCTTAATTCTCATGATCCTGGAACTAAAATCTAGCCTTATAGCCATATCCCTATATCTTATCCTTCCTGTCTTCCACATGGTATCTGTGGTAACTAGCCTCCAAGATGGCCTCAAATGATCTTTATGTCCTGCTATTTGTTCAGACCCCTCCCACACTGGGTTCTAAGGCTAGATCATAGAAGACTTACAGTATCTGTCTTGCTACTTTGATTACTTGTTCTGAAAGGGTGATCATAAGTAGCCCTATAGAGAGGCCCGTGTATAAAGAACTGAGACCTCCTACCAATAGTCAGTGAATAAGCCATCTTGAAAGCACTTCTTCAGCACAAACCAAGCCTGAAGCCTCAGCTGACAAGATGATTACAACCTCATTAGAGACCCTGAGCCAGACCATCCAGTTAAGCAACTCAAAACTATCAGATAATAAATGTTTGGGGTAATTTGTTATACAGCAATTGATAACTAATATAAGTGACTCATCTAAAATCAATTAGCTATAATGAAAAATCATTAAAATTTTTTTAATGTTTATTTTTGAGAGAGAGAGAGAGAGACAGAATGGGGGAGGGGCAGAGAGTGCAAGAGAGAGACACAGAATCTGAAGCAGGCTCCAGGCTCTGAGCTATCAGCACAGAGACTGACGACACGGGGCTCAAACTCAGGAACCGTGAGATCATAACCTGAGCCGAAGTCAGATGCTTAACCGACTGAGCCACCCAGGTGCCCCTGAAAAATCATTTTAGTATTGTAAAGTTTTACTACACAAAACAAAGAAAAGAGACTACAAGAATTTGGCTCGAAATATCCAACTAAAATCTGAAAAAAGTTTAGTAGAGCAGAAAGTTAAGACCCAGTTTCAACGGCCTCTACCAGTCTGACAGAAACCCATTTCTCAGCTTAACTTCGAACTACTCATCTGTATAATGGAAATAATACCATTTCCCTGGGATTTGTAACAAATTAATACAGGTGAAAACACCTAACATATTCTACAAATATCAGCTGTTACCACTTTTGTCTGTGAGTCTCCTCTTACATAAAAACTAGTAAGTTAGATCTTTTTTCCATCCCATTCTGTTACTTTCCCAAATCTCAGATTCCTTACTCTAATCTTTAAACTGTCGTACTTTCTGGCTGAAATCCAAATTCAAAGTGCATTCTGCAGTCCACAAAGTGGCTGCTTGCTCCCATGGAATGCATGCTTCAAAAATCCTCAAGACAGGGGCACCTGGGTGGCTCAGTCAGTTAAGCATCTGACGTCAGCTCAGGCCATGATGTACCCATGAGTTCAAGCCCCACGTCAGGCTCTGTGCTGACAGCTCAGAGCCTGGAGCCTACTCTGATTCTGTGTCTTCCTCTTTCTCTGTCAATCTCCTGCTCGTGATCGGTTTGCCTCTCAAAAATAAATAAACGTTAAAAAAAAAATTTTTTTTAAAGAATATTCATTGAGTTTTAAAATACTTATTGTTCCCCTTCTAGGGAGTAGAGAGTAGCTAAGAGGTAAACCAGTATTGCCATGTGAACTGGAAAACCCAGATAATGTCCAGAAATCATTCATCTGAAAGCAGTAGAGAGCTAATGAGACAACTAGAGGAACTAGGGATCTTACAAATGCAGTGGGTTTTACCTGGGAGCCCATATCAATTCTGAAAGCAAGACCAATCAATAATCTACCACAAAGGGCTACTAATGGGAGGCCGAATAGTGCTTCACCCTGCCAAGATGTTCATATCCTAATACCTGGCAACCTATGAATGTTAAATTACATGGCGAGGGGAAATTAATTAATGTTGCAGATGGAACTAAAATTGATAATCAGCTGACCTAAAAATAAAGAGATTATCCTAGATTATTCAGGTCAACCCAAAATAATCAAAGAGTCACATTCAAACTGAAAGAAGTGTAGGGAGCCTGAGCATGCAACTCTCGTTCTCAGATCCTAAGTTCAAGCCCCATGTTGGGTGTACAGCTTAGTTAAAATAAATAAAAATAAAATAAAAATAAAGTGAAAGAAGGAGGCAAAAATAAAATAAAAATAAAGTGAAAGAAGGAGGCAAAGCAGAAGTGTCAGAGAGATTTGAAGACGTTATGCTGCTGGCTTTGTAGATCAAGTAAGGGGCCACAAGCTAAGGAATGCAGGTAGCCTCCAGAAGTGACAAAGTGGGTGAGAAAGCCCAGTGAGATTCACTTTGGACTTCTGACTCTCAGAACTACAGAATAATGAATTTATGTTTTAGTGCATTAAGTTTGTGGTAAATTATAGCAAAAAAAGGAAACTAACACTGAGACTTGAGGGGGGTGTCTCAAGAAATGGAGGAATGGTTGGTCTTTCCCTTAAGGCATCTGCTCAATCGTTGGACTAAAAATGGGGCCAAGACTAAAAATCTAATGTTAAAGTCTCTGAAAACCAAAGTGGTGCTTCCAGCAGTCTAGGGAGTCGATGATTAAAGTCTGAGATCCCTAGGAGAGGGACTGCTGAGAATACAGCAGGTTCTTAGTTGAAGGGCCAGAGGCAGATCAGAGAGAGACTGAAACTGAACAGGGCTAAAACTCAGCCTGACTGGATTAAGGAGACCATTCACTCTACCCACTGAACAGAAGAAAGAATGAAAATCCTCTGTGGAGAATCTATCATCATCCAGAATCCCTAAAATACTTTATACACAACATACAGCATGAAATCAAAAGTATGTCAAATGACATGAACACATGATCGAAAACTAAGAGAAAAAATATATATATGAAGAAACTAACAGTTACTGGAGTTGGCTGACAAAACTTGTAAGAATAAATGATTAATATGCTAGAGAAAACAAATGAAAAGAAGTCACCATAAAATTAGCATCTACAGAAAAGAATCAAATGGAAACTCTAGAATTAAAAAATACATCAGAGGGGTACCTGGGTGGATCAGTCAGTTGAGTATCCATCCGGCTCTTGATTTCAGCTCAGGTCATGATGCCAGGGTCGTGGGATCATGCCCCACATCTGGCTCCATGCTGAGCGTGGAGCCTGCTTAAGATACATTCTCATTCCCTCCCTCTCTCTCTCTTGGTATTCACCTTCAAATGCCCTCTCTGCAAGGAGAGCTTTCACACCATTCTTACTTTCTTACACTCTAATAAACCTTTACCTGCTGCTTAAAAAAATTATTTCTGTTTCTCTCCCCCCCCCCTTTTCTGCTCATGCTCTCTCTCTAAAATAAAATAAATTTAAAAAAATACAAACAAATTAAGAATTGGATCAAGAAGGCATGTGGGTGGCTTAGCCCGTAAAGTGTCATAGTCTCATGATTCATGGGTTCGAGTCCCGCATTGAGCTCTCTACTGTCAGCTCAGAGCCTGCTTCGAATCCTCTGTCTCCCTCTCTCTCTGCCCCTCCCCGACTCATGTGCACCCTCACTCTCTCTCTCTCAAAAATAAACATTAAAAAAAAAAAATCAGATCAGGAAAAGACAGATTTAGAGACCCAGAAGATAAATCAATAGAAATTACCTAATCTGAAACAGAGAAAAGAGGATGTAAGATACACAAAAGAGCACTAAACACATATGGCACATAACAAAAAGCTCTAAGCTAAGTGTAACTGAAGTTTCAGAAGGAAAGGGGATGAAGGTAGCGCTGAGAATTTCCAGAACTGATAAAAGACATCACCTCCACAGATCTGAAAGGATCTGAAAACCCAAAGTGAGATAATAACAAAGAAAACCACTAGACAAAGTAAAAAGTCCCTCAAACACTCAGATTAAAGACTTCATTAAGCCTTCTCCCACCACAAACAATGGAAGCCAGAAAACAACAGATACTGAAAGAAAACAACTACAACCTAAAATTATATACATAACAAAATATTCTTTGAAATAGAATTGAAATAAAAGTACATAAAAAAATATTTACTAAGTACCTAATATGTGTCAGGTACTGTTGTGGGCATGGGGACTGCAGCAATGAATAAAGCAAAGTCCTGCTCTCACATGGCTTTCATTCTAACGTAAAAAATCAGAATATAAACAAACAATTGGGATGTGTCAAGTGGTATCTCTACTACCTCTTCCTTGAAAAAATTAAGCCTCTCATCCCATTTCCAACATCTTTCCCCTACTAGTCATATCTTATGGTTCATATTTCCTAGATTTTATTTAACTATAGAGGCTAATATTTCTGTTAATACCACTCAGAGCATCTACCATAGCTTATAAATAAAAGTTTCAGATCAGTAATAACTTGTAATTTATAAACTACTGCTAATTAATAATAAATTCAAGTAGCGTGGTTAGTCATAGTTCTGTTTGAAGGCCAACATGACTTTTTCTTAACAACTCAGAAATATTTCATAATATCAGAGCAACAATTCTCAATCTGTTTGGTCTCAGAACTCCCTCTCACCTTAAAAATTATTGAGGATGCCAAAGAGTTTTGTTTACGTGGGTTATAACTATCAATATTTACCACACTAGCTACTAAAACAAAATTTTAAAAAGATTTACTAACTCATTAAGATAACAGAAATAGATCCCAGTATAGATTAACACAAAAAAACACTTTTATGAAAATAAATATATGCTCTGACACAAAAAAGCTGGGGTGAGAAGAGTGCACTATTTCACAAGTTTGAAAGTGTTCAGTATCTGGCTAAATAGAAAATAGCTGGGTTCTCATATCTGCTACTGCATTGTCTCTTGGATATGCTGTTTTATTCGAAGAATAAAAAAGATGTGGCTTCATAAAGTAAGAATTTTGAAAAAAAAGAGGAGCACTTGGGGCTCCTGGCTGGCTCAGTTGGTACAGCACGTGACTCTTGATTTCGGGGTTGTAAATTCGAACCCCACATTGAGTGTACAGATTACTCAAAAAAATAAAATAAAAAGGAGCACTTTCATAGGCTTTTCAGTTAACTATGGATATTCTTTCTGATATTAAGCCAAAATTCAAAAAGTAGCTCTTTTTTTTTTTTAAGTTTATTTATTTATTTTGAGACAGTGTGAGGGGGCAGGCAGAGAGAGAGAGGGAGAGAGAGAATTCCAAGCAGGCGTCACACTCTCAGAGCAAAGCCCAATGCGGGCTCAATCCCATGAACCATGAGATCATGACCTGAGCCAAAATCAAGAGCCAGACACTTAACCAACAGAGCCACCCAGGCACCCCCAAAACATGGTTGTTTCTTAAAGCCTGGTCACAAGGTAGAATCTGAAACCATGTCAAAGAACTTTTCATACTCTTATATTAAAATCTCGTGGTCTATCTTGTACTCTTAATGGACCACTTACCAAGGCATGGTTGTGAAGTATTGTAATTGGTCAATGGAAAATTGGTCATTTGGAAAATATTGATTCATTATGTTAATTACATGGATCTTCCAAATATTGATATATTTTATTACACAGTATTTCATCAGAACTTTTTAAGTATTAGAAAGCTGTCAGTCTCACAGTGGCAAACATAAGTGTTCCAATTCTAATTTTCACTTACAAACTTAAAAAATGTTATCATTGGCAATATAATGTAAGCAGTCTTCCTTTAAATAACAGGTGTACTTCATTCATTTGGAGAAACATTTACCATATGTTTGCCATTTGTCTAAATAACTAGTCATTATTTCAAGAAAAAAATGGTGTTCCATCAAACACGCGACTTGTACAGCTCACAAAACTGCACAAAAGTGTATCTTCAAGACAACTTCTGTAACTTGAGTATGCTCAAGTGCTTCATGCATATCCAATTTTGCCACCTAAGCTATAAAAAAGATGTGTAAAGGATAAAATATAAAACTAATAACTTTTACTACTTCATCCAGAACAAATGAAAAACTTTTTTTTACTGTGTGTACAGGTGAAGATACAATAACTACCAGTATTTTGGGGTGCCACTTATTTTATGTGCTAGCATTCCCAAGGTTTTTACCTACCCACTGCTTTCTGCACCATCAGCGCAGAAGTCAACACATTAAACAAGGCAAAAGTCTTAGTATTATCATACAATGGTTTTGCTCTCATGGACCATACTTTGAGAACTATAGCATTAGTGGCTCAATTTTTTTATATCACTGTCAGTTCATATAAAGTGGCAGGGAACAACATGCAAATAATAAACTTTAAAAGTGTTGCTATATATTCAGAGGCCTTAAAAAGTTTGTCCTCGGGGCGCCTGGGTGGCGCAGTCGGTTAAGCGTCCGACTTCAGCCAGGTCACGATCTCGCGGTCCGTGAGTTCGAGCCCCGCGTCGGGCTCTGGGCTGATGGCTCAGAGCCTGGAGCCTGTTTCCGATTCTGTGTCTCCCTCTCTCTCTGCCCCTCCCCCGTTCATGCTCTGTCTCTCTCTGTCCCAAAAATAAATAAACGTTGAAAAAAAAAAAGGTTTGTCCTCTTGGAATTTAAACATTTTTTTCTTACTTCTTACACTATCACTGTGGCATTATCTACAAATCATAAAGTAATTTATTAGTGCCAAAAGAAATCTTATCTGGCTCCCTTTGGTTTACAGATAAGGAAACTGAGGAAGCGAGCGTTTTCTAGGTAGGGACAAACCAAGTATTTACTGAGTTTCTACGATGGCAAAGACTGCTGGTGTGCCACACGCTACGGATGAAGAAGATTCAGCTCTCACACTCAAAACCCTCATACCTTGCTAGCTGAAGAGACTTAAGTATTGGGATGGCTATATTACAACCTCACATAGGCTGTAGCAACATCCCCATGAAATGCTATGCAAACATAGACAAGGAAGCACTAGAAAGGTATCGAAGGAGGACATGGTAAGAAATCTGGTAATATCTGAGCAGGGTCTGAATAGAAGCACAACAAGCAGTTAAGAGAAGAAAGAGTATCAGAAGAGGGAGGAGAATGAGCAAATTTAAGAAAACATAAATATGTATTATATATTAAGAAATTATAACCTCAACAAAGAGCAGTAAGAAGAAAGAGAAATTATAAATAGTGCAGTTGGGGGTGGTAGAAGAATTAGGAACAATAGCAGCTGACACTGAGAGAAATCAGCTGACATCAAGATGGGGAAGCCGTGAATGCCACATTAAGGAATCTGGACTAGACTTATAATAGTAGGGGAGGGAAGGGGTGGACGAGGAAGTTTTTTTTAAGCAAGAAAATGACTACTATATTTGTATTTGGTAATATGACATAAACTAGAAGCCTGGAGACAGTGAGGCAAAAAGAGGCCCTGGATTAGGATTAGTTAGTATAACAATTAGGAATAACTTAAAACAAATTTCAGGGACGCCTGGGTGGCTCAGTCGGCTAAGCATCCAACTTTGGTTCAGGTCATGATCTTGCGGTTCATGGGTTCAAGCCCCGCATTGGGCTCTGTGCTGCCGGCTCAGAGCCTGGAGCCTGTTTCAGAGTCTGCCTCTCCCTCTCTCTCTACTCCTCCCCTGCTTGCACTCTGTCTCTCTCTCTCAAAATAAATACACATTAAAAAAACATACTACAACAAATTTTAGAGGTAACTTGATTAGGTTACTTAATTGGGTATGTGAAACGCAGAAAAAAAAATTAAGGGTGACTCTCAAATTTCAAGAACGGTTCATTTGTAAATCAGTCAAAGAAAGAAGAACCTTAAGGAGAGAATGCAGTAAATTTGGGTTTCAAATGGGTTTCAGAGAAATACCAGTTCAAAATGTCACAAATGTCAACTCAAGTGCCCACGTCACAGATTTTGACTTGTAAATACTTGCTAAGAATCAGAAAATACTTCTCAGTCTCTAGCTTATACTCAATCCCTAAAAAAATGTACAATTTTGATTAAGAGGAAGGATATATTACCAAGTAATTAGAGCCTGTTAATATTTGAATTAGAAGTATGACAGTTTCAAAGGAGATAGCAGAACAAGCCTGGGGAGAAGTGTCTGAGATTATAGCTATTCTTAGCTTTGTCTAAACAAATGTCTTAATTATAAGGAAATGTTACCTAATACTTCATTATCTGCTGTACTTTTTGCCAAAATGTATTAAGTGTCAGGTCACTTGTGACACTTCCTTTAAATGGAACACAGCAAAAATGAAAAATGCTATTGAACAATGTTTACATTAAGAAAAAAAAAATTTACACAAGTGCCTGGGTGACTCACTTGGTTAAGCCTCTGACTCTTGGTTTTGGCTCAAGTCATGATCTCACCATTTGTGGGTTCAGGCCCGGCATTAGGCTCCAAACTGACAGTGCAAAGCCTGCTTCAGATTCTCTCTCTCCTCTGCTCTCAGTCCCTCCCCCAATCGTGTTGTCTCTCTCTCTCAAAATAAATAAATAAACTTAAACACACACACACACACACACACACACACACACACACACAAATTCCTAGTACAGTATTTGGCATTTCTCATTCAAATCCTTACAACCTTTTGATCTTAATACTAGCATTCTCATTTTTAGAAATGAAAAAAGTAGAGCTCTGAAAAGTTAATCTACCAGAGCAGCTAACTCAGTAAGAATTTCTTAAACTGCCTTTTGAGATACAAACTACTCATCTGTTTAATGCAAATACCAATTGGGCACCTTATACGCACCAAGATACATCAGAAATGAGACATTACTCAATATAAAGCTAGATGACCCCCTATCACTGAGTAAATGAAAATTTAGGAATAAAGCAAAAATTTAGAATCTCACATATGATTGTAGAAACCTACTGACTCTATGATGTGCTATTTTTTTTAGAATTGAAGACACAACAGTGGCCCACATTTTAACTCATTTGGAGAGTTTTGTTTTGCTGTTTTAAATATATTAAGTTTTTTAAAACACGGGGGGGCAAAAAAAGGCAAAACTGTCACTACTATCTCTATAGGCCCCAAAGGATACAGCTACCCCAAATTAGGAGCCTCTGATTATAAATCATTCTCTCACAAGTGATCATCAAACGTCAGCCCAAATAAATTCTCATTCTTGTATTTATTCCATCATTTAATGGGAATAATTAAACTATTTAACAAAGCTATACAGTAACAGTATGATAACATACAAAGGATGACCTATATATTGTTAAGGTCTTAGCAAAATTATGGCCTGCGACACTACCTATTAGAAGAAAGAGTCTAGGGGTGTCTCGGTGGCTCAGTTAAGTGTTTGACTTCGGCTCAGGTCATGATCTCGTGGTTCATGGGTTCGTGCCCCACATCAGGCTCTGTGCTGACAGCTCAGAGCCTGGAGCCTGCTTTGGATTCTGTGTCTCCCTCTCTCTCTGCCCTCCCCCTGCTAGCACTCTATCTCCCTCTCACTCAAAAATAAACATTAAAAAAACAAAGAAAATAGATAAATAAGAGTCTAAAGAAAATAGAAAAGCAGGCAATGTACATTATCAAAAATATAGGTTCACTGTTGTACTAGGAACAACGAAAGAGGGACAGATTAACTTCAGGAAGAAAAGTTGTTCCTTCAAGGAAGAAAAGCTTCCAAAACAATCATTACATTAAGAAAAAAAAATTTATCCAAAGGGTGATCCTAGGAACCATAGGTAAAAGTTACAACAGCAGCAAGCAGACTTTAATTTCATTTAAAAACAAAATCAAGAGTTAAATTTGGAATAGGCTACATCACAAAACAGTTCACTGTCACTTAATTTGTAGCTAAGCAGAGATCGGAATATTACAGAGACGAAATGGACACAAACAGGGGCTCTCAACCCTGGGTGTACATTAAAGTAAATCCAGGGAGGGGGGAGGGAGGATGGGTGATGGGTATTGAGGAGGGCACCTTTAGGTATGAGCACTGGGTGTTGTATGGAAACCAATTTGACTATAAATTTCATATATTGAAAAAAAAAAGTAAAAGAAACATTAAAAAAAAAAAAAAGTAATCCAGGGAATATTAATCACAGTGTCTGGTCCAAACTCCCAGAGACCCATCTGCTTAGTCTGGGGTGGGGCCTGAGTGCCTGCATTTAAAAAAAATCTCAGGGAGAGACCCCTGGGTGGCTCAGTTGGTTAAACATCAGACTTAGGCTCAGGTCATGATCTCTAGGTTTGTGAGCTAGAGCTAGAGCCCTGTGTCAGGCTCTTTGCTGACACCTAGGAGCCTGGAGCTTGCTTCAGATTTTGTGTCTCCCTCTCACTGACCCTCCCTCGCTCAATCTGTGTGTGTATCTCTCTTTCTCTCTCTCAAATAATAAATAAATAAATAAATAAATTTTTAGAAGTCTCAGGGAAAGAAATCTGAATACTGTGTCAATGTCAATCTACTGGTTGTAACATTATAATATAGTTTTGCAAGATGTTACTGCAAAAAACCAATAAAGTGTACATGGGATCGCTCTGTATTATTTCTTGCAACTGAAATTAAAAGTGTGAGAAAAATCCCCAGATGATCCCACTATGTAGGTAAAGCCAAAAAAAAAAAAAAAATTGGTGGACTGAAGAATCTCAAATTCCTGCTAATTCTAAGAGACTGGAAACTATTCTTTTAAATCTTAGCCATTGAAAAGTAATTAGGAATGTTTATCATTTAAAGATACAATACTGCTCTCTAAAGAGCCAAATACAAACAATTTCTAGTTAATCCAAAATAAAAAATCCAAACTACTATGCCCTCCCATTTGTATATAAATTGACCGGACAGATAAGCATTATACATGGTTGTCATTCACCTCTTGACTAAGCCAAATATAGATACACAAGATGGTAGAACCTCTAAGATGGCCCCAGAGATACCCACCTCTTGGTCTTCACACTTTTGTGTAATCCCCTCCTGAACATGTGGATACAGTTATTCACTTACAAGTAAAATATAAGAAAGTGATGAGATATCAATTCTAAGATGAAGTTATAAAAAGATTGTGGCTTCCATCTTGGAGGCTCTCAGTCAGACTCTTCATTCTGAGGGAAGGAAACTGTGTTATAGCCCCTTTCTGGAGAAGACCACGTGGCAAGGAACTTAGGTCTCTGGCCAACAACCAGCCAGTGAAAACCTGAGGCCTGACAATAGCCACATGAGTGAGCATCGAAGGGGATCCTCCCCAAGTCAAGCCTTGAGAACTGCAATTCAGCTGATACCTTGGTTGCAGCCCTTAACAGAGACCCTGAGCCAGAGGCACCCAGCTCAGCTGTACCCAGAATCATGACTCAAAGAAACTGTGAGATAATAAGCGTTGTTCTCAAGCCACTAAGTTTTGGGGAAATACAGGGTTAAAGATAACTAATACATACAGCTACCACAGGTCAAACCCAAAATAAAGGAATCTAACCTGATGGCTTCTGCCTACCTTTCTTCAGATTATCAAACCTCCCAGCTTCTGCAACATTATCACCCACAGTTAATAAACTCTGTTCCACTTTAGCAGACCTCACCATTATCCTGACACCCTCCTCCTTCTCACTTCATTCAATTTCTTAAAATGGCTTCCTATCCCTCTTTCCTATCTATCCAAATCCTAGCCATCTTCCAGATAACACCCACAGATGTCTCTTCCATGAATATCTATTACTACCCAGTTAGCACAACTTACTGACCTAACACTTGATTAAACAACTTACTGACCTAATAGCTTTGAGTGTCTATATTCAAAGAGATCATCAATGTCCTTGAGAATGTCTTCTCATATTTTCAACATTTAGTACAGTATTAAGCAGGAGCATTTACAGTATTCAAAACCTTAAATCCTTTCCAACGTATTAAATAAAGAATCTCAGTTATGTTTGTAAGAACAAAGAAAGAAAGAAAGAAAGAAAGAAAGAAAGAAAGAAAGAAAGAAAGAAA
>NW_024412415.1:36668405-36847026 GCF_014898765.1 Herpailurus yagouaroundi | reverse complement strand
CCCACACCCCCCAAAAAAAAAAAAAAAAAAAAAAAAAAAAAAAAAAAAAAGACCACTTTATCTGAAGGATAGCAGTAACGATGACAAATCCCCTCCCACTTGATTAGCCCAGTAAGTGTTGTCCATGCTCTTGAAATTTTCCTTTTATTAGTTTCTTAAACAATTTGCCTTCCATCATTAACTCACTTCTGTAGTATATTCCAACTAGATCAGTGGTTCTCAAACTTTGGCTTGCATCGGCATCACCTGAAATGTTCATTTAAACAGACTGCTGGACACCACCCCTCCCGCCAGTTTTATTCACAGGACTACTGCCATAAGTGACTTAATAAGAATTAATGTAATTTAAAACCTACAGCTCAAGTAAGTTCAAGGAGATTAGCTGGGAAAAAATAGTTCAAGTTCAAGAGAAATAAACCAAACACCTTAATAGCTTCAAGATACACACAGTCGCCCCTTCCTCTCCCTCTTCCACCATTCAAATAGTTAAACAATTTAAGTTCATCTCGATAATATGCACACTTGAATTCACTTCTTGGAAACAATGAGCATCTCCAATTAACTGAGGTTTTACAAGGATTTTAGATAAACAAAACACCAATGTAAAAAAAAAAGGGCAATCTAATATTTCAACTCCCTTAATTTCCCAGATTAAAAAAAAAAAAAGCAAACAAAAACTGAAGGTTCTGATATGTAAACAAAACTTACCATCTGGAGGAAAAGTCAAGGCTAGAACTGACTCCTGAGCCAGTAAACTGAAATACACTGCTTCTCAATTTATGCTTGAAACCACACCTTAGAAGTTAATTCTTTTAATTAGATAAATAAATAAATAGGTGAAATAGAATTAAAGACTTAAAATCAATATCAAAAGAAAGTTCCCCCTGAAAGGATGATATATCTGTTGTCTTTAAAACAGGTCATTTAGCATAATCTTATAATAGCAAGACACCCACCCACCCACATCTTTATACCTTCTCTGTGACCACTCACATCCATCAGCCCATGCTCCTCTTCTGCAGCACACTCTTTAAAAGTGGTATTCCTAAGGGTACTGACCTTCTCACTCTACTCATTCTCCCTGAATGAGTCAAAATCATGACAGTAGATGAACTATGACTATTCCAGTAGCTGAGAACTATCACTGGAGCAGCTAAAAATATATAAATGCTCAGGCTCCAACTCAGACTTAACTAATGAACAACAATCTCTGGGAATGAAGCCCAAGGACCTCTATGTTCCCCATTTCTATATGCTCCTTAGGCAAGAACCATGTCCTCCATCTACTCAACAGTGACTAGCATACATACACAAGCACAACCATTATTTGTTGAATAATGTTGTGGAAACACAAAACAGCAAGTATAAACACCTTCAATTGCAGAACTGTGTAGTGTTTAATAAATTACCAAGCTACTAGTAATTACATTAGAAAGCCACTGTTTAACTATACTAGTTAAGTAAATACAGTTGGATAGTTAAGGGCTTTAAGTACTCCTCTATCACTGGTATAGGTTTAAAAAAATCCCTGATCTTTTCTTGAAGTCCACAAGATAATGTAGGTAGCCACAAAGGATTTAAATGTAACAAGGCCAAATTAAACTATAACAAGAGAATTACAGAAAGCTAGAAAACCAAGAGTATTCTAAAAGAAAAACTATTAAGCTAAAACTACACTGCAGATATCTACAAATAACAGTATTAATCTCCTGCTGCCCAGAACTACTCTCCCAGAAGTAGTAATCAAATTCCCAAGGAAAAATTAAATTTGGCAATCTTGTCAAATTTCAATCTTTTTCTCCTGCAAATTCATTTTCAAATTCAATAACATACTTGATTTCATATTGAAAAGTAGCATTAGAGAGCAGAGGATTTAAGTTTTTTAGAATTAACAGTAAGCTCTCTAATGTGAACTAAGTAAAACAATGGTTTTTAACTTGATAAACGTAAAACTTATGGCCACATTAAACATTTTTTTTAATTGAAAAACCTAGACAACTGATATTTAAAACTTCAGGAAATATAAAGGGATCTTATGAATCAATAAAAGAAAAAAATCCCCCAAAAGGGAGCAAAATGAGCAAAAGCAAAGGGCAATTTACAAAAGAAAAACCAACACCTAATAAACATGTTAAAAGTTCTACTTCGTGTTTTGTTTTTTTAAAGAAGGAAATTTTTTTAATGATGATTGGTTTATCCCAATCAAGCACCGACTGGTCGGGGGAAACTAATATAACCTTTCTGAAAACAATGTGATAGGTAGTACGTATCAAATGCCTTGAAAATAACCACATCATTTGACTCAGAAATTCAATTTATCCTAAGAAAATAAAACATTCAAAGATTTATCTAGGAGGATATTACCAATGAAGTTTATAAAAGCCACAAACTGGAAAATAAAGGAAGGCCAATAATAATAGATGGATTAGATAAATTACTTTAGATCTGCAATCATGTAAACACTGGAAAAAGTTATTAACAAGAGAAAGTTGAGATTCCTTGTTTTTGTAACCTGCTTTTCTCTACTGAAAACATAGAGCATATGGTATGATTCTGTTGCTATTAAAAAATATGTATAGCTCACCCAGAGGTCTGGAGAGATAACTACAGTTTAAATTTTGGTGCATCTCTCTTGGTGTAGATCTAATCTTTTTTTTTCCCCCTTGCCTAGTCAGTTTTTTCTTACAGTGTGCATGCATTACCAGTATAACTTTTTAAACCTATTAATATAAAAAACCCACACTATAACCAAAGCCTGGCTCAGAAGTATACCATTTGGAGAAAAAATGGTCTGAGATAAATCTTATTCTTTGATTTACTGATATTGTGAAATAGAAACCTAACAAGGAATAGATATTTATATATTCTGGAATTCCATTTAAGAATATCCTTAACATGAAGTTGACTAGAAAAAAGACAGTTTTCAAAAATCAGGCATGGAAACACGGTAAAAGAAGAATGCCTAAAAAAAACCCCTAGTATTTTATAGTCCCTATTAGCTCAGTTCATCTGCGTTTATTCTCTCCTCCCTAAACTAACAAAGAAAGAATGATGTCATATGCATTAGCTACATCTCTGTTCCAGAAGTCCTATAAAGAACTTGCATGGTTTGGCCTTAGTGATTAAGACACACCTAAGAGCTGAGAAAGTTGGATGAGATTTACTTACTACATGAAAACAAATAAGTTAAAAGGTTAAACAATAAATATCCATTATCCATGAGTTTTAAGCTAATTAAAATGCCAATAAGCTAGATAAGTTTGAAAATTTTAGATTTTATATAATGCAGTTGTAAATAAAAAGAGAATTCAGGGTCTTACTCTAAATTCTTTTAATTTCCTCAAAAAAAAAAGAAAAAAGTCAATTTAGTGGCATAAGCTGTCATATTTTTAGAATCAGAAAAAGAGCAATAAAGCTTATCTTCCTTCTACATCCCTTCAATTTCCTTAGACTGCAATATCTATATGAAAGTTTTGAGATTTCCACAGTTCAATACTAACATTATAGATCAGATATTTTTTACTATTCCTCAAAATACGGTCTTCAAATGAACCTGAAGAGATGGTTCAATTGGAAGTGCTGCTTACTAGACAATACTGTAAAAATCTGTTAATCATGCAAACTGAACAAGTAGGCAGTGACATATTACTGCCAATTTGTCAGTGAATATTAGCCAACCAATTCTAAGGGAGAAAAAAAAAAAAGTAATGACTGACATACAAGGCAACAGTAACTTGCTCGTATGTATAGTCCCCTTACTTGTAACTAATGTTTTCTAAAAGTTGCGCTGAATCAAGACTTCATTTTTATTCTTCGGTCATATCCCTGACCTCTCATCGTAACTGTTTTTTTTTCCCCCAAACAAATGTAAACTTTTGATTTCCTAAAGCTCAAAAATACAAAATCTGACCCACGAGGCTAAATGGGTTGTGGTTATCAACTTAACCCAAGCCTACTCACCATGAAATAAAAATTATCAGAGAGTCCAGAAGCAGAAAGTCTCTACTTTCTAAAGCACAATAGAGTCTTGTCTAATATTAGACAGTAACACTGCGTTTTGTTGTTTTAGCTGCAAAGCTGGGTATGCAATCTGCAGTAACCATTCCATCAGCTTCAAGTAAATCCTACGCTACCTCTGAAAAAGTAGCAGTTAGGTCCCAAGCAAACAGCAAAGACTAATAAAGAGATATAGGCAGAAGCCTCAACATCAGAAAAGAAGGCCCATCAGCACCTCTTCCGAGAAACCGTTCCCTTCCCCCACCTTTAAGTAGGCACTTAAGACTGCCAAGCAGATCCATTTCTTTATTAACTGGTGCCCACTTGGGGCAACCGTACACCAAACTGCTCTTAGGCCTACTCCAACCCCTTCCAAAAGTGCTCAAGCGAGCCTGAAAGCCGGGGTAACCCTCTTAGGGGCCCCGTTCTTCCTGCTCTTCTCCACCCGTCCTCCGCCCCGCCCCGCCCCTGTAAGCGCTCCTCCGGCCAGAGGAAGGACACCGGGCCCAGGGACCGGCAGGAATTGCCCGCAAGAGAAGTCTCAGACGGCCGGAGGCCTCCGCCATAGCAGGACCTGGAAAGCACCGCCCCCAGCGCACCTCCCCACACCCGGCTAACCGGCGAATGTCTGCTTTCGACACCCTCTATCCCCAGCAGAGGCAGCGGAGGAGACAGGGCCGGGAGGCAGCGGGCAAGGCTACGCAGCAGGCCCGAGCCTGCCCCTCAGGCCGCCGAATCTGCTCCCCAGTCCGGCCGGGTCAAGTCAGCGCGGCGGCCACCCTCACCTGGATGACCTCGTTGACCTCCCGGATACATTCCACCATGTGTTGCAGAATCTGCTCGGCCGTGAGCACCTCGTAGCGGTAATCCTCCTCCTGCTCGTGCCCTGGCCCGCCGCCGCCGCCACCGCCGCCACCGCCGCCGCCGGGTCCCAGAGCGCTGCCGCCGCCGCCGCCCGTCTCCCCGCACAGCAGTCCGTCCCGCTCCCCGCCGACGCCCAGCCCGGGCTCCACCAGCTCCACCTCGCCCAGATCCAGGTTATCATCGTCCGGCTCATCCTCGTCCTCGTCTTCCTCCTCCTCGGCGCCGCTGTCCTCCTCGCTGCACTCTTCGTCCTCGTCGAACTCGTAGTTGTAGCCCTCGTCCGAGTCCATGGCGCGACACGCGAGGGCCCGGCGGACGCTGGCCCTGAGGCGGGGAGAGGGCGGGGACGCCGAGGCCCCGGCTCTCGCTCCGGCTCCGGCTGATGTCCGGACGCAGGCCTGGCTCCGGCCCCGCGGGCCGCGGCTCCTCCCCGGGCGCGGCGGTTGGCGGTTGGCGGCTGGCGGCGGCGGGGAGGGCGCGGAGGAGGGAGGGAGGGAGCGAGGGGGCCGCTTGCCGCCCGCCTCAGTCAGACGCGGCTCCGCTCCGGCCTCCGAGAGAAAACAGTCCCCAGCGCCACCTCCACGGCCGCTGCTACCGCTACTGAGCCAACAAAGGGGCGTGCGTCACCGCGTCGCGCTGCGTCGTCGCGTCACTCCTCTTGGCGTCACCGCGCCCCGCCCCGCCGCCCCTGCGTGGAGTGTGGGGAGACCCCACGGCCCGGCCTGGCTATGGGAGCGCGGCGCCGCGGGAATCGCCTTCTCGGTTCCGGCTGCGGTCCCTCTGTGGACCGACACTGGTGGACCCTGTTCCGGAGGAGGCCGTGGCCTCGTCGTCACCGAGAGAAGGGCCCCTGGACACGATGGTGGTTGTCGCCGCAGGCCATAGGGATCCAGCCCCTTCACTGAATCCAGCGAAGGCGGCCTTCCCACCCGGCGGTAGAGACACTTCCCAATCGCCCTGGAGTAATATTCTGGGAAGACCTCGGTTGTTGGGCTAAAATTCCTGTTGCCCGGGCTACTAAATGGAAATCTGTTTCATGCGGAACCACTAAACCATGTGACAGGTGAACCTCGTTTTAAATACTTCTGCTGCTGCTGTACCCTGGTACAGACGTGCAGTGGTTTTTAAGTCGCCGATAGTGACGTCATTTTAGAGGAGCGTTTCCTGAACTCAGCTCAGCAAGCAGCTACCAATTGAGGGCCCTAAGCAATGTAAACAGTCATGGCTTTCCTTGATTGAGCACTATGTAAGGGCTTTACATACATTCTCTCTCATCTTCACGGAGCCACAGTACCCATTTTGTATCTGAGGCTCAAAGGGAAAGGAACTTGACCAAAACCACAGAAAACGCCCTGTTCCAGCGGCCGGGTGACCTAAAACATCAATCATAAAACTGCTTTACGATGCATAATATGGGTTATGTACTACAAAATATATAAAATGCATTGTAATATAACACAATACAAGCTGTAATAGAAATACCTACAAGGACCAAATATAGCAGAGAGACAGTACTTGTCTCTTATCTAGAAATGTGCTGTGTGAGCTGCGTGGTGATTGGTGGCTAGGAGTTTAACAGAGAAGGTAGGTCTAGCCTGAGACCAACAGAAGATGATTTAGCCTGAGAGAGTAATAGAAGCAAAAGCACGGAGGTGTAAACTAGTTTCGTTTCAGCAGCTTCCAGTGAAAGAAGGGTAAATGGGAAATTATTAGGCAAGTTAGGGGCCAGGACAGTAAGAGCATTTTATACCATTATAAGAGTGGGTTTAAATTTTTGTAAGTAGGACAGAACCAGAGAAGTGTCCTGAAGGAGGAAGAGGCCTGAGAAAGCACCCTCTGGGGGTACCCTGAAGGATTGGCCAGTTATTTTTAAAAATCTGAATTCCTATCTTACTGATAAATCTTACTGTTCAAACTACAGGTTCCCTTTGGAAATTTATTGTTTTTAAGTGAAAAATCCTGTGGGGCGCCTGGGTGGCTCAGTCAGTTGAGCATCTGACTCGTGATTTCAGCTCAGGTCATGATCCCAGGGTCATGGGAACCCAAGTGCAGCTCCAGAGGAGCTTGCTTAAGATTCTCTTTCTCTCCCTCTGCCCCTCTCCCCTGCTTGCTCTCTCTCTCTATATTTTTAAAATGAAAAGTTCCTTTATGATGTGAATAAGCTACTAGTTTGTCCATTTTATATATGTTTAAATAATCAGATTTCCTGAAATAATCAGGATTTGTAAATTAAAGCGTTTAACATCAGTGCTGGTAAGTCTTGGTCCTTTGATTCTCTTTCTACTTAGTAGTTCTGGGTTGTTGCCACAGCTGGCTAAGGACACTAGCAACCCTTCTCTCTACCCCATCCCCATTTCTATATACATGTGAGAAAAATTAAGTAACACTTGTCAGTACCATCATATCCTTTGCCCCATTTTTTTTCAATCTACCCCTACCTTGTATGAATCCTACTATCCTTATCCTCCCCTTTGGTACTGGAGCAGCTGACCATCACTGGAATCTGTGCATAATCACATGCATTCTATTATTAAATTCTAGTCACCAAGCACAACTGAACCATCAACACCATTCAGAAATCCTGTTAAATTTTTCTGAATTGTCCTTCCCTCTGTAGACAACTCTTGAAACCTTCCCCAGTTTTCTCAAACCCTCACCATTGCCCTTCCAAATCCTCTCAAAGTATATAACTTTACATCACAAAGAAAATTGAAATCGTAAAAACTAATGTGACTGAAGCATGCTGAGCAAAGAAGAGTGTTAAGGGATAAAGTCAGAGAAGGGCTATCAAGGCAAAAGCAGGGAGACAGCAGGGCCTTGTAGGCTATCTTAAGAAGTTTACATTATTGCAAAGGGAAGCATTTTTAACAAGAATGAAACAATATAATATGCATTTAAAAAAAATAAATGGCTAAAAGGAAATAACTGTGGCTGCTTTGTAGAGAATGGACTGAAAGGAGAGATTATGAGGCTATCTCAGTAGTTTGGGTGAATGATGATAATGGCTTGGGCTAGAGATGTGACAGTGGAGATGATAGAAATAGTTTCAGGTATAGTTTGAAATTAGAGCTAATAGATTTGCTGATGGCTTGACTGTGGGGTTGATAGAGGAAACAAGGATGCCTATTAGATTTGGGGCTTGAGGAACTGGGTCAATGGATGTACCATTTCCTGAAACGTGTTAAATTTCAGATGCTTGTTAGACATCCAGGTAGAGATGTTAAATAGGCAGTTATATTAACTAATGTGCAAGACAGAAGGTATGGGGACGTAGGACTGAAGATACAATTTTCAGAGTTTATGTCAGCATTGTTGAGAAGGAACACAGACTAAAGGTCAAGAGCTTAGGCTTTGGAGGAAAGAGACCTGAATTTGCCTGTGCCCCTCCAGTTGCTGTCTATAACCTTGACCAAATTACTGAACCTTTCTGAGTTTGCCTTTGGAGGATAATTCCTATTCTCATAGGATTATCTGTGAGTATCAAATGAATAATGCATCTAAAGCTCTTGACGTAGTACCTGACACATAGTTAAATGCTCAAATTTAGAACTTTAAAAAAGTGTCATAAGTCACCTTGCATCTTGTGGGGAAAATTGTAACCAATTGGATTTATAACCTTTTAATTGATTTTATTTGAATTATGCAAGTATGCACATGACCTCAGTCATCCCCATTTTCTAAGGAAGAATATTCGTCTTTTTTCTCAGAAACCTTTTCCATAATCTCATAACTTCTTTTTTGGTCAATATCCTGGGCAACATCATAATGCTTTTGAATTTTGAGGCCTCTTGTTCTATGGATAAACCTTTTTTTTTTAATGTTTATTATTTTGAGAGAGAGAGAGACAAAGTGTGAGCAGGGGAGGGGTAGAGAGAGAGAGAGAGAGAGAGAGAGAGGGAGAGGGAGACGTAGAATCTGAAGCAGGTTCCAGGCTCTGAGCCATCAGCACAGAGCCCGATGAGAGGCTGGAACCCTCTGATGATGAGATCATGACCTGAGCCGAAGTTGGCTGCTTAACTGACTGAGCCACCCAGGCTCCCCCATAGATAAACCCTTCTTAACCAGATTTTCAGCAACACTCATTCCATTGATATTTTGGAAATTATCTTGGAATCAGGTTAGGTTATAGAGCTATTTAAGGAAACCAGTATAACAACTTCTCTCTGGCCCCAAATTGTCCAAGTGATGACCCACATACAATGTTTTTTTAAATGACTTGATCTTAAAGGTATTGCCGGTGTACTGCTTTCTCAGCTGTGATGATTACCAGGTAGAAGTACAGTAATCTGTAAACAACATGACAAGGTCCTTGAAAAAAGAATAGGCAAGTTAATATTTTCTTGGTGCCAAAAGAATCATTATTGGTAATTAGGTACTCCCCTTATCCCCATGTTCTAATAAGGTCAAAAGATATTAGTATACATTTATTAAATATCTACTCACAGAGCAAAACTCTATAAATATTTCTATGCTCACCAAGTGGCACTGAATGAAATCCCAATAGGAAGGATATGCAAATGCTTTTCAAATATGTAGAAATTAAAATACTCATGGAATTTTTCTAAGGGCACATGTTCAGAGCTGTAAGCTATGGAAAAGCCTCTAGTAATTACTGGCAGGGCACTAAGGTGACTAAGCCTAGCTGGTACAGAACGGGTTTCCAAGGTTGTGGAGTTTTTAGTGCTAAAACTGGGAAATCCAAGGCAAACGGCCTTGGTTGGTCACCTTACTTGGCACCTCACCACAAATTTTTGTATAATATAATTAAAACACTCCTTCCAAAAATAAATGGAAAGAAATTATCTTTTGTCATTTTGTTTATAAATTTTATTTTATTGCAGCATTTATTGCTTTTTAAAAAATGTTTTAGTTCTTGTGTTTTACGAGACAAGATGTAAAAAAGTTACATTTTAATTTTAAAATAAATTTAAGGTTACATTTTACCAAAAGGGCAGAGAGAGACTAATAAGCTCACTGAGTACTTTGCATTTGTTTAAAAACATCTGTCTGCGTACTTACAAACAACAATTGAGTGTTATATCATTGTTGGGAGATAGATCTTATGACACCACTTTTGTGTGGAAAAAATAAAGCTTAGGGAAACTGAGGTTATATGCTTCATTAGAAGTCTGGGCACCTGGGTGGCTCAGTTGGTTAAGGTCCTACTCTTGATTTGGGCTCAGGTCACCATCTCATGGTTCATGGGTTTGACCCTGGGTCAGGCTCTGCACTGACAGCACAGAGCTTGCTTGGGAGTCTCTCTTTCTCTGCCCCTCCCCTGCTCTCATGCATGTGCATGCACACTCTGTCTCAAAATAAGTAAATAAACTTTAAAGAAAAAAAAGTCTGGTAAAGATATTAATAAGCAAGACAGAACTGAGATTCCTGACTACAACCCTTCCCTGTCTTTCTTCCAGAATACAGAGTCTAAAGACTCTATTATTGAACTTAAGATTTCATGAAAGTAATTATCTACAATGGGTGGTAAGATAATTCTGGCACTAGAAGTAGAGTGCCCCTCATGCAATTAGACAAGTGTACAAAGTGTACCATAATGTCTGTGTTCTCTGCAACTGCAACACACATTAATTTGGCCTAAATGTGTGCCTATATTATACTCCTGCAAAAAATAGCAAATGATCATACCCCTGAAAGGAAATGTGTTTGTCCTAATGATTTAACCACTTGAAGAAAAAAGTAGTTTTATAACAAAAGTTTTCAAAAGAAATGCTTCTCTGTGGTTCACGGTATTTCTAGTTTGTTGTGTTGCCTTGTGGATGTATTTGAATGAATGGATGAATGAATGGGCAAAAAGTGAACAAATATATTATTGAGTCTCTATGCGAGAGTAGATGTGTGTATGTTTTTAATTTACTCCTTGTGATCTTGTGAAGTTGGAATTCTTCATTCAATATATAAGGAAAAGGCTTAAAGACGAAAAATAATCTGCCGAAGTTCACAATGGATGCAGAGCTTTGATTCCAGGTTTTAAGAGTTCAAGTCCACTGTTTTTACCATGCAATTCTCAGTAATTTTAGTAAGATTCCTGTAGAATTTAAAAAGATTCTTATTCCTGTACTAAATTGTGCCTTCCGGGGCACCAGGGTGGCTCAGTCAGTTAGTCCGTTATGCATCCAACTCTTGATTTCGGTTCAGGTCATGATTTCGTGGTTGGTGAGGTAGAGCTCTTGTCCAGCCCCTTGGTCCAGCTCTGCATTGATAGCATGGAGCCTGCTTGGAATTCTCTCTCCCCTATCTCTCTGTCCCCTCCCCCCACTTGCACGTGCACTTTCTCTCTCTCTCAAAATAAATAAAATTAAAAAATAAAAAATAAAATGTGTGTTTATATTTGTTATAAATTTGTTAAAATTTGTTTGCTATCAAACCTACTGTTGTAACTGATTGGCAACATAAACATTGACTATATGCAATGTTTGTTCCTACTTAGAAATAGGTCATAAAAATAGACTAGTGAATAAATAAACGTGTTATCCTCTGTTTACATAGTCCTGCTTTATTTTTTGTAGCTGCAATCTTAACATTTTATTTATTTATTTATTTAATTTTTTTTTTAACGTTTATTTTTGAGACAGAGACAGAGCATGAACGGGGGAGGGTCAGAGAGAGGGAGACACAGAATCTGAAATAGGCTCCAGGCTCTGAGCTATCAGCACAGAGCCCGACGCGGGGCTCGAACTCACGGACCGCGAGATCATGACCTGAGCCAAAGTCGGCCGCTTAACCAACTGAGCCACCCAGGTGCCCCTGCAATCTAAGCATTTTTAAAAAATATTTATTAATTTTAAGAGAGAGAGAGCACATGGCACATGAGTGGGGGAGACGCAGAGAAAGAGGGAGAGAGAGAGAGAATCCCAAGCTGGCTTCTCAATGTGGGTGCAGAACCCGATGCGGGGCTTGATCCCACAGTGAGATCATGACCTGAGCCAAAATCAAGGGTCCAACACTTAACTGCGCAGGTGCCCCAAATTGTAGCATTTTTAATGAAAACTTAAGATATGTAAGGGGTGTGTGTGTGTGTGTGTGTGTGTGTGTGTGTGGTCAATCAATCAATAGTTATTTATTAGTGTTTATCCAGCCCAATGCACCTTTCAATGGCATTCCGGAGAGATTTTTTAAAAATAACACTACCGGGGCGCCTGGGTGGCGCAGTCGGTTGAGCGTCCGACTTCAGCCAGGTCACGATCTCGCGGTCCGTGAGTTCAAGCCCCGCGTCGGGCTCTGGGCTGATGGCTCGGAGCCTGGAGCCTGTTTCCGGTTCTGTGTCCCCCTCTCTCTCTGCCCCTCCCCCGTTCATGCTCTGTCTCGCTCTGTCCCAAAAATAAAATAAAAAACGTTAAAAAAAAATTTTTTTTAAATAAATAAATAAAAATAACACTACCACCTAAGAAATCAAATTACTTACGGGGAAGTGTAAATGTAAAGGTTAGTTATAGAAATGGTAACTGTACATCAAAGAGAGATAACAAGAAGAATGGTACAGGTGGTAAATGCTAAAAGAGTTTAAAGGAGACAGAAGTTACTAAACTGGGGTGTTCTAAGAAAGCATTGTAAGCTGGACTTTCTCAGACCTTTATACCTTTGCATCTGCTGTTCCCTCTGCCTTACATCCTTCCAAGCCACTCGTAACCAGCACCTAATCCACATGCTTAGAGACTACTGTTTTTCCAAGCTATTTTAAACCCGGCACTTGATGCCTAGAATGTGAGTAGTTTATGCATCTCGCATTTCTAACATACTTCCAAGTTTTTGATAATGTTGAAATGAATTAACATAAACCAAAAACAGTAGGCCAATAGATATTTATTGTCTTCTTACTGCAAATGTGTTGCATCTTGTCGACATTATATCATTGTTGGTGCTCTTACCTGTTAATTCTTTTAGGTCTCCATGACTTGCAGGTTGTGTGGAGGAAGAGAAGGGGGCCCAATGTGCATGTCCTCCACAGCTCTCCTGATGTAAGGTTTCTCTAGGGCTAATGCCCACATCACCTCTCACATCCCCAACAGTACCTCAGCTTCTCACACTTCGTAGCAAGAGAGGATTGATGTTGGAATTCAGCAGATTGGACACACCTGATACAATGCAGTCTGGTTATGAGTGAGTAAAGGACTGCAGCAGGGAGCAAAAGAGAAATGTGTCAGGGACTTGAAGACTGGAGTAACCGAGGGAATCCTGGAACATCAGCACCTGGAAGGTGCACCTGTCCCCAGAGTCTCATTTTTGAAAGTTTTCCTTTGGCTCTCTTTTGGTTTAGGGGGTCTTTTCATCTGTCTTGTCTGAGACAATAACCATGATTCAAAAGGCATAGTCACCTCTTCCAGCTCCAGGAACCAGATGCCACTCCTTATGGTGATTTTGCAATGTGGCTAGAACTGGTTTTTCAATTCTGTGGTTCCAACTATACCCTCACAGACATTGTCAGTGAGGTAGTAATGGAGGGCTTGTGATACATGACTTCTCGCCCAAAAGTCTTAATGAGCTGCTTCACATTGGCTTTCTTGAAAAGAGAATTTAACATGCTGGATATGTGGTTTAACACACTCAAATGCAAAAGCACCGAACAGAGCTTCCATTTTGAAGAATTTGAAAGGTCAAAAATTAAATCATTACCTTCTATATAAATGTTATTAGAATAGTCCCAAAGGGTTATTTCATAGTTATTGATAGATATTTTTACATCAAGCAAAGCTATGCATATTCAGACACATTTTTTTTGGCTGAACAATAACAAACTGCATGCATGAGACTTTGTTTCTTTCTAGGTGAGTGTGTGTAGGAGGTTGCAGGTGAAAAGGGTCAGACAGAAGTACATTGTACTGAAGCGGATATTCTCACTCAAGTAACTTTGGCAGGTGCTACAGTGTAGCAGCACCATAAGCTCCAGAGCAAGAAGCCTCATTTGGTAAGAATGACCTCAGCAAGTTATATCCACTTAAGAGCCTGTTTTCCCATCTAAAAAAATAGGAACAACAATAGGATTTTCCTCATTGGACTGTAACAATTAACTGACAATGTGAAAGTACTCATTACATTCATCATTATTGGACACAGAAAATGTACAGTGTTTTGTTTTAGGCTTGAGAACGTATACAAAGATGATTATTAGTCAATTGTAAAGCAATGGCTCTTTGAAGAGTACACACCCTCTGTCAAATTGTTGAAAAATGTTGCTGTGCTCCTCTTGCATGCTTGTGTTTTTATTAGTTAATTCAACAAGCCCATTGTTTGTTCACCAATAGTATGTTAGGCACTATGCTAAGATGTTGGGAGGAAGCAGATAAATGCATTTCAGGGGCACCTGAGTGGCTCAGTAGGTTAAGCATCCGACTTCGGCTCAGGTCATGATCTCACGGTTCAAGTCCTACATTGGGCTCTGTGCTGACAGCTCCGAGCCTGGAGGCTGCTTCGGGTTCTGTGTCTCCCTCTCTCTCCGCCCCTACCCCACTCATGCTCTGTTTCTCTCTCTCCCTCCCTCTG
This sequence comes from Herpailurus yagouaroundi, assembly GCF_014898765.1. Taxonomy (NCBI): domain Eukaryota; kingdom Metazoa; phylum Chordata; class Mammalia; order Carnivora; family Felidae; genus Herpailurus; species Herpailurus yagouaroundi. Next base: position 36,832,668 of record NW_024412415.1, on the reverse strand, counting down.
TCTCTCTCTCTCCCTCTGTCTCTGTCTCTCTCTCTCTCAGAAAATGAATAAACATTAAAAAAATTTTATACCCTTTCAGTTCTCAAAATGCTCACAGACTAGTGAGGGCAACAGACATGCAAACCATTAATTACATTACAATATCGTAAGTACTATAATAAAGTATGGTCTGAATGTTAGGGGAGCAAGAAGACAGGCATCTCAGTGTGGGAGGCAGACAAGGGCAGACAAGGATGTTATGGAGGGCTTCCTGGGAGGGTGTGGCTCGAGCTGAATAGTGGTGGAAAAATAATGTTCTGGAAATAAGGGAGTATGTATGTGCATGTAAGTGTGAAAGAATATGGCATATTTGAGCCATGACCTGTTTGGGGAACTGCCAGTAGGTCCACATACCTGAAATTTAGGGTATACATAAGATTTAGAAATACGTTTGTCTCTTCTCTGTACCTTTTTTATATTCCTTTCCCTTTTCCCATTCTTTTTTTATTCTCTTTTTCCTTCCTCCTTGGGTAACTTGACTAAAGATTCCACGGCTTGAGTGATAGAGCTAGAAATCAAAGCCCTGATTCATCTTTCAGTTTCCAGAGTCGGTGCTTCTCTTACTATGCTACGTTGAAGATTTTTCACTCTTTTAATAAAGCTTCTCATTATTTTCCTAGGATTTTTGTGAAGGAGACTATGTCAGGTTGCTTGCTTTACTAAACTAATTTTGATCATTTCATTTAGGTTATATGGGACAGTAGGATGAATACAAGGAGGGTAAGCTGTGTTCCATATTAATTCAATGAAATATGCATTTACTGAATGCAGGTGAACGTAAACCATTGTAGTGGGTGTTATTGAAAAAATACAAAACAGGTTACACTTCCTATCCTTAAGAAGCTGACAGTGTAATACAGGAAATGATACAGGAAATAATCTAATGCAAGACAGCTCATTTAACAGCTGTCTTTTAAGCTTAGCACAAGGGCAGTATTTCTCAACTTTTTTTTTCATTATCAGTCCCTAAGGAACCTTTTTAAACCTTTCCATCTTAATCACTTCCCCCCAATGAAATTTTACTACCACAGATAGACTGTGTATCTATGTACTGTATGTATACCTGTGCTTTATACAGAAAAAGAGGACTTTTTTTTGACACACACCCCCAGAACCAATTTTAGCCCCCTTAGGGGCAAATATTGACTCTATTGAGGATATATGCACTAGGCTAACACTATCACTTTCAAAGTCTAAGATTGGACAGTCAGATTCTAGTTTCAGAATTTTTGTAAATATCTACCAATGATTAAATCACATTTAAAAATTAAATTTCCTGAGTTTAAAAATAAAACCCACAGCATTAGATCAAAAAATAAAATAATTGAATATATTCATGCTTCTGTGGCTGAGTTCAGAGCTGCCACGCTGCATAACTCCGGGGGAGTATAGTCACAGTATATGGTCTGTAATGGTAATAGAGGGAGAGAATGAAAAATAATTTGAAGGTATAGCCATGATGTGGTTGAAAGAGAATCTCAAGTTCATAAGTCATTTCAACTACTGCCCGTTCTAATCATCTTAAACTTTTCCTGACATTCCTCTCCTATACAGAATTATGTGTTTGTCCTCTTCAACATGCAATTAATTCTTTGTAAATGCTTAATTCACTCACAAATTAATTTATATACAGGCCTGGAGTGTGTACCAACCGGAAAATTCAGAGTGTTCACACATTCGCTTTAGTCCTCGGTCAGGAACTGGGAATACAAATGCCGTGCTAATTTTTACTCCACATTGATACTCTTTACAAATTAATGTGTCCAAGCTGAAGTGCCCACCCCAGGACAAAATTGAATTCTCCTAGACTTATATGCCAGGGAACTGAGGGGGTCCCTAGCCAACAGTAAGGAACTGTGAAGAACTGAATCCTTAGCGAGGAACTGAAAGCCTTGGTTCAAAAGTACCATGAGGAGCTAAATCCTGCCAGCAACCACGGATGCACACTTGAACGTGAATCTTCCTGCAATCAAGCATTCCTGTGAGACTGAAGCCCTGGCTAACACCTTGCTTCGTCCTTGCGAGAGATCCTGAGACCAGACCCAGCTAAGCCACACCCAGATTCTGACCTACAGATACTCTGAGATAAGTGTTTGTTGTTACTGGTTTGTTTTTGTTTTTGTTCTTGTTTTTTAATTGAATTCTCCTTCATCTCCAAAAGGTCTCCTTTTAGTTGTTCAATAGGTACCAGAATAACCGATTAGATTCCACCTACTGTACTCCACCATAGAATTTAGCACCTCTTCATAGCACTCCCCACACTTGTATAATGTCTGTCCTCTCTGAGTTGATAAGTTACGTGAGGTCAGAGACTGTTCCTATCACGTTTATGTCTATAGACTACATATACAACTTAGTTTTTAATGGTTAGAAGACATACAGTAAAAAAGGTAAAGATCTAACTTGTTTTGCCCATTTGTTCTTTCTACCAAGTTAGACCTTAACCCGATGTCATATATCAAAATAAAATCCAGATATATATTTAAATAAAGGAAAGAAAATATAAAATTGGTTCAAGAAATATTGGTGAATATTTAATCATCTGGGAGTGGGAAAAGCATTATCAAGGATAGCACCAAAGGCAAATCTCTAAAGCAAAAGACGAATAGATGTGACTAATTTGAAGCTTCCTTCTGTTAAAAAAAAAAAAAATCATAAATAAAAGACAAAATGGGGAAAATATTCACAACATGTATGACAAAAGGTTCTTTATCTTTAATGTATTCTAAAATCTCATGAATTGGGGCGCCTGGGTGGCGCAGTCGGTTAAGCGTCCGACTTCAGCCAGGTCACGATCTCGCGGTCCGTGAGTTCGAGCCCCACGTCGGGCTCTGGGCTGATGGCTCGGAGCCTGGAGCCTGTTTCCGATTCTGTGTCTCCCTCTCTCTCTGCCCCTCCCCCATTCATGCTCTGTCTCTCTCTGTCCCAAAAATAAATAAACGTTGAAAAAAAAATTTAAAAAAATAAAAAATAAAAAATAAAATCTCATGAATTAATAAGACACATACTCTGTGTGTTTGGGGGGTAGAGAGAGACGTAAACTAATATGCAAATGTCCAATAAATAACAAAAAAGTGCAACTTTATTAGTAAATGAAATGGAAATTAATAACAATATACAACTTTCACCTGTCAAATGGTATACAGATTTTATAAAACTCCGAGTTTTGAGAGGAGCAGCAGGAACAGAATGATGACTCATAAGAGTACAAATTAGTACAGCTTTTCCAGAGGGCAGTTTATAAGCAAGAGAAAAAAAAAAACCTTAAAATGGTCAAATTCGGTTGTTTTTAATCATTTTAATTTTTATTTATTTTTGAGAGAGAGAGAAAGACAGAACGCGAGCAGGGGAGGGGCAGAGAGAGAGGGAGACACAGAATCGGAAGCAGGCTCCAGGCTCTACGCTGTCCACACAGAGCCCACCGCGGGGCTCCAACACACACGGACAGTGAGATCACGACCTGAGCCGAAGTCGGATGTTTGTTCTAGCTTCGAGAAGAATGCTGGTGCAATTTTGATTGGGATTGCATTGAATGTGTAGATAGCTTTGGGTGGTATTGACATTTTAACAATATTTATTCTTCCAGTCCATGAGCATGGAATGTTTTTCCATTTCTTTGTATCTTCTTCAATTTCTTTCATAAGCTTTCCATAGTTTTCAGTATAGCGATCTTTTACATCTTTGGTTAGGTTTATTCCTAGGTATTTTATGATTCTTGGTGCAGTTGTGAATGGGATCACTTTATTTCTCTTTCTGTTGCTTCATTACTGGTGTATAAAAATGCAACCAATTTCTGTACATTAATTTTGTACCCTGCGACTTTGCTGAATTCATGTATCAGTTCTAGCTGACTTTTGGTGGAGTCTGTCGGGTTTTCCATGTAGAGTATCATGTCGTCTGCAAAAAGTGAAAGTTTGACTTCAGTGATCATATCCTTTGATCCAGCAACATTTTTTTCTAGTAAATTAACCTAAGGAAATTAGTATCAAAGTCTAGCTCCAAAAGTGTTCAGCGAATTAGTTGGTAAAACGAATTATAATAAAATCAAAAACTATGCTAACCACTTAAAATGATACTATAGAGAAATATTTGATCTGGAAAGATGGTCATGATATCTGAATAAACAGGAAAAAAAGAAGTTAAAACCAGTATTAGACGATAGTTATACAGTGTATGTACATTTGTATGGGCAGAAAGAAGGCTAAGAGGATTTTTCATTCACATATTGTAAAATTTTATTTACATACTATAAAATTCACCCATTTTAAGTGTATGACTCAATTATTTTTAATAGATTTACAGAGTTCTATAACCATCACATTTCAGTTAAAATAATTTTTCTTTTCTTAATTAAGCCAATTTTTTTTATACTCCTGCAATAAGTTTATATAACAGGTCATTTTAAAAGTTAAATTCCTCCTTTACTACTGACTTCTCCAAAAAAAAAGAGGAGGCAAAATATGCAATGTCAAGATAATTATAACGGTAGTTAAAATGTTTTCCAAAGAATAAAAAAGGTAGTGAACAAACACACTTTAATTCTTACCGAGGGACTGAAGACCTACTGAGATTGAAAGACCTGCTTTCAGCTTGTGGAAGTGTGCCTATTTGCAAAAGGGCTTTACTCTGTTATCCCCACCTGCCCTCTCTCCTTGACCTTGCTGATCTTCTCAACATATTTCAGCTTAAAAGAATAAGGAGTTCTACTTCTGGAGCCATTAAAATTGCTAATTCAATCTTAATTATTCTGATTTTTTTTTTTTAAGTAAGCTTCTATGCCCTACGTGGGACTTGAACCTACTACCCCGAGATCAAGAGTTCACATGTTCTACCAACTGAGCCAACCAGGCGCCCCTAATTCAATCTTAATTCTTAAAATTAAACTGGATTTAGACTTGATAAACGTAAAGAAAAATGAATTAAAGAAATAAATAGGAACACGGAATCAGAAAAAGATAACAAGATAGATTGATGTTTCAAAGATGAACATGTAATAACCAATTGTTATAGCTGTGGAAACTATATGATATGTACCAAATAAACACTGATTTCATGGGCAAAGCCACAATGATTTTCCACCTGTAAATATCTAATGCCACCATGGAGAGATCAGATCTTAAAACGCCAGATAAATAGGGATGAGATTTAAAATTTTCTAAAATTTTACCCTACCCAAATAACATTCTGTTTTATAGAAACAGAGATAGAACACACACCTGTGTTTCACTGTTGTTATGTGAGTTAGTTCTGGAATAAATATGAAAATATGGGAGAATGGCAAAATTCCAAAACCTTTCCATGCAATGGCAAGAAAAAATAAAATCCAAAAATACATTTTTCACACAACAGGATCACAGAATATTACGAAATGAGAGTCTCGTTATCTCTACTTCAATCTCTCTTTTTTTTTTTTTACGAATGAGAAAATCAGAAAGATCGTGATCTGTCCAAAGTGATATTAGCTCAGTGTCAAAAAAACTGAAAACCCTCATCTCTTTCTTCTTAATCTCCTGCTTTTTACCTTAATCCATGTTTCTATGGGAAACAATATAGTAGAGGCTCCACAATCAAAGTGTTTGGTTTCACAAACAAAAAAAAAAGAGACAAAAACAGATTCTTAATTATAGAGAACAGAGATGATTAGCAGAGGGGAGGTGGGGGGGGGGAATGGGTGAAACAGGTGAAGGGGATTAAGAGCACACTCATGATGAGCACAGAGTCGTGTATAGGATTGTTAGATCACTATATTGTACACCTGCAACTAATATAACATTGTGTGTTAATTGTACAGAATTTAAAAAAATGTTTTAAGTGTCTGGTTTCAAATCCTGGGTCACCACCTAACGAGCTCTGTACTTTGGTAGGTCACTTGATCTTTCTGGCTCTCATCTGGAAAGTGGAGGAACTGATAGAATTTATCTCACAAGAGTGTGTAAGATTGACATATTATATGTAAAATGCTTAATAGAGCTGCTAGCACATAGTAAGCACTCAATAAACAGTGGTTGTTATTCAATATATATGAGATTTTTTAAATAGTAACATGATAGATAGGAATGTCACTAAAACAGTGTAGAAGCAGGGGTGAAAGAAGTTGAATTTGGATGTGGAGGTGGGGGAGAGAGAAAAGGGTATGGGGTGCAGAGGGAAACTATGGATTAGGAAATACTCTAGGATTGAGTTAGAGAAAGGCAATCAGAACAAAACTGGATCATCTGAGAATTTTAAATAATGGACCAAAATCTCTGTGGAAATCTGAGCTTTGGTGAAATTGTGAGCCTTTGAGTCATAGTAGGAACAGGCTTCCAAGATCGTGTTCTCTGAGCCAAGCGAGAGAACAAGCCAGTGTTAGATACTTGTCCACCCAGAGCAACTGAAGGAAGGAGCTGAATTCGGAAGTGGGTAGAAATAGTACAGGATTAGAGAAATGTATTAGGCTTCTTTTGGGAAACCTAGGCACAGGAGAGATTGACAGTTGCATGGAAGGAATGAGGTCAAGACATTGGAGAGTAAATGCACAAAACTAAAAAACACGAGGGGCGCCTGGGTGGCTCAGTCAGTTAAGTGTCCAATTCTTGATTTTGGCTCATGATCTCACAGTTTGTGAGACTCAACTGTCATATACTTATGTCATATGCATATTTATTTTTTTAGTTATAAAAAGGTAATTATTTATACTCTTAAAAAGCTGGCATAAGTACGACGTAGTTTGCAATATCCTACCAAACCTAGAGTCAGAGCCAAAACAGTTTTTGGGGGTGGCTACCAGCATACCCATTTACCACTAGTAAACAAAGAAGCTTTACGGCTTTTTGTCACTACTTTCTCCAGAGAGGTTTTTTCAAAGTTGCCATTACAGTGATAGCACACGAGTTCTATGGACACCATGTAGAACCTTTCTTCTGAGATGACAGAGCTCCACATGCATAATCTCTCTTTTTTTTTTTTTTAAAAAAAGAACTTTTTAATGTTTATTTGAGAGAGGGAGAGAGTGAGTGAGCCAGAGAGGGCATGCACACACACACACACACACACACACACACACACACACACTCCAAAGCAGGCTCCAGGCTCTGAGATGTCCAAGCAGAGTCCAACGCAGGGCTTGAACTCACGAACAGTGAGATCATGACCTGAGCCGAAGTCAGATTAACCAACTGAACTACCCAGGAGCCTGCATAATCTCTCTTAAACTGCAAAAGCATTAGAAATTAGAATCTGTATAATATGTACTTGGTTCCACTGAATGTTCAAACAAGTAGAATTGACTAGGTTTAGAGCTGGCAGGGACTTTAAGAAGTCCTTCATTTTATAAAAGGAGAACCTGAAGCTCAACAGGGTAAACTCACTTGCCTGTTCCCTAAGTGACCAACAGCAGAGTTGGCACTAGAATTGCAATTGCCTAACTTTTAGGGCAATGCTCTTTCCACTATAATGGATCATTAACTTGAATTAAAAAAATTGTTTTAATGTTTATTTTTATTTTTGAGAGAAAGTGAGAGAGTGCGAGCAGGGGGAGGGGCAGAAAGAGAAGGAGACACAGAATCCACAGCAGGCTCCAGGCTCTGAGCTGTCAGCACAGAGCCCGATGCAGGGCTTGAACTCACGAACCATGAGATCATGAGCCAAAGTCGGACGCTTAAACCGACTGAACCACCCAGGTGCCCCTGTTAACTTGAATTTTTAAACTGATCTGTAAAAACAAAGTCTGGGGTGCCTGGATGGCTCAGTTGGTTAAGTGTCCAATTCTTGGTTTTGGCTCAGTTCATGATCTCATGGTCTGTGAGACTGAACTGTCATATCAATAGTTTGTTCCTTTTTACTGCTGAGTAATATTCCATGATATTTATAGACCACAGCTTAACCATTCACATTTACGTTTGTTGCTTCTAGTTTGGGGCTATTATAGAAAAAACTGCCATAGCCATTCCTGTATATGTTTTTTGTGTGAATATAAGTTTTTGTATCTTTAGAATAAATGTCCTAGAACACAATTCCTGGGTCATACGGTAATTGTATGTTTAATTTTATGAGATGCTACCAGACTCTTTTCCAGAATGATTGCACCACTTTACCTTCTCACCAGCAATATATGTGTGATCTGATTTCTCAACATTCTCAGTAGCATTTGGGAGTATTACTCTTTTATTTTAGCCATTCTAAATAGATGTGCAGTGATATAGCACAGTGTTTTTTTTAAAAAAAAATTAATATTAAAAAATTATTTATTTATTTATTTTTTTAATGTTTATTTTTAAAGGAGAGAGAGGCCATGAGAAGGGAAGGAGCAGAATGAGAAGGAGACACAGAATCCGAAGCAGGCTCCAGGCTCTGAGCTGTCAGTAAAGAGCCCGATGTGGGGCTTGAACTCACAAGCTGTGAGATCATGACCTGAGCCGAAGTCTGATGCTTAACCAACTAAGCCACCCAGGTGCCCCACCCCACTTTTTTTAGAGAGACAGAGAGAGCTCAAGCAGGGGAGAGGGACAGAGAGAGAGAGAGAGAGAGAGAGAGAGAGAGAATCTCAAGCAGGCTTCATGCTCAGTGTGGAGCATGGAGCATTGTGCAGGGCTCAATACCATGATCTTGTGATTATGACCTGAGCCAAAATCAAGAGTTGGACACTTGACTGAGCCACCCAGGCACCCCATCACAATGGTTTTTTAACTTACTTTCTTCTAATGTCTAATGATGCTTGATATCTTTTCATGTGCTTATTTGCCTTCTGTATATCCTCAATGGTAAAATATATGTTCATGCATCTTGCACATTTGCTAATTGAATGGTTCCATTTGTATGTCTTTTTTAATTATTGAATTTTAAGCGTTCTATATTCTAGATACTAGTCCTTTGTGAGATACATGGCTTGAAAATATGTTCTCTCAGTCATCTAGGAGATTTTTTTCTTCTTAACGGGGTCTTCCATAGAGCCAAAGTTTTTAATTTTCATGAGTTCCAATTTATCAACTTTTCCCTTTCATTGATTCCTTTGGTGTCATATCCACGAATTCTTTACCTAGACCTAGGTCCGGAAAATTTTCTCCTCAGACTTATAAAAGTTTTATAAGTCTGGTTTGCATTTAAGTCCATGATCTATCTATCTTGAGTTAATTTTTGGACCAGGTGTGTGGTTTAGGTTGGCATTCATATTTATAGCTATGGGGTGTCCAATTGTTCCTGCACCATTTGCTGAAAAGGTTATCCTTCCTCCACTATGTTGTCTTTGTGTTTCAGTTGAGCATATTTGCATGATATCTATTCTGTCTCACTGATCTATGTATCTATTCCTTCACCAATACATTGTCTTTATTATGCAGCTCTATAGCAAGCCTTAGTATTGGGTACAGTGATTCTTCCCAGTTTTTCTTTTTACAGGTTTTAGGTTTTCAGGGCCTGTGACTTTCCATATAAATTTCAGAATAAGTTTATCTATGTCACCAAAAATCTTTGCTGGGGTTTTGAAAGGAATTGCCTTAAACCTATGGCTCAATCTGGGGAGAATGACCACCATCTTTATTCTGTTGAGTCTCCTAATCTACAAACAAGGTATGTCTCCCATTCATTTAGACTTTCATGGATTTTTTTTCATCAGTGTTTTAGAATTTTCAGCGTACAGATCATGTTTTGTTAGGTTTATACCTATGTATTTCATTTTTCTTTGAGCAATTACTGTAAATGATGTTATTTTCTGAATTTTTTTCTACATGTTCATTGTTCATCCTTCTATTTTAAAATCCTCTAGGGGCGCCTGGGTGGCGCAGTCGGTTGGGCGTCCGACTTCAGCCAGGTCACGATCTCACGGTCTGTGAGTTCGAGCCCCACGTCGGGCTCTGGGCTGATGGCTCAGAGCCTGGAGCCTGTTTCCGGTTCTGTGTCTCCCTCTCTCTCTGCCCCTCCCCCATTCATGCTCTGTCTCTCTCTGTCCCAAAAATAAATAAACGTTGAAAAAAAAAATTTTTTTTTAAATAAAATCCTCTGAATCACTTTGCTTGGGGTATACATTTTGTATATAACACTCAGATTTTGTTTTGTGGTTCAATCTGAAACACATAGTTCTTTTATTAGTTAAATATTAAGTATTCACACTCATTAATGAGTTATTTGGTTTTTGAGCATATCATTATTTTCAGATACACTTCTTTTATAGATTTAATTTTCTTCAAAATGTGGTCTGTGCTTCCTTCACTTTTTGTGTTTGTATTTCTTAAAGTAAGTTGGAAAGTTTGCATTTTTTCTATTGAATGCATTTATAATGATACCTTTATACCTTTAATTCTCTCTTTCTATAGATGGGTCCAATGACTTCCTATTATGAGAATAATTAAATCAGCACTAGAGTATTTCTCCTCACTTTTCTTCTCTTCCACCACCTGATTTTATATTTATGTTTTGTAGTATTTATACTTTGTATTTGCTAGAAAAGTATGTAGCTGCCTATAATAGAAAACTAACGCTGTCTTTAAAATTAAGGCTTTATTTTTTTCATATAACAAGAATTCTGGAAGGAGGTCATTCTTGGCATTGTTTCACCAGCTCAACAATGTCATTAAGGACTTAAGCTTTTTTCTACATTTCTGCTATGCCATCCTCAGATGCTGGCTTCTGACTTCGTGCTTGTCTCTTCGTGTTTCTAACATGACCTGCTGCAGCTCTAGCCATCACACTATCATTTAAGGCAAAATGAAAAAACTGGGAGAAGCGCCAGGAGTGTTTGTAAAGCAAATACATATTCTCTGTAACTCCACAACATATTTCCTCTGATGTCTCATCAGCCACAAATATGTAATATGATCATCTCTAGCTATAGAGGACGCTGGAATGTGACTAATTAGGTGGTATGTTACTATTTAAATAAGTTTTCTGTTCTTATAAGAAAACTCTAGTTTTCTTCACATAGATCCTTCACATTTGTGTTTATTCTTATGTATTTTCTTTATTGTTATAAGCTTTATTGCTACATTTTCCCACTGGTTAGATGGCTAATTTTTAATTTAGATATTGGTTTTTGAATGTTGACTATATCGTTTTTATTCATGACACTAAAATTTTTAATTTAGTTCTGTTAGTAAATTGGGATAGTGAGGGGGAAGAGAAGGATGGAACCACTGATACTCTGGAATGAGGCATCAGGACTGTCTCTGCCTTAGACCCTACTGCAAAGGCAGGCCCTTTGAGCTAGCTTAGCCACTCAGGAGGGTCCAAAGAGGAGAGTGGTGGAGCAAATACCTTCTCTAGGGGTAGAAGAACTATAGCACTTTCCCACAACAGAAGGATGAGAAAGAAAAGCATCACAGGTTAATACTGTGTTTAATACTGTTGTTTTCATCTACTCTCAGAAGAAGAACTTACAGAACAGCTTTTCAAAATACTCCAAAGAGCAAATGTAACAGAAAAGGAAATAAACCCTTCCTTTAAAGCTAGATGATGGACCTTTTCTAAAACCTAGAGTTTTATACAAGGTTTTCAAATAATTAGCTGAGCCCTTAAGAAAACCCAGAGGTGATATTGGGTATAAAGTTTGAAAAAAGGTGAAATTTCCATGTGTAAGAAAATGTGGAAAGGAATGGTTATTACTCAAAAAAAGAATGGAGTAGCAAAAAGTAAAAGAGGACAGAGGAAAGAAAGGAGAAAGGAAAGCCAAGCATTTATGACAAGAGGCTAGAGTCCCACGAACAAAAATGGCTGATTAAATTTTGTTTTTCCTTTCTACCTTTTAATAACAGGCGCTGTAATATTATTCGGTTTACAGAACCTTTGGGAAAGTCAGCTTTACACTAAAGACTTGTTCGGGGATTCTTCTCCTAGATCAAGTTCTAGTTATCATTTTTCTTTTTCCAGATTGAGCTCGTTCATGTTTTACCAATTCCAGGGGCTTTCCTTTAAGCCCCTAGACTGAATTGGGCTGAGACTTCTGTGTGCTATGAGAATTCCAGAAACCTGTTTTTTACCCTTTACTCTTATTGTCTCTATCCCCCTCTACACAGTGAACTACTTATTAATGTTCAATAACTCTTTTATAATTTTTTGATGGATGGATGATGCATGGGAAGACAGGTATGAATACAAGAAAAAGCAGGTTACAGGTTTCCAAACCAGTCAAACGTTGGATACTTTCACGGTTGTAGACAAAATTGTAATGGAGATGAAGTTTGTCTTTACCAGTGTCCCACATTTCTTCTTACTGTTTCAGTATGCCTGCCCCCCAGGTAATCAGCCCCTTCATCCTGACGGAAAGCTCACAAAATTCTCCCCCCCCACTACACCTTCCCTTTGCAAAGTTTCTTCTTTCTCCTCTGTCATCTATCAAAGCATCTGCTTAGTCACATTTGGCTATGTAATTATCCAGTTGATTTAAGTAACACACATTAAAGTATGGCCAAAATTTTAACTATCCTCTTAGAGAATTTGTACTTTAAGGCAGGCATCTGTTAATTCATTATGCTGGGAGGAATATCTTTTAATGCTTCCCGCCCTGTTCATCTTCTTCTCTCTCCTGGTTCCTTATCTAATGTTCCAGAAAGTGAAATATGTGGAATGGAGATGGTATCATTTATTGAAGCCACTTTTAAAGATGACAAAATTAAGGGTCATAAAATTTGACTGACTAGCTAGAGGTGCAAGCAGCCAGCAATAGTGACTATTTAAGGAGTTAAGAGCGGATTTTCATGGTGAACTACTAATATTTCCAACCAAAAAACTAGCTTCCAGTTTCAAAGGCCACAATCTCTTTTGTGAAACTGTTTAAGGCCTCACTGAAATTCCCTGAGTCTATGTGGTAGACTCTGTCAGAGAGTCTCAGGCCTTTTGCCTTTCTCTTTTTTTCTTCCTTTCTAGTTCTTCCAAATAGTTAAAAACAGTGGGATTCAGCTACATTTTTAAATGAGGTATCTAAATAAAAAAATAAGGAGTTGCCAAAAGTAGCCTTGGAGGTAGAGAACTGAATTTAGTTCCTCTGACTAGACTAAGTTACTTGCTAAAATAATCTGGGGTCATACGAGCCAATGGCCAAAGGAATAATTTCTCCATTGTTTATCATTCATGGCCATAAAGAGCACTAGAGGAAATCTCAGAGTCTAGCTGGTCAATGAAGGATGTTAGGCCAGAGAAAGTTAAATGCTTGCCAAAAGTCAGCCTAATGAATTAGAGAAGTAAGGACCAAAAATGAGAGTTTGAATTTCCAAACTGAAAGTTCTTTCAGTCCCACTGAGATGTGCCATTGTGTGGTCATGGAAATCTGGAAAGGTTTGGTGGCCTGGGCATCTCATCTCCTGCCAACCTTTCCCAGTCACAGCACACAACACTAACATGGAAACTTCCTTTAATAAGCTTTGCATTTCTTTCCTTGTGAGCCTTACGATATTGGTGCCTTTGCCCTAACCCATACAAATGGCTTGCTTTCATCCATAATACCACTTGCTCCGTGAAGGAGGTGTAATCCAGGGTGGGAGGGTGGGGGGTGGGGCGGTTCAAAAGAATAGTCATACTATTATATCAGAATTACTTCTGATACTCCTACCACACTTCTTACAGACCCAACAAAACATCTTTAAGCCTTCTAGGGTTTGTTTGTTTGCTTGTTTGTTTTTAATATCTCTGCTCTCACTACCTTGTATCTAAGATTAATTTTTTGTTTTGTCATCCTCATTTTTCTCAGCTGAATCTCTGTCCTCATAATTCCAGTTTTTGGTCATTTTGTTTTCATTACCCTGAAGGCTATTGCTTGACATATCATCAGCCACACTCCCAATTATCTCTGCCTCAGGACTTGGCTCTACTGTGTCAATTGGTTCTATCTCAGTAGCTAACCTTGTAGTTATTAACCCATCTTTTATTGCTGATTCACTTCCTATCTCTGGCTCTGTGTGGGTCCCTGACTCAGCCTGGACCTCTGGTTCAACCTGACTTTCTAGCACTTTTTGGGTTACTGTCTTTGTCTGAGTCCCTTTCTCTGTGTAGACACTTGATTGTGCCACTGAACCTGACTGCCTTTCTGGTGCCTGATTCATCCACGTAGAAACACCTACATTTGTTTCAGTTAGTCCACGGTCTACTCTGGCCGTATTTCCTATTCTTGTCCTTGTTATAGGAATCACAAGGAGATTTTGATCTGGAGAAGTAGCCCGAGAACTTATGTGATTGAGTCCAGAGAGGAACCCTAGAGAAAAAGAAAAGGTCAGGGTCAGTGTTGTGGATTAGTAATAGATAAAATCTTAAGTCATCAAACACCCCTGAGGCACTGGCTTAATTATAATAGAATTTGCTTTACAATACATTTCTGAATATCCTGTTCATTATCTTTAAGGAGCTGAGATTCAAAACATTGATCCCAGCTTTTCTGTAGTACAGTATTTCCCAAGGGGTATGCAAGCCAATTCATTGGGGCACAGGCAGAAAATAGTGGTTTATTTTTGTATTTTTAGCAAATTTTGTTTTCAGTTCCATTTTTGAGTATATTTTACACTGTAATAAATATATGAATGATATAATACATGTACATATTTTATAAATAAATGTGTCTTTTCAGAATGCTTGCTGAAAAGTGTTTTACTAATAGGGTGTGTGATGCAATGGTTTGAAGACCATTGTTAATTAATGAATAAAAATAAGTATGTGGCTTAGCAGGATTAAAGGTGAAATGTTACACAGGCAAAACTCCTATATTATATCTCTGCTTTATGTTAGTAATATTACAGAGGAACTTATGTCATATGTTGAAGCTTTATTTTGGAGATCCATTAAGGTGGAGAGGTTATTTAATATAATAGAAGGAGAGGGGAATTTAAGAGATGTCTTCTGGAAGGACAGAAGAACTATTCATAGCTCAGTTAATGTCTTTTCCTTCTTTACTTCCTGAATCTTACTCCTACCTGTGTAGGGACAAGTATCATTTTAGAAAAAAAAAAAAAAGTTTTCAATTGGAGGGACTTGCTATTAAGAATTGTTCACTGACATAGAAATAACTCTTGTAGAGCCCTTCCAAATTATGAGATTCTAATATGTCAAACATACAACCAAAAGAAAGCAAAAGAGAGGGGACCAACCATGTAGAAATTTCTTTTCTGTGCCTTCACTGTTTAACAGGAGGATTGACTCACCAACTGTCATGTAGAAGATACTGCCCCACCAATTGAGGCGGTAGGCTAATAGGAAATGGGGCTCTAAGACATTCCTACTGTACAATTTCACTTGCATCAGGTACAAAATGAGGCAGAGGAGTAGGCAGGTGCCTGGGATCAGAATGAAAGCTATCACTACCCATCATAACCCTCCTTCTGCCATCCCTCCCATTCCACCCTCTTCCCTCTCTTTGCACTTCCTTGTCACCCTCAACCATCTCAATTATGCCATGGAGGCCTATTACATGGCAGTGTCATGGGAAGACCCATTTGGCAATTAATTAGAATGAGAGAACGAAGAACTTCTGCTTTGGCTGGAATAAGGTTATTAAGGTGGAGACTATAAATAAGATCACTAGAACAGGTACTAGCTACCTACATTGAAATTTGTCTTAGTGCCACAAGGGCCTCCAGCCTATGATATCTCCTCTACTAGTCCATCAGATAACAACTTCTAGAGATGTTTCCATTGGATTAGGCATAGTTTCTTCAGGGTCCCCTCTTTAAAGGCAATAGCCCCATAAGGAGTAAAAGTTTACCAAAAGCTTTCTTCCCTATGGGAAGAGACACTGTCCTATGATGGCAGTGTTCACCTGAGGTAGGGAATGACTTGGTAAAATAAGGAGAAATGGCCCAGAAGGGGAAGACGTACAGGGACTCCAGGGACAAACTTTTCCAACCTCATCATTTTGTACCTGAGATGAAAGAGAAGATGGACAGGCCCAGATCTATGTGGGTTTTGTCTCCTGGCCCTTTGGTGAGAAACGTGCTGAGCCATATAATGATAATGAGGATGATGAAGGCAGAGATGAGGAAGAAGGCCCTGGAGTATTGGAGGTAGTCTGCCAGGAGAAGTGGAAAAGGAGAGGCTTGGCTGGAGAAGAGGTGACCTGCCCTCTGATAAGGCTAGACAGGGTCTAGGGAAGGGACTGAAGGGCGGAGGAGGACAGAATTAGCACTTGTCTTACATCTAATGGAGTCAGAGTAAGGAGCCACCAAGTGGGTGGCCTCATAGGCACCAGTAAGGACCCTCTTTCCATCTCCTCATTGACATGTGGAATTCCTTTAACAAGGAAAGAAATAATTTATTCCACAATGAGAGAAGAGTTGAAATTATAACCTTGAGAGGCATATTATGAGGTAACTTTCATATTAAGGTGCAAATTACTACTATCCCCCCCCCCCCCCGGGAAGTTGTGAGTGCAGAGGAAGGAAAAAGAACAAAGTCACTAGGCATTAGCTTCCAATAATTAAGGAGCTGTGGCTTTGAAGTCATTGGAGAAGTCTAGTGAAGACAAACTGGGATAAATTTACCCTGTTTGGAGGAGCTGTCCTTACATGCTTGTGAATCGGGAGAAAAGAAGGGGTAGAGTTGTGGGAAGGAGAAAGGGAGAGAGGCAAGCTGTAGGGGATCTGAGCAGATCTACCAAAGGAGGGGGCTCTAGGCTCTGGAAGGCACTCACAGGGTGCTTTTGGCACGTGGCTCCAGCAGAGATGATGGTGGCACACAGTCCAGAGCCCCGCAAAGAGTTTCTTCTTGTCTTTCATTACCATGAACCGCACCCAATGTAAAGGGGAAAAGCACATCAGCAGGACAAAGATAAAGCCCATGAGGGCAGCACAGAACATGCGAATGTAGCTTTGGGTCCTCTCCAGAAGCTGTCGCTGGTGTGGTGACATAGAAGAGAAGTGGTACATGCGGTAGGGGAGAATTGGCTGTGGTGGGGAAGGGAGGAGGACATCATGAAAGGAATGTCATCTCAGGCATCTCCATCTCCACTCACAGAAAAGATAAACCCTGGGTCCTCTACTGGATGGGAACTCCTCCTCCCTCCACACTTCAGGGTCTTTTGCTCCAGAGCCTCCCACAACTTGTAAATATATTCCTTTTTAACTGTCCCCCATTAAAAAAAAGTTGGAATGATCTTTGCCTCTCCTGCCTTGACATTTCCCCCATGCCATACACAAGCTGCTTCCTGCAAAAGGACCCCACCACTACCTAGCTTACAAAGGCTCCCTCACCCTATATGTTGGGTAACCCAGGATGCTGGAATTTTAAACCCTGTGTAAGGGCATGGCATTTCCTTCCCTTCTCTCCATCCTAGTTTCTGGCTCATTGCTCTTCTCAACTGCCATAGAACCTAACCCACTCTGACCTAACACACTTTCCTGCCCCTCCCCCACCCCAGGAAACAGAACTAACAGGAAGTGTACAGTGTCTCTGCCTCATTTGCCAGATCTAGTCCAATCCCTTCCTCCAATCCAGATATCTGTTGAGTTTCAAACACCTAGCAAACTGCCTGACAAATCCAGGAGGTCTTCGAGAGCTCTTTTCTTTTCATCCTACACCCCCTTCCTATGTCCCTTTTTTGTTTCCCACCATTCAATCATACCATATCCTGCCAATCCCAACTCTTTGATGCTTTCAAGTCCATTTTGTTTTTCTGTTTCCTTTTTCTTAGAACATCTTGTTATCATCTCTGTCCTAGATTGCTATAACAGCCTTTTACCTGTTACTTCTGCTATAAGGCTTCAGTTTATTCTTGACAAATTTGCCTCTAAGATGCAAATCTGATGTGTCTCTCCTCTGTTCTGATTGCACTCCACTGCTATGAGGTAAAGTCCTAATTTCTTAGCATGAATTAGTTAAACCCAGCAAGATTAGGCTTCTGCTCCCTATATGACCTCATTCAACCATTCAATACCTCCTCTGTGCCAGGTGTTGTGTTAGGTACTGAGGGTGTAGTGATGTGTTGGATATCTTTCATATGTCCCTTTGGATCCAACTTTTCATCCTTGTCCTTGTTCAAGAAGGCTGACTGATATGGACTACATCAATGGGTTCCCTTGCCATCCAGTCTCTGATTAGGTTTAACCAATGGTAGATATGGGCAGAAGATCAGAGGTCCAGAGATCTGTGTGTTTATTCCCTGGTTCTCTCCTTACCAGATTACAGAGAGTTGTCTGTGTTCTTTTACCTAAAGTAGAGCTCCTCACCGGCAACCTTCTCCATAGAGCCACCCTTTCTGTTAACTGCTCCTTTCACTTATGTGATCAGGCTTAGGAGTCATAATGACTTTTCACTGATGGTTTCCCCAAATCCTTCTCAGTTCAAAGGGGACTTTATAAATAGTTCCTTAACTCTCCCTATTAACTAGTTTGAGCAAGCCATCTGTTTCCTGCTGAACATGGTCCTTATTGTCATGAGGTAGAAAGCCGAGTAACGTTTAGGCTCATTCTCTTCCTCCATGTTATCTTGTGCTCCAGACAACTTTATTTTTCTTGCAGTTTCTTAAACCCATCTTGGTCCTTCCTTTGCACATGGTGCAAATGGTATTTACCTTGCACATGGTATCTATCACACTTCCCACTTTATCTTTGTCTGAGTTAATATTAGTCAAGATTCACTTTAATCTAACCCTTTTGGGGAAGCCTTCTCTGAATTCAACCCTCAGTCCCAGACTTTGTGATCCTGCAGCAGCTTATGCTTACTTCTTTCATAACCTTTATACATAGTATTGTAATTTGTCTATACTTCCTTTTGGTCTGTGAACTTCAGCAGCAAGGAGTTATCCTTGTATACTCAATGTCTAGCAGAGTGCTTGGAATATAATGATTCAGGAAATGCTTATTGATTGAGTGAAACTAAAAAAGGTAAAAAAAAAAATAGTGGACTTCTAGTTTCTAGTGTGGCATGCAAGGAACTTGGAGGTGGCCACTCCATTATAACAACAAGTAGAAAGCTAAGCAAACTGAAAAATCAACAACTCTTCTTAGGTTCGTCAGAGAAATGAGATCATAAGGCAAACTGTGGCTCTTAAAATTTGAGAGATAGAAAGACAAATACAGAGAATCACAACTTACTAGTATATAAACCCCTGCAAGAACCAATATGAGGATAGGAAATTTGAACTGTAGTTGATGAATTGCTGGAGGTTCAGGGTGGACAGATCTGAGAGATTACAAACTCTGGGGGTATCCAATCTTAGGGACATCCTTACAATTTAGTGAGTTTTACCTCCAGCCCACCTTGATCAGGTTTTCACAGTGAATATCAGAGAAAAGTCCCCTTATACTTCTGGAAGAAGGAGGAGAAAAGGAACCATTTTGAAACATGCCAGAACATTCTGTTCATCTTAACAAGGCCTTCCCTAAAGAGAAACTGTCTTACCAGAACCTAAACTATTGGAGTTTTATCAGAGCTTAACCAATCTGGGGAGAAGGAAATACTCAACTCCAGCATACTGTAACATTTCGTGGTATACTCACTCTCCCATCCTGTCCCACCTAAGGAGGGGAAACTCAGAGGTACCTGTGAATTTCACAGAAGCTTAGATCAGGAACAAGCTAAGAATGTCCTTTCTCGCCACTCATTTTCAACATCATACTGGAATGTAATAAGACAAGAAAAGGAAATAAAATGTATAAACATTGAGAAGGAAGAAATAAGACTGTCTTTGTTTACAAATGGCATGATTGTGTAGAGAGTACAAATGAACTGACAACAACAGCAAAAATTCTTAAAACAATAAGTGATTATAGAAAGGTTAATATACAAAAGTCAGTCATTTTATGTGGTGCCTCACTGGCTTAGTGAGTAGAGCATGCAACTCTTGATCTCAGGGTTGTGAGTTTGAGTCCCACAATGGGTGTAGAGATTACTTTAAAAAAAAAAGTCAATCATTTTCCTATATGCCAGTAATGAATGAGTAGAATTTGAAATTAAAAACACAATATAATTTCCCCAAAATGAAACACTTGAGTAAGAGCTAACAAAATATGTACAAGATCTATATAAGGAAAAATACAAAACTCTAATTAAAAAAACCCAAAGGGTTAAATAAATGGAAAGATATTCCTTGTTCTTGTGTAGCAAGACTCAGTATTGTCAAGATGTCAGTTCTTCCCAACTTGATTTATAGATTCAATACAATCCCAATCAAAATCCCAGCGAGTTATTTTGTGGACACCAACAAACTGATTTTAGTGTATATCAGGCAAAAAAAAAAAAAAAAAAAAAAAAAGACAAAAAAACCCCCCACCTAGAATAGCCAACACATTATCGAAAGAAAAGAACAAGGTCAAAGGACTGACACTACCCAACTTCAAGACTTACTATATAGCTATGGTAATCAGGACAGTTGGTAGTGGAGAAAGAATAGATCAACAGAAAAGAACAGAGAACCCGGAAATAGACTCACATAAATATGGTCATCTGATCTTTGATACAGGACAAAGACAATACAATGGAGCAAAGATAGTTTTTTTCAACAAATGATGCTGGAACACCTGGACATCCACATACAAAACAATGAATCTAGATGCAGACCTAACACCCTTCCCAAAAGTTAACTCAAAATGGGTTATAGACCTAAACAAAACACAAAACTATAAAACTCATAGAAGAAAACATAGGAGAAAATAGGTAACACTGGAGTATGGCAATGATTTTTTAAATACAACACCAAAAACACAAGCCATAAAAGAAATAATTGATAAACTGACTTCATTAAAATTAAAAACTTCTGCTCTGCAAAGACATGGTCAAAAAATATGTGAAGACAAGCCTCAGACTGGGAGAATATATTTGCAAATGACACATCTGATAAAGGACTGTTATCCAAAATATACAAAGAACCCTTACAACTAAGAAATAAGAAAACAAATAACCTGATTTAAAAATGGAGGAAAGACCTGGGGCGCCTGGGTGGCTCAGTCGGTTGGGCCTCCAACTTCAGCTCAGGTCACCATCTCACGGTCCATGGGTTCGAGCCCCGCGTGGGCTCTGGGCTGATGGCTCAGAGCCTGGAGCCTGTTTCCGATTCTGTGTCTCCCTCTCTCTCTGACCCTCCCCCGTTCATGCTCTGTCTCTCTCTGTCTCAAAAATAAATAAACTTAAGAAAAAAAAATTTTTTTTTTAAAAATAAAAATAAAAATGGAGGAAAGGCCTGAAAATCACTCTCCAGAGGAATGTAACAGAGATCAGAGGTGCTACAATGTATCAAACGATGTCCAGCAGTCAACAAAAAAATGACTAAACCTGTGAAGAAACAGGAAAATATAATCCAGATTCAAGAAAAAAGGCAGTCAAGAGTAACTGACCTCAAGATGATCCAGATGTTGTAATGATCACAAAAGGACTTTAAAACAGCCATTATAAATTTTTATAAGGACTGAAGAGAAGATAAATGCATAATGAATGAACAGATACGGGATCTCAACAAAGATAGAGAAAATATTAAGAGAAAAACTAAATGAAATTCTGGAACTGAAAAATACAATAACTAAAATTAAAAATTCACTGTATGGATTTAATAGTAAATTGGAGAAAGTGGGGAAGAAACAGTCAGTGAACGTGAATGTAAGTTAACGGAAATTGGCCAATCTGAAGAACAGAGAGAAAAAAATGGAAGAAAAATAAAGTCTCAAATTCCAATTGGACCATAAAAAGGTGAAATTAGAGTCCTGGAATAAATTGAGAATGGGGCAGAAAAATAGCAGCTGCAAACTTAGCAAATTTTATGAAAGATATTGATGTATGGGTCCAAAAGCTGAAAGAAACCAAAAAGGATAAATACAAAAATCACACCTAAACATATCATAAATTGCTGAATCCAAAGATAAAATCTTAAAAGCAGCCAGAGTAAAGCTACATGTGACAGAAGGTCGATGATGTATATCTGATTTCTCATCAGAAATAATGATAGCCCAGAAGGCAATGGAATGACTTTTTCAAATATATATAATTGACATATAACACTGTGTTAGTTTTAGGTATACAACATAATTATTTGATACATGAATATATTGTAAATGATTACCACATTAAGTTTAGTTAACATCCATTGCCATACATAGTTATGCTTCTTTTCTTGTGATGAAAACTTTTAAGATTTATCCCCTTAGCAATCTTGAAATACAGAATACAGTATTGTTAACTATAGTCACCATGCTGTACATTACATCCCACAACTTATTTATTTTGTGACTAAAAGTTTGTGCCTTTTGACCACTTTCAGCCATTTCACTGATCCTCCACCTCCCACCAATCTGTTCCTGTGTCTGTAAGTTGAGTTTTTAAAAAAAATCCACATATAAGTGGGAGAAAAGATTTGCAAAATATAGCTGACAAAGAACTTGCATCCAAAATATACAAAGCACTCGTACAACTAATAATGAGATAAACAGCTTAGTTTTAAAAATGAACAGAAGAATAACCATACTTTACAAAGGTAGATATGCAAAGGGAAAATGTAAATGGCATCAAAGAAATGCAAATTAAAACGACAGTGAGATACTGTTTTATGCTCACTTAGAATGGCTGAATTTAAAAGGATTGACAATAAATGTTGGCAAAAATGTGGAACAACAAACTCTCATATATTGCTGGTGGAAGTGTAAAATGGTACAACTGTGGAGAATGATTTGGCAATTTTAGAGTTATACGTCTATACCCTATGACCTGTGATTCCTCTCTTAGGTATTTAAGAGATTTGTAAACTTATGTACACAAGAGACCTTTACATGAATGTTCACAGCAGCTTCATTCACAATAGCCCAAACTGGAAACAACCTAAATGTCCCTCAATAGGAAAATGGATAAAGAACCCTGGCATATTCATATAATTACATAACTAATCTGTAATAAAAAAGGAATAAACTGTACATACAACATAAATGACTCATAGATGTTATGTTGAGTGAAAGAGACTGGACACAAGCATATATTTCCATTTATATATATTTCTAGAACAGGAAAAATTGATCTTGATCTTCCTCCACTCTGACACTCAAAACTTTTCTTCTCTTTGGGGCGCCTGGGTGGCTCAGTCCGTTAAGCATCCAACTTCAGTTCAGGCATGATCTCACTGTTTGTGGGTTTGAGCCCTGCGTCAGGCTCTGCGTTGACAGCTCAGATCCTGGAGCCTGCTTCGGATTCTGTATCTCCCTCTCTCTCTCTGCCCCGTCCCTGCTTGTGCTCTCTCTCAAAAATAAATAACAAATAAATAGAAAGACACTTTTTTTTTTCTCTTTGTCTACATGAACTTGCTCTTCCCATCTGTCTGGCCTCTTCCTCCACTATGCTTCTCTGTGACTACTGCTCTGCAGCTATATTGGCCATCTTTCTCAGGAATGTCCTAAACTCCTTCTTCTAAATGCAGTTTTTCAGATGTTCTTTCTTCTTCTGGCCAAACTCTATTCTTCAAGTCTTAGATTAAATATTACTTCCTCAGTGAAGGCTTCCCTGACACTCCACTTCAGCCTGGATTGACTAATCCCTCAATTATACACTCACAATCTTTCTATACCTTTCTTCCTTAGCGTTTAACACAACTGTTAATTAGGTAATTATTTGTTTTATAATGCACCTCCTCCACTAAATTATAAGCTTCAGAGAACAAGGTATGCATTTATCTTGTTTAGCTGCCAGACCTATTGTAGATACTCAATAATATTGTTAAATGAAAGGGAAATGAGATAAAAGGAAAACAATCTGGACCACGTTCTGAGTGGTGAACCTGATGTGGACATCATACCTAGATGGGTAGATCTGTCTCAGTAGCCCAAGAATGAGATAGGCTTCCTCCTCCTTGTATGAAATAGCAAAACTTTCCTAGCTTTGCCTGGTAGAATTTTCTCAATGGTTTTTGAGGTACGAGGCAGGTTCTTATTTTTCTGGCTCATCTTATTCCCATTATGATTGATGGAATCTGAACGTAATGCCCCAAATGGCATCAATACTTTCATTTCACATCTTTTCATCTTAGGATGTTAGGGCTGAACACAAGATGGCAAAGAGGAGTGTTTGGGGCCAGATATTGTATAATGTGGTAGAAAATAGGGTGAATCTTTATGTGTGGAGTGGTTGCAGATGGAATGTCAATGCCCTAAGTAGTGGTATTCTATTTCAACCAAAGTAGATAGTGTCTATTTGTCAAAAGGAAAACTACACATTATCTTGGTGTCTATTTGTCAAGAGAAGAGCTATATAGCACCTTTAATTTGGATTGCCTTTCTGGGACCTAGTGCTAGTCAGTTCCTTGGCTCACTAGTAGGTATTCCACAGACATTCTTAGGTCTAGTAGCAGGTGCTGTTAGTGCCCTGCCTGTATCTCTTGGGCCTTAACACTTGAGTGTTTTCTGGAAGCCTTCCAGTACCCAACACCTGCACCTCTTTTCCTAACAGCTTCTCTCCTAACCTGACCCTGATATTCTGGGGAATTAACTAGTTCCCTACCGCTGTGTGTGGTAAGTATAATTTTGAAGTACGAGTTTTATATTGTTTCCTAGTCTCTCTGCATGAATAAGTCCCAGTTGACCATAGTGGTAGGTGGCTTAAAAATACATTATTTATTGATTGCCATCTCTACCTTTTCTCACTTCTCTTTCCCACATTATGTATAGCCTAACATTCTGACATAGAGAACAAAGTATGAAAGGGAAGAAGTAATGATGCCATTGGGATCATCTGCTCCTCCCAGCATTCCATTTGCACCTTCCAAATAACCTACTTATACTTAAACCTTTGTCTAAGATTGTTTTCTGGAGGAACTCAAACTAAGACAGGTGGTACATTGGGCTGACTCAGCTAAAGAGGCAGAATCTATTGCTTGCTCAAAACTGTAACAGTTCTCAATCTCAACACACTTGAGGAAGATGATAAACTTGCAAGAGAAACAGTATGACAACCCAAGATAATCCCAGGTATGGCAAGAGACAGTATAAGAAACATATGAACAGCAGACACAAGAGAAAGTCATTCCATGGGGAGGCAACATGCATCTGACCATTCTGACAACGTATGTTTCATTGACCCAAGTGAAACAGACAATTGCTAGCTGTCTAAGTCATTTGAGACCATAAAAGTTGTTCTATTCAGGATAAGCCATATTCTGTTTCTCACTGGATATACTGGAACAACACTTTCTTTCATGTTAAAAAAAAAAATTGGAGGACGCCTGGGTGGCTCAGTCAGTTAAGTGTCTGCCTTTGGCTCAGGTCATGATCTTGTGATTTGTGGGTTCAAGCCCCATGTCGGGCTCTCTGCTGTCAGGGTAGAGCCTACTCTGGATCCTCTGTCAACCCTCCCTCTCTTCCCCTTGCCCACTCACTCTCTCTCTCTCCCTCTCTCTCTCAAAAATAAATACACTTAAAAAAAAAGTTGGAAGTAAACTATAAACTTAGAGAAAAAGTGTAAGAATAGTAAAGGAATACCCCATACCCTTTACGTAAATTCACTTATTAACATTTGCTCCATTCACTTTAATATTTGTTCTTGTATCTATATAAATACATAGGATCGTTCATAAGGCCTATTTGACTTCTATTTCTCTTTAATGTTTTATTTGTTTGAGAGAGAGCGTGAATGGGGGAAGGCAGAGACAGAGGATCCGAATTGGGCTCTGCACTGACAGGCTGACACCAGTGAGCCAATGCAAGGCCTGAACTCACGAACTAGGCCCGAACTTACAAACCATGAGATAATGACCTGAGCTGAAGTCAGAGGCTCAACTGAGTGAGCCACCAAGGCACCCCTTGACTTCTGTTTTTACCACCAGCCAGCTCATAGATGATGATAGCTCATTTCATTTTTTCTGTGGGACAGGGGCTGGTGACATTTCTCTTCCTGAAAAGTCTCCAAATCAGAGGTGATGGTAATATTTGAGTAAATATTTATATTTACTCAAAAGTAAATATACTCAAATTTACTCAAAAGGAAATACTGAAGTCCTTCCAGGACATTTTTCCTTCTGATCCTTTTATTAACTGTCCTTTGGTTTTATATGGATCTATTGTCAATTTAAGAAGCTGCTTGTTTATCTGATTGGAGGTGGCATTCATACATTGGTGTCAGCTTCTGACTGACTACATTTTTAACAGAGCCAATTATAATTATTTCTTTGCACACTTGAACTCTTGCTTTGCTCTTTGCTATCACCAACAGTTTTATAGCTTTAGTACAAATACATTAATTAATGCCTTCAACAAATATTTATTAAGCATTTATGTGTGCGAGGCACTGTTTTAGTCACTGACCATGTACACTGGTGAACAAAACTGGCAAAATCCCTGCTGTGCTACAGTTTATATTCTAGAGGGTTATATCAGTCAGCTATCATTGCAACAATGCTGCATAATAAATACTCCCAATGTTCTCAGTAGCTTACAATAGCAGATACTTATTTTTCGCACTCACAGGTCTGCATATCAGACAAAATTTGGCTGATCTTGACTGGGTTTGCCAATGTTTGGCTGGACTTGGCTGAATACCAGGTTTCAGGTCAAGTTCAGGTCTGCATTACAGTCTTCAAACTGCTTATCTGAGGCACATTATTCCCATGGTGGATGACAGAAATACAAGAAAGGTGAGTAGAAATATATAATAGCCTTTTAAGTCCTCACGCCCCCCTCCCTGCTTACATCCCATTAGCCAAAACATGCCACATGAGATGTCCTACTACGTTGCACTGTAGTAGGAGGATTTGCAGAGTCACATGGTGACAGCTTGGGCAGTAAAGAACTGAAAACAATGACCCAATGACCATGATGAAGGGTGGGAGACGGAAAGCAAATAAATATATATCAATATACAAAGCAAGTTAATGACATAGAACATGAAGAGAAGGAGTAATCTTTTAGATAGGATGGTCAGGGAATGCTTTTCTGAAAAGGTGGAATTTGAGCAGAGTCCTGAAGGAAGTGAAGGAGCAAGATTAGTGGATTTCTGGGGTAAGAACATTGTAGGAAGAGAGTAAATGAAAAGGCCCCAAGGTGGGAACTTGCTTGAAGGGATCAAGGAACTTCAAGGAAGTCTGTGTAACTGGAGTAGAATTAGCAAGAGGGAAAGCAGTACAAAATGAATCCAATTCTTTTGTCAATAGATATTTAAGTTGTTTCTAATTTTTCACTGTAACAAAAGTGCTAGACTGATTGACTATCCTTACATAATGCATCTTTACCTATGTAATAAAATCTTTCTCTAGGGTTAATATCTAGAGATACAATTACTAAGTCATAGGGTATACATATATTCAAGTTTACTATTAAAAAATTGCTTTCCAAAGAATTTTTTAACCAATTTACACTCCTACTAGCAGTGCATAAAATTCCAATGTGCAGTTGATAATGTCAAACTTTTCAATATGAAAATAATCTCATTATGGTATTTAATTATACATTTTACTCTAATGTTATATTAATAATGCAACCATAATATGACTATTATAACATTTTATCATTGCTATTTTATTTTATATTTCCCTAATTACTGGTGAAGTTGAACATTTTTTTTTATATTGTTGCCACTTGGATTTCCTTTTGGAAACTGCTTATGCAGATCCTTTGCCAATTTTTCTCTTGGGTTATTTGACCCTAACTCCTTTTTCTTTACATGGAATTTCTTTAAGTATTCTGGATATTGACCCTTTGTTGGATACACACACACACACACACACACACACATATATATATATATACACACACACACATATATATATACATACATATATATATGTATATACATAACATCTTCCTATAGATGGGCTTATTTCATTGACTGCTTCTATTATATTTTGTAGTACAGAAGTTTTAAATTAGTCAAATTTATGAAGATTTTTCATTGTGCCTTATAAAATCTCATTGTGGCTTATAAACTTCGAGGAGCACCTGGGTGCTTCAGTCCATTAAGCATAGGACTCTTGATTTCGGCCCAGGTCATAATCCTAGGGTTGTGGGATCGAGCCCTCGGCTGGGCTCCATGCTGACCATGGAGCCTGCTTGAGATTCTCTCTCTTTCCCTCTACCCATCTCCCCCCACTTACATGTGCTCTCTCTCTCTCTCCCCCCCAAATAAATAAATAAATAAATAAATAAAATTAAAACTCCTAGAGGTGCTTGGGTGGCTCAGTCGGTTAACCCTCTGACTCCTGATTTAGGCTCAGGTCATGATCTTGAGGTTGGTGAATTTGACCCCTGTGTCAGGCTCTGTACTGATAGCACAGAGGCTACTTGGGATTCTCTCTCTCTCCCTCTCTCTCTGTCCCTCCCCCCCAAAATAAATAAATAAACTTTTAAAAAATTCACCTTTTTGTATTTTGCAAAATCTCAAACACAGAGAAGAATTGAAAAACAGTAAAATAAATACCTTTATACCCCTCGCCTATATATACCAACTATTAATACATTTGACAACTTAACACATTGGCTTTATATTTCTATCTTTTTTTTTTTAATTTTTTTTTCAACGTTTATTTATTTTTGGGACAGAGAGAGACAGAGCATGAACGGGGGAGGAGCAGAGAGAGAGGGAGACACAGAATCGGAAACAGGCTCCAGGCTCCGAGCCATCAGCCCAGAGCCTGATGCAGGGCTCGAACTCACGGACCGCGAGATCGTGACCTGGCTGAAGTCGGACGCTTAACCGACTGCGCCACCCAGGCGTCCCTATATTTCTATCTTTATATATACATTTTCCTTTTTGCTTAATCATCTGAGAGTATAGAAATCATGACACTTCACCTCAAAATATTTCAGCATATCTCCTTAGAAACAAGTGTATTTCATATACATCCACAGCATCATTAATAACCCTGAGAAAAACCAAATGATTTCAATACAATCCCCAATATACTCTCTACACTCAAATTTCCCCATTTGTCAAAAAATGTTTATACATCTAAAAAAGAAATCCAGTAGATGGGAAGCCATCAAAATCCTTGAGGAGAAAGCAGGCAAAAACCTCTTTGACCTTGGCCTCAGCAACTTCTTACTCAACACATCTCCAGAGGCAAGGGAAACAAAAGCAAAGATGAACTACTGCGACCTCATCAAAATAAAAAGCTTCTGCACAACGAAGGAAACAATCAGCAAATCTAAAAGGCAACCGACAGAATGGGAGAAGATATTTGTAAATGACATATCCGATAAAGGGTTAGTATCAAAAATCTATAAAGAACTTATCAAACTCAACTCCCCAAAAAACAAATAATCCAGTGAAGAAATGGGTAAAAGACATGAATAGACACTTCTCCAAGGAAGACATCCAGATGGCCAACTGACACATGAAAAAATGCTCAACATCACTCGTCATCAGGGAAATACAAATCAAAACCACAATGAGATACCATCTCACACCTGTCAGAATGGCTAAC
This sequence comes from Herpailurus yagouaroundi, assembly GCF_014898765.1. Taxonomy (NCBI): domain Eukaryota; kingdom Metazoa; phylum Chordata; class Mammalia; order Carnivora; family Felidae; genus Herpailurus; species Herpailurus yagouaroundi. The sequence continues at coordinate 36,803,363 of NW_024412415.1, read as the reverse complement.
ATTAACAACTCAGGTGACAACAGATGTTGGCAAGGATGTGGAGAAAGAGGATCTCTTTTGCATTGTTGGTGGGAATGCAAGCTGGTGCAGCCACTGTGGAAAACAGTATGGAGGTTCCTCAAAAAACTAAAAATAGAACTACCCTACAACCCAGCAATTGCACTACTAGGCATTTATCCATGGGATACAGGTGTGCTGTTTCGAAGGGACATGTGAACGCCCATGTTTATAGCAGCACTATCAACAATATCCAAAGTATGGAAAGAGCCCAAATGTCCAATGTCCATCGATGGATGAATGGATAAAGAAAATGTGATACACACACACACACACACACACACACACACACACACACACACACACACACTGGAGTATTACTCGGCAATCAAAAAGAATGAAATCTTGCCATTTGCAACTACATGGATGGAACTGGAGGGTATTATGCTAAGTGAAATTAGTCAGAGAAAGACAAAAATCATATGACTTCACTCATATGAGGACTTTAAGAGACAAAACAGATGAACATAAGGGAAGGGAAACAAAAATAATATAAAAACAGGGAGGGGGACAAAACAGAAGAGACTCATAAATATGGAGAGCAAACTGAGGGTTACTGGAGGGGTTGTGGGAGGGGGGATGGGCTAAATGGGTAAGGGGCATTAAGGAATCTACTCCTGAAATCATCGTTGCACTATATGCTAACTAATTTGGATGTAAATTTAAAAAAATAAAAAATAAAATTAAAAAAATGCTCAACATCACTCATCACCAGGGAAATACAAATCAAAACCACAATGAGATACCACCTCACACCTGTCAGAATGGCTAACATTAACAACTCAGGCAACAACAGATGTTGGTGAGGATGCAGAGAAAGAGGATCTCCTTTGCACTGCTGATGGGAATGCAAACTGATGCAGCCATTATGGAAAACAATATGCAGGTTCCTCAAAAAATTAAAAATAGAATTACCCAGCAATTGCACTAGTAGGTATTTATCCAAGGGATACAGGTATGCTGTTTTGAAGGGGCACATGCACTCCAATGTTTATAGTAGCACTACCAATAATAGCCAAAGTATGGAAAGAGCCCAAATGTCCATCGATGGATGAATGGATAAAGAAGATGTGGTATATATATACAATGGAGTATTACTCAGCAATCAAAAAGAATGAAATCTTGCCATTTGCAACTACATGGATGAAACTAGGGGACATTATGCTAAGCAAAATTAGTTAGACAAAAATCATATGACTTCACTCATATGAGGACTTTAAGACACAGGACAGATGAACATAAGGGAAGGGAAGCAAAAATAATATAAAAACAGGGAGGGGGACAAAATATAAGAGGCTTTTAAATATGGAGGGGTTGTGGGAGGAGGGGTGATCTAAATGGGTAAGGGACATTAAGGAACCTACTCCTGAAATCATTGTTGCACTATATGCTAGCTAACTTGGCTGTAAATTTTAAAAAGAAAATAAAATTAAAAAAAAAGAAATCCAGAATCAATGAATTTCATCTGTTTTATGTCTGTAGTCTCCTTCAGCTAGAACAATCCTATCACCTCCCTCTGTTCTTCATGATATTAAATCCTTGAATAGTTTGGGTCAGTTGTCTTATAGAAGGCCATGCATTCTGAATTTGTGTGACTATCATTGTATTCAAGTCAAACATTTCTAGCAAAACCCCCACACAGGTGGTGGTGTATACCTCCCACTGTTTCACATCATGAAGCACGTGATGTTAACTCATCCTTCTCTTGATGATGCCAAGCTTGACCACTTAGTTAAGATTGTGATTGCCAAATCTTCCCATTGTACATTTCCCCTTTGGAATTAATAAGTATTCAGTGGAGGGATAACATGATATACTATTCTCCAGTAACTTTTTACTTAATGATGATATACTATAATTCTTGCCTGAATTATATTGGGGATTATAAAATGATTTTCAACATCTATCATTCCTTCTATGTTTATTGGCTGGCATATTTCTGTAAAGAAAATCTGCCTCCTCTTTTCCTTCTCCTTTCACCATTTCTCTCTTTTGTTGAATGTCACTACAAACTCATGGATTTCTTAAAAAATTCAAAGTGTTAAAATCTATTAATGTCATTATTCTTTTTGAGGCTCACATTTCCTCCAGATGGGTATGGAGGTCTTTAAAGTTTTGCTTTTCACATTAGGTCCTTACTCTCTGGACTTCCTTTTTTTAAAAAAAAAACTATGATCATGGGTCAAAGCTCTAGTTTTATGTTTTTCCCCCTGTTTAACCAGTTGCACCAACCCTACTACTTGAATAGTTCATAATTTCCTCATTTATGAATAGTTCATAGTTTCTTCATTTATTTTTTTTAATCCTAACACTATCATATATCACATTTCCACATCTCTAGATTTTCTATTCTGTCCCATTTGTTTGTTTATATCTGTGCCAACAGCACACTGTCTTGACTACAATAGTCACCTCCATATAGGTTAGAGTAATTGTTTCCATCTTCTTATTTTTCTTTTATTTTTTTTTCAACGTTTATTTATTTTTGGGACAGAGAGAGACAGAGCATGAACGGGGGAGGGGCGGAGAGAGAGGGAGACACAGAATCGGAAACAGGCTCCAGGCTCCGAGCCATCCGCCCAGAGCCCGACGCGGGGCTCGAACTCACAGACCGCGAGATCGTGACCTGGCTGAAGTCGGACGCTTAACCGACTGCGCCACCCAGGCGCCCCGATCTTCTTATTTTTCAAAATTATCTTGGCTCTTTTTGATTCTTTGCAAGCAGAAGAGAATGAACTGCCCTAAATTTTAGGACCTACCTGACATTCTTCACAAAAGAACCCTACAAAAGTGTCAGACTTCCTTTGGAATTTCACTGAATCCACAGATTAATTTACATATTCAATAACTTAATGGTTCAAATAAAGAGTAGTAAGAAAGAAAAAAAATTTAAATTTCTATTTAAATTCCAGTTACTTAACATTCAGTATAATATTCATTTCAGGTGTACAATATAGTGTGATTCAACACTTCCATACACCTGGTGCTCATCACAACAAGTTCACTCCATTTAACCCATCCCCCCCGCTCCTCTCTCTGATAACCATCAGTTTATTCTCTTCAGTTAAGAGTCTCTTGGGACACCTGGGTGGCTTAGTTAGTTGAGCATCTGACTGATTCTTGATCTCAGCTCAGGTCTTGATTTCAGGATCATGAGTTCAAGCCCAACATTGGGCTCCATGCTAGGTGTGGAGCCTACTAATTTTTTTTAAAAAAGAGTCTTTCTTGGGGCGCCTGGGTGGCTCAGTCGGTTGGGCGTCCGACTTCGGCTCAGATCATGATCTCGCGGTCTGTGAGTTTGAGCTCCGCGTTGGGCTCTGTGCTGACAGCTCAGAGCCTGGAGCCTGTTTCAGATTCTGTGTCTCCCTCTCTCTCTGACCTTCTCCCATTCATGCTCTGTCTCTCTCTGTCTCAAAAATGAATAAACGTTAAAAAAATAAAATAAATAAAAATAAAAAGAGTCTTTCTTGGTTTGTCTTTTTTTTCACTTTGTTTTGTTTCTTAAATTGCACATATGATTTAAATCATATGGTATTTGTATTTTTCTGACTGACTTATTTCACTTAGCATAATACTGTCTAGCTCCATCCATGTCATGGCAAATGGCAAGATTTCATTTTTTTTTTTATGGCTGAGTGCATTATAAATATATATCACATCTTCTTTATCCGTTCTTCAGTTGATGGACACTTGAGCTGTTTCCATAATTTGGCTGTTGTTGATAATGCTGCTATAAACATCAGGGTGCATGTATCCCTTTGAATCAGTATTTTTGTATCCTTTGGGTAAATACCTAGTAGGCAATTGCTGGATGGTAAGGTAGTTCTATTTTTAGAACCTTTGAGTAATCCACATACTGTTTTCCACAGTGGTTGCATCAGGTTGCATTCTTATCAACAGTGCAAGAGGGTTCCCCTTTCGCTACATCCTTGCCAACACCAGTTGTTTTTGTGTTGTTGATTTTATCCATTCTGACAGGTGTGAGGTGTGACTTTGTAGTTTTGATTTGCATTTCCCTGATGATCAGTGATGTCGAGTATCTTCTCATGTGTTTGTTGGCCATCTGCACAGTCTTCTTTGGTAAAATGTCTATTCATGTATTCTGTCCATTTTCAATTGGATTATTCATTTTTGGGGTGTTGAGTTTTATAATATTTTGGATACTAACCCTTTATCAAATATGTCATTTGTTAATATCTTCCACCATTCTGTAGGTTGCCTTTTAGTTTTGTTGTTTCCTTAACCGTGCAGAAACTTTTCATTTTGATGAAGTCCCAATAGTTTATTTTTGCTTTTGTTTTGCTTGCCTTGAGAGGCATATCTAGAAAGAAGTTGCTATGGCGGATGTCAAATAAACTACTGTCTGTGTTCTATTCTAGGATTTTTATGGTTTCAGGTTTCATATTTAGGTCTTTAATACATTTTGAATTTTGTGTGTGTGTGTGGTATAAGAAAGTGGTCTAGTTTCATTCTTTTGCATGTTTCTGTCCAGTTTTTCCAACAATGTTTGTTGAAAAGACTGTCATTTTCCCATTGCTACTCTTGCCTCCTTTGTTGAAGATTAATTGACTATATAATTGTGGATTTATTTTTGTACTGTCTATTCTGTTTCATTGATCTATGTGTCTGTTTTTGTGTCAGTACCATACTGTTTTAATTACTACAGCTTGGTAGTATACCTTGAAATATGGAATTATGATACCTCCAGTTTTGTTCTTCATTTTCAATGTGGCTTTGGCTATTCAGGGTCTTTTCTGGTTCCATACAAATTCTAGAATTGTTTGTTTTAGCTCTGTGAAGAATGCTGATATTATTTTGATAGAGATTGCATTAAAAGTGTAGATTGCTTTGGGTTGCATAGACATTTTAACAAATTTTTTTCTTCCAATCCATGAGTATGGAATGTCTTTCCACTTCTTTGCTTCATCTTCAATTTCTTTCTTCAGTATTTTATATTTTTTCAGAGTATAGGTCCTTCACCTCTTTTTAGATTTATTTCTAGGCATCTTGTTTTTGGTGCAATTGGAGTGATTCCTTAATTTATCTTTCTGCTGCTCCATTATTGGTGTATAGAAATGCAACAGATTTCTACACATTGATTTTGTATCCTACAATTTTACTGAATTCATGTATCAGTTCTAGCAGTTTTTTTGGTGTAATCTTTCAAGTTTTCTCTCTATGTAGTATCATGTCATCTGCAAATAGTGAAGGTTTTACTTCTTCCTTGCCTATTTAGACACCTTTTATTTCTTTTTATTGTCTGATTGTTGTGGCTAGGATTTCTATTGTTCCTGACCATAGAGTAAAAGCTCTCAGTTTTTTTTCCCATTTAGGATGATATTAGCTGTATTTTTTTTCATATATGGTCTTTGTTATGTTGAGGTATGTTCCCTCTAAGCCTACTTTGTTGAAGGTTTTTATCATGAATGGATATTGTACTTTGTCAAATTATTTTTCTGCATTTATTGCAATGATCATAGGGTTTTCTTTTTTCTTTTTTAAATGTTTACTTACTTATTTTGAGAGAGAGAGAGAGAGAGAGAGAGAGAGAGAGTGGGAGAGGGGCAGAGAGAGAGAATCCCAAGCAGCTTTGCACTGACAGTGCAGAGCTCAATGTGTGGTTCAAATTCACCAACTGTGAGATCACAACCTGCACCAAAATCAAGATTCAGATGCTTAACAAACTGATCATATGGTTCTTAGTCCCATGATCATATGGTTCTTAGCCTTTCTTTTATTAATCTGGTGTATCATGTTGATTGATTTGTGAATATTGAACCATGCTTGCAATCCAGGAATAAATTCCATTTTAATATTCTACTTATGTCAATGGACAGATCATCTAAACAGAGAATAAAAAAGGAAACAATAGCTTTGAATGACATATTGGACCAGATGGACGGACTTAGCAGATATATTCAAAATATTTCATCCTAAAACAGCAGAATACACTCTCTTTTCAAGTCCACATGGAGTATTCCCTAGAATAGATCACACGTTATGTCACCAAACAGGTCTCAACAAATATAGAAAGATTGAAGTCATAACATGCAACTTTTCTGACCACAGTGCTATGGAACTAGAAATAAACCACCAGAAAAAAATTTGGAAAAATCACACATATATGGTAGTTAAAGAAAATCCTATTAAGAATGAATGGGTCAACCAGGAAATCAGAGAAGAAATTAAAAAAACACACGGAAACAAATGAAAATGAAAACACAATGGTCCAAAACCTTTGGGACGGCAGCAAAAGCAGTCTTAGTACATCCAGGTAGGTCTGTATTGCTACATAGAAGCAAGAAAAATCTCAAATAAACAATCTAAACTTAAACCTAAAGGATCTAGATAATGAACAACAAATGAAGCCTAAAGCCAGCAGAAAGAAGGAAATAGTAAAGATTAGAGCAGAGAAAAATGGTATAGAAACTAAAAAAAAAAAAAAAAAAAAAAAAAAATAGAACAGGGGCGCCTGGGTGGCTCAGTCGGTTAAGCATCTGACTTCGGCTAGGGTTATGATCTCATGGTTCGTGAGTTTGAGCCCCACGTTGGGCTCTGTGCTGACAGCTCAGAGCCTGGAGCCTGCTTTGGACTTTGTGTCTTCCTCTCTCTTGGCCTCTCCCCCGTGCGCACTCTATCTCTCTTTCAAAAATAAATAAACATTTAAAAAATTAAAAAAATAGAACAGATTGATGATACCAGGAGCTAGTTCTTTGAAAGAATTAATAAGATAGACAAACCTCTAGCCAGACTTATCAAAAAGAAAAGAGAAGGGACCCAAATAAAATCAGAAATGAGAGAAGACAAATAACAACCAACACCAAAGAAACAAATTTTAAACAACAAAATATGCTTGAGTAACATATCTATAATATGTTATATTATATATAAATATATAAAAATATATAATACACAAACCAATTATGTAATCTATAATGTACAGAAGACTACTTTAGCAGTTCTTTTCATTCCTGATATTATTTATTTATAGTTTTTCTTTTTTTTCTTAATTAGATTTGCTTATAGTTTGTCCTTTGTTTTATTGTTTTCCAAAGAGCTAGGTTTTAGGTTGTTTGAACTTAAAAACTTTTTCATATTTTACTGTTTACTTAAAAAAATTTTTCTTTCTTCTCCTTTTGGTTTATTTAGTTATTCTTTTTCAGGTCCATGAGTTGACTGCATAGTTATTTATTTTAAACTATTTTTCATTTTTTATTTTACATAAATGCACCTGTGGGGTTTTATGGTAGCCATTCTTTTATTGTTTAGTTCTAGATATTTTGTCATTTCCACTGTGATTGCCTTTTTACTCATGAATTTTTTAGGGAGCATTTTTTAGTTCTCAAAAGCATATAGAATTTTTAAAAAATTATTATTTTTATTGAATTCTAATTTGATGTCATTGAGTTCAAGAAACACAGACTGATTTATAGCCTTTTAAATTTGTTGAAACTTTCTTTCAGACATATTACTTGGTCAATTTTTGCAAATATTCTAGATATACCCCAGAATAAAATATTTTCTCTTTTTATTTAGTGTACTATTTAGATTTTTTTTTAATTTATTGAGCTTTTTATTTTAATGACTATTATTTTTTTTATATAATGACTATTATATTTTTTATTTTAATGACTTATATTTTTCATTTCTATGATTTCCATCTATTTTTGTTTCATAGTTTGGGGTCATTTTTTATAATCTATGATTCTGTCATATATCTCTTCATGTAGCCTAAGAATATTTAAAGTCTCTATAATACTATGCTCCAAATTAATCTGAAATGAATCCATATTCTGATTGTGGACTTTGAATTTTTTCTGAACATTTCTTTACATGTTTGGAATTCCTGTTTGCAGGCACAAAATTTTTTTTTTGTTGTCTCTTGTTTCTTTCTCTCCTTTTATGCTCATACCATCCAATGGGTTTGGGTTTCCTTTCTTTAGCCAAGTTCCCCAGTCCAGACTCAGGTCTCATAAATATGATATTTCAGATTTCTTGTTCTGCTATGTTGTCAGGGAATGTTACAGAGCCAGTTAATGAACGAATGGCCTGCTCAATTGAGCAAGGGTGTGTTTGTGTCCTTTTACCTCTTCGAGTGTATGGTTCCAAGTAAGCTGTAGCCCCAGTCAGTCCTTGGCAGCTTTCCATAAGTCCCTAGTTTGAGCTAGAGTCATGAACCTACCTCTAGTCCATGTCTTGAGAAGCACTTTAACTCTTTTCACCCTACAGGAGTTGTCTTACTGTTTACTTCCATATTACTTTTGGACTTAGAGCTCATTAAATCTATGGCTTAACTCAAATTACGGCCTTGTGTTTTGGTCATTTTTCTGCTCTGTGAAAATGCTTGTCTTGTTTTGACCTGGCTATACTTCTCAATCTATCTTTCTCCCTCCCGCCCTGTCCCACCTTCTCCCTCACTCTCCCTCTCTTCTCCCTCCGTTTCATCTATCAGGCAATGTATTTGGAGCAGAGGGAAGGTATGGAAGGATGATTTACTGAGCTATCTTATTGGAAATCCACTTAAGCTTTTTAAGGAATTTTCTACAAGCAAAGACAGAGAAAGAAGAAAATAGAGCATTCAGCTTCTAAAGGAGCAATGAAAGGTTGTCTCTATTTTTTTAAGTTTATTTATTTATTTTGAGACAGAGAGTAAGTGGGGTAGGGGAAGAGAGAGAGGGAGAGAGAATCCCAAAGCAGGCTCTGCACCATCACGCAGAGCCTGATGCAGGGCTGGAACTCACAAACCATGAGATCATAACCTGAGCCAAAATCAAGAGTCAGATGCTTAATTGACTGAGCCACCCAGGCGCGGCAGGTTGCCTGTTTCTTATAAGAATATTATTCTCTGCTAGCAAAGTAGAAAACTTGGTTATAATGACTATCCATTATCTCCTAATAGTCAGGGCTTTTACAGTTACTTTCTTTTGTTTTCTTTTTTAATTTTTTAATGTTTATTTAATTTTGAGAGAGAGAGAGAGAGAGAGAGAGAGTGAGCGGGGAAGGGGCAGAGAGAGGGGGAGACACAAAATCTGAAGCAGGCTCCAGGCTCTGAGCTGTCTGCACACAGCCCCATGCAGGGCTCAAACCCACGAACCGTGAGATCATGACCTGAGCCAAAGTCAGATGCTTAACCAACTGAGCCAACCAGGTGCCCCTTTATGGTTACTTTCTTATGATCTAACATCTTCCACTCTCACTCAGACCTACTTCCTTCTTCTTACCCCACTTAAAACTTCCGTTTCCTGAAGAGTCATCAGTACTTATCTCACTGTCAGTTTAGTCTTACAATTAAAGTAGTAAAACTGAATTATAAATAAAGCTTATCAATTCAATGAATCCTTCATTCATCAATGTGTGGGGAATGCTTAGTGTGTGAGGGGCGTGGGAAGATGAGGAGCTGGACTTCAATACACGTGTGTTCTTACAACCAGACAAAGTCTCAGGAATAGCCTGAGGAGCCTCTGAAATGAGGCCCCCTGTGGTAAGGAGGCACCAGTCATTCTGCCATAACTAAGGCCATCTGTTAGGAAGAGGAGCCAACATGGAGAGTTTTCTAAGGTAGGGTCAAAATGAAGTGTGTGTATATATGCGTCTGTGTCTGTGTGTGTGTCTCTGTGTGTATATGGGTGTCTGTATGGATGGGTGCACATAAGCACATGCTGCTAAAGTCCTATCCTTAGGAATAAAAGCTAAGGTATTATCCTAATGGGCTTTCAGTTACTATCTGGGAATGTTAGGGCATTTCTAATCAGGGACCAGGATTATAAAACCTACATAAATTATGGGGTGCCTGGGTGGCTCAGTCGGTTGAGTGGCCGACTTCGGCTCAGGTCATGATCGCACAGCTCGTGAGTTCAAGCCCCGCCGTTGGGCTATGTGCTGACAGCTCAGAGCCTGGAACTTGCTTTGGATTCTGTGTCTCCCTCTCTCTCTGCCCCTAACCCACTTGCATTCTGTCTCTGTCTCTCTCATAAATAAGTAAATAAAAACATTAAAAAAAAAACACTACATGAATTGTAAGAACCACTCAAATAAAATTATCTTAAAAAGGCAAAAAAAAAAAAAAAACCCAAAAAACCCTACATAATTGCTCCATGCTGTTATGTTTGTTTTCTACAGAAGTTACCAGTAGATCTTTAAATTAAACCAAAAGGACCCAAAAGCTTATCTTTAAGAGCAGAAAGGGGTTCAAGCTGGGCACTATAGTCCATTCCACTGCCAGGTTGGGGGAGAAGTATGCACCTCAACCAGTAGAGTAGTAGTGGCAGCTACTAAAGGAATAAAGAACAAAATGAATGTCAGGGACTTTCTGCATGGAATGAGGTCTGGGTTTGAAAGGGATCTTTAGCCATTGAAAGACCTATGTGATTGCCTTACTTAGTTTTATGGGGTAAAACCTTTTAACTTGGTCCACATCTATATACTTAGGCCAAAGAAAGCCCTTTAGCCTCATTTGGCTCATTAAAACAAAACTGAGTAACAGGAATCAAAAGAGTCACAGGCCTATCAAAAATCTGATGGAGTCTGTGGCTCTCTTCACAGAAAAGGGCATCCACAAATTTTGTGCACAGTTTCAGAAGTTTGTGGAGGCCTGGTTAAGATATCTCTCAGCCTAGGGAGAAGCAGTGGGTTCACATAATAGACTGTAAAGGTTTCAAATGACCAGTCCTCATAGGAAATTGGACCTCATGGATTCCCCAGAACCCACCTCCCACCCCAGCACCTTTCAGTACCTATGGATGAAAAGCATTATTTCTACTGATGTTTATTCCATTGCTGGCAATGATCTGCAATTCAGATTCAACAGTATAGGCCATGTATAATAAAGAAAAGAAATTTTCAAGCAGAATTAGATGATATCTTTCTCTAGATGGCATCTTCCTCTAGATGACATCTTTCTCTATGGGTCATTCTGCTCTGTAAGATCCCTGATGCCCAAAGACATCTCTAATCCACACACTGCACCTACTGCTAGTTTCTTTCATTCGTGATTCTAACCACAGATGTTTTATCTTAGAAATTTTTTCTTGGGGAGCCTGGATGGCTCAGTTGGCTAAGTGCCCAACTTTGGCTCAGGTCATGATCTCACAGTTAGTGAGTGCGAGCCCTGCATCAGGCTCCATGCTGATGGCGCGGAGCCTGCTTGGGATTCTCTCTCTGCCCCTCTGATTCTCTCTCTCTCAAAAATAAATAAACTTAAAAATTTTTTTTCTTAAATGGATTTTTATTATTTTCTTTTATTTCTATAATACATATTTTGGGTCCAGTGCACACAAAAGATAGCTTTACTGCTATCTCCTTCAATAGCACGGACATGACATTAGGAGAGTTTCCTAGAATCTACACAATCATTTCCAACTCAGCCCCTCTTCTGTTTTTAAAACAAGCAGTAGTTGGGTTTTCCTATCACCATCACGGTTCTGCTTCGGGGGCTGTTTTCTCTTCCTCAGTTGGAGCTTCCATATCAGAACTTAACCCTTCATCTTCAGCAGGTAATTCTTTGGTCACTGGACCAACCCCCAGCCTTGACTTGTCCATGGGACTCGCGGTGACATTTTGATCAAGGGGAGGAAATCTGAAAGTTATGTAGTTGAGGAAGGACATGATCCCTAAAGGAGGAGAAGAATTTGAGGTGAGTTTCAGTAGACAGATGGTCTTTTGGCTTTCAAAATTCTTAGTGATGCTTTAGAAGAGGTTCTAAAGACCTCTTCTTAGTGAAGCCAACCCTTCTCTCCCCCAGCACAGTTACTTTACCCTCCTGTGCTCCCATTACATTATCTCACATGGTGAAGACAAAGCTTGAACCTCCTAGATTCAAATGATAGTTCCACAACTTTCTGTGTGGTCTTAGGCAAGTCAGTCAACCTGTGCCTGCCTCAGTTAATGGTAGAACAGGTTACTAAATCCAGGTTTCCAGACTTCAAAATCCATACTTTCTTTGCCATACCACTCTGCCTCTCCATGTATAAATGTTCCGGATAGGAACAGTCATTTCTTCTATTTCTCCTAAATTCTACCTTGCCTTCAAGAAGTGGTTTCTTCTTCTATCCTTCTAGCATAAGACAGGGGACTGACTCACCAGAAAACGTGAATAAGAAGTCACTCCACCAATTAATATGATAGGCCCATAGGAGATCTGGCTCCAAGGCATCCTTAGTATGCCTGTAAACCTGTGCCAGAAACAGGATAAGGCAGAGGAGCAAGGAGATGGCTAGGACCAAAAGAAAAGATGTCACAACCCATCAGTGTCTTCAGTCTTCCTTGACCACGCACCCCCAAGTCTTCTTCTACCTCCACGCCATATGCACAGCAAGATTAAAATTTAGGGCTTGACCAATATGGGAAAGAGAAAGGGGCCTCTCCCTTCCCCCTGGTATAAGTCAGTTAAAGTGTGTTTTATGCAGTAAGACAGGGTCGGAAGCTGGCAACTTGATGTGATACTGAAGAAGAGGAAAGGGACAAGAAAATGAGAATAAAAGCCCCAGAGAGAAACTTGATTCATTTGACAGTTTTACCCTGGCATTTCCCTGCCAGTCTAGGTCTGTACCTGAGATGAAGCTCAGTATGGATACCTTCAGATCGAAGTTGGTGGTCATACTTCCTCTTCTAGGCAGGCAAGAGTTGATGAGCCAGCCAAGGGCAACGAGTATGGAGAAGATAGAGATGAGGAAGAAAGTCCTGGAATATTGAAGGTAATCTGCCAAGGAGAATGAGAAAGGAAAGGCTTGGGTAGTCCAGCAGGGGGCCAGCAGGGTCTGGGTAGTCCAGCAGGGTTTTCTTAAGAAAACCAGATAGAGTCTTAGAAAAGGGAGCGAGGACTAGGGAGGATGAAACAGAGCTTACTATGTGGCGTCCAGGGCATAAATAAGGATCTTATTTCCCAGCTTTTCTTTTTAATTTTTCAAGTTTATTTATTTGTTTTTGAGAGAGAGAGAGAGAGAGAGAGAGAGAGAGAGCGAGCGAGCACATGCATGGGAAGGGCAGAGAGAGAGAGAGAGAGAAAGAGAATCCCAAGCAGGCTCTGAGCTATCAGCGCTGAGTCCCACATGGGGCTAGAACTGTGAGATCATGACCAGAGCTGAAATGAAGAGTCAGACACTTAACTGACTGAGCCACCCAGGTTCCCGTTTCCCAGCTTTTCACTGATACTTGGAATTTATTTACTGTGAAGGCAAAGCCTTCATTATAAAACTAAACATACAAATAGTTCTGGGTGCGTTAACACATTAACCTAGATGTAAACTAGCTTATAGGAAACATGACTCTAACATCACAACACAGATTAAAACATTTTCTTGTTCCTAATTCTAATTCTAAAAGTAATACATGGGGGCATCTGGGTGGGTCAGTCGGTTAAGCATACGACTTCGGCTCAGGTCATGATCTCACAGTTCGTGGGTTCGAGCCCTGCCTGGGGCTCTGTGCTAACAGCTCAGAGCCTGGAGCCTGCTTCAGATTCTGTGTCTCCCACTCTCTCTGCCCCTCCCCTGCTTGTGCTCTGTCTCTCAAAAATAAATAAACATTAAAAAAATTTTTTTAAATAAATAAAAGTAATACATGTTCAATATAAGGAAGAAAATCAGCCACAAGCCCACTACCTAGAGGCAGCTACTACTGCTAGCATTTTATGTTATTTCTTTCCAGTATTTTTCTACCCTCTGTACTGAGTGGATATGATACTGCATATCAAGTGAATTTTTTCTTTTTTAAAGTTTTTTTTTCAACGTTTATTTATTTTTGGGACAGAGAGAGACAGAGCATGAACGAGAGAGGGGCAGAGAGAGAGAGGGAGACTCAGAATCGGAAACAGGCTCCAGGCTCTGAGCCATCAGCCCAGAGCCCGACGCGGGGCTCGAACTCACAGACCGTGAGATCGTGACCTGGCTGAAGTCGGACGCTTAACCGACTGCGCCACCCAGGCGCCCCTCAAGTGAATTTTTTCTTAAGATTATATGGTAAGATTATCCTCCAAATCACCTGTTGTAAACATCATTTTCATTTTTTTTTAATTTTTAAAAATGTTTATTTATTTATTTTTGAGAGAGAGAGCGAGGCTCAAGCCCACGAACCATGAGATCAAGACCTTAGCTGAAATCGAGAGCTGGTTACTTAACTGAGGCACCCAGGCACCCCTGTATACATCATTTTTAATGGCTACCAAGGAGCTTATCATATTAACATATTTTACTTAATGACTTAACTGTTTTTGGACAGGTAGTTTGTTTCTATTTGTTTTTTTTTTCTCTTCCAAGTAGATCTGGCTTGTACAGGCCTTATCTTGCATTTGACCACAAAACGACGTCCCATTTACTTGAACTCCTCTCTTGTAAGATTTCAAGCCTGAATTTTCTGGATTGTAGGAATTTCAATCCCTAAAAATATCTTTCTTTTTTTTTTTTTTTTCTTTCCTGAGAGTCCCTCAAGGTCCTGCGTCACATTTGCTCAGGGACAGGCCTGCTAACATCCTTTTGTTCCAAAGCCCTTACCCAAATGCCATAACGCCACCTCTCTCATCTCCTGGCTCAAGATCTCTGCTCTCTGCAGATTGGATGTTGGTAAGAGAGAAGGGGCATGCTAAACATTGCTTTTTCCTAACATCTCCCTAATATCAAGCAGATCCTTCCCTTAACTCCCACAGCAATGTTTTAAGATACATGCACCTGATGTTTATAGCAGCGTTACCTACAATAGCCAAATTATGAAAACCGCCCAAGTGTCAAGTATCTATCGATTGATGAATGAATAAAGATGTGGTATGTATGTATGTATGCACACACACACACACACACACACACACACAGCAGAATATTACTTAGCCATAAAAAGGAATGAAATCTTGCCATTTGCAATGACATGGATGGAGCTAGAGAGTATTATGTTAAGTTAAATTAGTCAGAGAAAGAAAAATACCATACGATTTCACTCACATGTGGAATTTAAGAGACAAAACAAACAAGAAAAGAGAAGCGAAGAGGCGAACGAAGAAATAGACTCTTAACTATGGAGAATAAATGGATGGTTACCAGAGAGGAGGTAGTTGGGGGATGGATTAAATAGGTGACGGGGATTAAGGAGTGCTCTTGTTGTGATGAACACCGGGTGATGTATGGAAGTGATGAATCACTAGATTGTACACCTGAAACTAATATTATTCTGTATTTTAACTAACTGGAATTTAAATAAAAACTTGAAAAAAAAAAGAAATAGAGGATAACACACGATTGCAAGTAAATATAGTTCTTCTGATACTGCAGACCCTGCAATGTCTTCAGTATCCTTTAGGGGGTGCCTCCTTGTCTAGCTTTTTTCCTTTCTTAAGCCAGATGGGCTCTACCACTAAAAGTTCTCTCAGAACTTTTATGTCTGAGAATCACAGTCCGGCTTCCAGGTAACCCAGGGAGAAGAAAATATGTTAAAGCTTATCCCAATTTAAGATTTGACTCTTAAGTTTTACTTCGTTCTCTAGAACTCACCACTGACATCATCAATAATAGGAAAGTCCATGAAAAGAAACCACACCCCTACCCACAGAGGTGAGTTGTTCTGTGGCCCAAACAAATTAGCCACATTAAAACATGATGACCCCAAAGCAACACATTTTCTGAAACCTGGGTTTCAGAATTAGCAGGATATGTAGCCAGTAAGAACCATCAGCCTACATTGAGCTTCATGAAGCCCAGTGTGATAGGCATCGTTCATGGTATTTAGCCCACTGCCCCCAACTAGACCTAGTAGCCCTTGCCGATAGTCCCCTGACTATAGCTAATTGGACCAAGGAATGGGCTCTGACCCGTATTGGACTAATTTGATTCTTATGCTTGGAAATTTGGATTTGAGACTGATTCATGTTAATTTCCTCTTTTGCTTGTTTGAGCCAAGAAGATACAAAGCTAGACTGGGATCTCACTTTTTAGGATTTGCACACTAATAAGAGAAACTGAGCTGTAGTGATAAAGTGTAAACTAAGATGAGTGACAATGCAGCTCTAGAGAGACTGAGTGACTGGCAGGCTTGATTTTCTTCATCAGAGACCCCGGTCTTGTCTGGAATTTCCTAAGGTACAGCAAACTTCCTGCCTTTGGGAGTCTATGAGATTCTTCTGAATAAATAAGTTCACGCTATAGCTTATACTAGTTCAAATGAAATCTGATCATTAAAACACAAAAGTGCACTGAGATATTCGGTGTAAGTTCTGTCTAAGATATGTTACAGCCCGCCTTTCCTCCACCATGAGAGGAAGAATTGACTTCATGTTTTTCTTACAATCTTCTCCATTTTGGCTCCTTATCTCCTGAAACCACATGAACAAGATCACTCACAACTCCAAAGGAACAACTGAAGATTTGCAGCATAGAATAATCTCACCCCAAAAGGAAGCAAGTCTACTAGTAATAATTATATACAACTAATTATCTGACCAAACTAAACACTTAACTCCATAGTATAAAATGGCTGCACATTTGGTTAACTTCATAGTTTTTTTCCTAATTCATTGAACAAAACAAAACAAACATCCTTAAGCTGAATTCAAGTCTCCATCTCCTATAAAACCAAAAGCTATTTCAGCTTTTAAACATCAGTTTTTACAGTAGCTTACTTGTCAAAGTTTCAAAGATCTTAGGACCTAAGTTACAAAAGGCCCTACTTGTCAGTAAGAAGTTTTGGTCCAGGGAAAGAGAAGTGCCCTAGATATAAGGAACACCCACGTAGGTCACATGTATCAAAACACTGCTGAAGATTTCCTTAGTAATATCCTTTTATGGCCTTAGGTTGCAGGAATAGCAAGGCAAACCTCCCAGTTTGCTAAAGGCAATGAAGCTAATGCCCTAGGAAGAGAGGGGATGTCATTCTCAATTTGGAGACGAAGAAGCCCACATCACGCGAAAAGCTTGATAAGATCCTTGCTGGTGTTCTCAGGATCATCCCAGTCAGTGATTCTGTACTTCAGAGCACCATCAGGTAAGACATAAAAGCTACCAAGACTGGAAGGGATACTACCATACTGGAAAGCAGTAATGATTCTCAGTGAATTGGGAACACTCACCATTCAGTAGTTTGGGCTGGGCAAGATCTCCTTCTATTGTTATGAAAGTAAAACTTGGTCCAGGAGGTTTTGGAAAGTGAGAGGGCCAGGGCTATAAGCCACCTTGCTCTTGTGAACAAATAAGCTTAGTTAACACTAGATGCTCTTTTCCTTTACAGCTGTTGACACTCTGGAAGGAATCAATGGGGAAGCCAAGATGACGTGAGAAGAAAGAAGCATAGGAGAGAAGCCAGCCATAGGAAAAGCTAAGCACCTAGTACTCAGCTGTGCCAAAGAGATTTGGGGGTGGGATTCCTCTTACTGCACCCTAGGTCCTTCAGCAAAAATCAAAGCCAGAATAGGGAGACAGTGCTCCGAAAGGGCTAGCTCCTTTTAACTATGAAGGAGCCAGACTGAGTGAGTGCAGGTGGGGTGTGGCTATGGATTTTGAGAATGAAGAAGGTGCTGCTGAGGAGTCAGCCCACTTATTTAGTCAGATCTAAACCTCCATGTTGTTGCCATAAGGCCAAGACAAAACTTTTATTCCAGTCACATAAGGCCAGGACAAAACTTCCCCAGCCTCATGGAAAAGAAGGTGGTTTTGGAATGGAAAAGATGGAGACCTAGCACCTGGGAGAGGAGGCTGTGAAATCAACTTAAGATTTAGGTTCCTCACATAGCTTGGCCTTGTTCGTTGTGCAATGGTTCTCAGGCCCTGGCTTGGAGGGCCCACTGCTTTGACTAAAAGACCTAATCTTCTTTCTCCACAGTCTTCCAAATGGTCCAACCTACTCTCTATGGCAAAACATTCCTTTATATTATGGTTTGATCTCACCTATGCTACAGGGGAGTTAACAGAAGGGTCTGTTCCACACTTGAGACCTAGAATAAAAGTGAAGGATGGTGTCCCCTACTCCCCACCCCTTCTCCATTCTGTTAGCAACTGCTACAGCAGAGAGGCTATCAATCATCTAGAACCAGGTGAAATCAGAGGCAGAGGCACAATGGCCTAATGTAACTCCACGACAGAGGAACATGAACACACACATTCTTGAGCCCATCTTAGAGAGTCCCCATGAAACTCACAGAAATGACATTACTGCTTTCCAGTAGGGTAGTATTCTTTCCAGTCTTGGTAGCTTTTATATCCTACCTGATGGTGCTCTGAAGTCAAGAATCATTGACTGGGATGATCCTGAAAACACCTTTCCATGGGAAAGGGGGCTAAATTCTTGCAATTAGTAGGTAAAAGTTTAAAGTTCTTGAATTTGGACAATAGTGTTTTGGGCAGTAATAACATAACAGATTAGTGAGAGCTGAACACACTCATGACATTTGGGAAATTCATTATGAGAACTGCGGACTACTTACTGATCCTAGAATTAGAACTTAGTTAACGTTGCAAACAGGATAGATACTTGACTTAAAATTGTGTACTTAAAGGACTCAGTTGACCACCTCTAAATCATTAACAGTTGGCCTCATAGGTAATATCCAGGTTCTGAGAAATAAACTATTTGCTACTGTAAGTGACAAAATTCCAAGACTCTCATTCATTAAAATTTTAATAATCTTCAAGTCCTAAATTTTAGCCTGGGCATGATTACATAAATATTGCAGTTTAATTTTTATGCCTATATCTTTTACTCCATTTTTCTAGAAGTGGAATTTGTGAGTGTAAATCTCTGGATACACATAATCATATTGCTTTGGTTATAGCCATTTACATGGTCCCCAGTGTATATGAGAGTGTCCAGCATTGTGTATCATCATTTAAAAATCTCTGCTAATGTCGCGTTTGAAAAATCTTATCTTACTGTTCATTTGATTTGCCTTTATTTAATGATTTATTATGGTTAAAATAGTTTTACCTATGTTTACTAAACATTTTTAGTTTTTGTTCTGTGAATTGTCTGGTTATCAAGAATTTATTTGAGGGGCGCCTGGGTGGCTCAGTTGGTTGGGCAACCAACTTCAGCTCAGGTCATGAACTCATGGTTCATAGGTTCGAGCCCCGCATTGGGCTCTGTGCTGACAGCTCAGAGCCTGGAGCCTGCTTCGGATTCTGTGTCTCCTCTCTCTCTGCCCCTCCCCCACTTGTGCTTGGTCTCTCTCTATCAAAAATAAATAAAATATTTTAAAAATTAAAAAAAAAGAATTTGAGTATTTGCCTTTTTATTAATAATATACATTTTAAAATATTAAGGCCATTAGCCTTTTATCTTTCATATTTGTTGCAAATATTTTCTTTAGTTTTTCTTTTAAGTTGAAGGTGCACTTGAATTGTCTGCCTGCCTTTGATTTTAGTTCCTTCTCAAGATCTTGTGTTTGGGTCCTGCCCTTGAGTTCCACATGTCATAGATGCTTCAGCTCAGGTCTGAGCCTAGGTGCAACCCCTCCAACCCCACATCCAGCATCTGGAGCCTCTGCTTATCTGTATCTCTTGTGGATAATGGGAAAACTGTTTCGTGTAGTTCTGTCTTTCCTCTAAGTGTTGCTTCTGATTGAAAAACTCATGCATATGGTATCTTCTAGCCCTAGAAACTTATTTTTCAATGTTTTATATTGCATTTTCAGATCTGCTTAAGTTCACATAAAATTTGACATTAATAATTTACTCTAAATAGCTAGCATTTGTTATACACCCTTATCTGACATGCATTTACATTCTCTTCTACTGTTGGCAGAAGAACACACTGACCTGAAAAATTAAATCTGATGGAGGCTGAGACACCTTGCTTTGTTTCCCGGTTATGATCAATTACATCTATTTCTGCAAGTGATGTTAGAATACCAACCATACTGCTTCACAGGGACAGCTTATAAAGGCCCAATGGGTTCTTCCCAGAAAGTAAAGAGAGTATCAACTACTGAGTTGGGAAAGGTTACACTGAGAACACCAAAGAAAAGGATGGCTACATTCACAATTTGGCTGAGATCCATCCTGGACTTGGAGAGGTGAGGGCAAAGAGATCTTGGAGGAGGAAAGATGAAGGGCCAACATGGCAGAAAGCTCTGGAACTGTGGGGCCTGTGGTGTTTAATTTGGTGGAACTCACAGGGTGGTTTGGGGGTGTGGCTCCAGCACAGCTCATAGTTGCATGTGATCCAGAGTCCTGCGTAGAGCTCAAAGCCATTCTTGGTCACCAGGAACCTCACCCAGTTCAGTGGGGACATGCAGATCACCATTAGGAAACCAAAACCACACAGGCTGCCACAGAACGTTCGGATGTAGATGTGTGTCTGATTCACATGCTGCTGCCGCCTCTGGGGTGGCATTGAGGCATTCGGATATTTGTTGACGGGGAGGGTAGGCTACAAGGATGAGGGAAATATTGCCTACCCAAAAAGATAACCATTGATCCCCAGGGGCTCCTACTCATCTCTACCTTAAGTGTCTCCATGTGGGCTTGATCTGTGGCTGTCTATCCCTACCCAGGGTGATCTTTTCTCTTTCTTTAGGATACTCTATCTAGACCCACCTTTAAGTAAGTCTTCTTCCTCCCATCTGACCTACAATTAGGTACCTCCTCACCCTTTGGTAGTGCCGGTTCCCCTTAATTTTGGGAACCTTAGGATTATAGAAGGTCAAGGCCATTTGTTCCCTGCTCTCCATCTTGGCAGCCAGTTCGCTTTGTAACTGCCACGGAATTTGTCTCAGCACCTCCCACATGTGCTGGCAGCATCAAAACAGGCCAGAACCCATGGCACAGATTCCATGTCCGTTTGATATTCTGGGTCTAATCAGATCAGGAACAAATCATCACATTTTAATCAAGTGCATGCATATGTGATGCTCCCACCTCTCCCTTCTCTGACCCTTTCAACTCCTTCATTAAATAAATCCACAAATATTTTGTCAGCAGTTGCTGTGTGTCAGGCTTTGTCTTAGGTCCTGGGATATAAAGATGAATAAGACACAGTTCCCTAATAGCCAATAAAAAAGTTAACTCAGGTGTCTTCGGGACTCCATAGCTTGTGGTTAGAATTCAAGATTACAAGTAGCCTGGCATTCATGGTCTTGCCCCAACACTAAGTGGAAGGCCCTGGGTGTGTCTCAATAGGCTCACGAACCAGTCTGTCAGCCATAGATCATCATGCAGTATTCCCCTCCCCACCCCACCCCCCACCTTTTCTTCCTTTGTTGCTCGAGTACCTTCTCTTCAATGCCTTCTCATGAAGCCATTCAAGGGTGCTACGGTCCTGCCACTGCCAGTGCTGACAGGGCCCACTGTGAAAATGCCAGCATCCCCAGGGCAGGGGGCTACCAGCCTGCGTGCTGAAAGCTATCATTCTCAATACTGCAGCAGTGTTGGGTTCTATGTGAAAGCGAGAATGGCCTTTCCCTGTTTCCACAGCCAGCACAGCTTGTGCCCAGAGTAGCTCAAAGTCTTCTTTTCAAATAATTCTCTCAGTGTTGCTCCTAACTCCTCTCCCCACAAGGGCTCAAGAGCAGTCCAAGATGCTGAACAGACACCATCCTGTTCCACATCATGGACATTTATTCAAATAAATGACGAGCTGTATTGCCAGCTCTTGTTTTCCATGAACAGATAAACTCCGATTCCTAAATTTGGGCTGAATTAGAATGCCCTATCACCCGTTTCTCCCAGCATACCCTCTCCTCGCTCGCCCAAGCCTGTCGAAACCTATACTTTGTTAGCTGGTGGGAACAACTGGCAGTTAGCTTGTTTATGTCCATGCTTTAGCATGAAGCCCTCCCTCTCCAAAAGTGTTATTTGACTCTCTGTCTACCAGAACTTAGCCTAGCGCCTGGAAAGAATAGTATTTAATGTTAAATGAATAAATGAACAATATATTTTTAAATAAAGGACAGAGGTTGGTACAGAGGACAGAATGGTTAACATTTTCAGGGGAAAATTAGGAAAGATTTATTGGAAGAGGTGATGTATTAATTGGATTTCCAGCTAAGGAATATTCCAGGTGATAGAGGTGATAGGGCACTGAGGCAAAGAGAATGATATGTCTCAAGGCAGGAAACCATGGACAGCATGAGGTTCTTGGGACATTAGAAGCAATGTGGTTCTACTAGGTACAGACTCAAAGGTGAGGGTTGAAGGGTGCAGATATCAGCAAGAGCTAGATCACGAAGAGTCCTTTAGGCCATGCTATGCAATTATATTGTGAAGTCTCAATTGCTGTAATACGCTAGTGCCACTGGAGTGATTATAGGAAAGACTTTTCCATTTGCAGCAAACGGGCTGTACAGCATGACTGTTAGATGCACACTCATGCCTAGGGAGCTAGACATAGGCATTGAATACACAGGCCTACCTTTCCGTCCCCATTCTAGCACTTACTTAAGTAGTTCCAATACTCATGGTTAGGTTACTTGGGGCAGTTTCCTTAACCTCACTGAACATCAGTTTCTTAATCTCTAAAACTGGGTTAATATTCATTCCTGCCTCATTAGAATTTTTGTGAGGATTAAATGAGATGATATGCATAAAGCTCTTAGCACAGTGCCTTCATACGTGCTCAGTAAATACTATTATTATTTATTTTTTTATAAAGCATTTTTTAAACGTTTTATTCATTTTTTGAGGGAGAGAGAGTGTGAGTAGGGGAAGGGCAGAGAGAGGAAGACAGAGGATCTGAAGCGGGCTCTGTGCTGACAAGCTGACAGGCTGACAGCAGCGAGCCCGATGTGGGGCTCCAACTCATGAACCACAAGATGATGACCTGAGCCAAAGTTGGACACTCAACCGACTGAGCCACCCAGGTGCCCCTGTTTTTTTTTTTTTTAAGTTTATTTTATTTTTTAGTAATCTCTACACCCAATGTGGGGCTCAAACTCATGACCCCGAGATCAAGAGTCATTTTGTGGACAGTGTCTGATTGGCAAATGATGCAACCCTCCAGCTGTTGAAGGAACAGGTTGGGCAGTACTGGACAAAAGGCAGGATGTTCCTGGCCTGCTGGGAACTTGCTAGGGCCCGGATGCATATGACAAAACATTATTCATGCATCACTGGTGACTGGGTATATTGCCACTTCCCCCACTTTAAAAAGCAATTTGGAAAAAATAAAATAAATGAAATGAAATAAAATAAAATAAAAAGCAATTTGGGGTCCCCTGCCTATTTGGCAGCCACTGCCCCAGAGCCTGCAGAGTCCAGGAGGAGCATAGCTCAAGCCAGTGGATCTTGAGTCTCCAACACCAACCCAACACAATGTGGAGTTGCTGCAGAAACCAGATTATGGGGGCTATTTAGGCTCCCAGTCCCTCCCTGCAGAAGCCTGGAGCTCTGCTCTTGCACTGATGCCCTTCACTGTGGAACTGGCGCCAGCTGGTTAAGGACTCAGTCTCTGAGAAAACAATTGGATTGATGTGAATGCAGTTTTGGAAAAACACGTGGACGATGTATACTGTAACATTCCACCACAGCAGCCAGTGAACCAGCGGAGGCACTGGCAGAGGCAGGCCCTGCTCCTGGGCCCCATGCTGACCTCGCAGAAGTCCTCCAGGGGGGGATGAAAAGCCAGGCCCCCACCATGGGATACTGAGAAGAAGAAAAAGCTGCTGGGAAGCTGCTAGCAAAAGACATACTCTGGGAAAAAATGGCTTATGGAAATCATTAGTAAAGGAGACAAAATTTGGATGACAAAACATATCATAACATCCAGGAACTGAAAAATGATGCTGAAAACACACAGAACTCTCCTTTTCATTTAACCCTAGAAATACTGGGGGGGGGGGGGGGGGGGGGGGCGGGGCACCTGGGGGGCTAAGTCAGGTAAGCATCCGATTTCCGCTCAGGTCATGATCTCAGTTTGTGAGTTCGAGTCCCTCGTCAGGCTCTGCACTGACAGCTCAGGGCCTGGAGTCTGCTTCGGATTCTGTGTGTCTCTCTCTGCCCTTCCCCTGCTTGTGTGCTTGCTCTCTCGCTCTCGCTCTCTCTCTCTCAAAAATAAAAATAAACATTTAAAAAAAATACTAGAAATATTGGGTAAAAGGAACTTCATACAGATCATGCCGCAAGTCACAATGGTAAAGCACAAGGCATCGTCACATGCTTGAGAGCAACGCCCTATCATGGTAGCAGAAGAAGGGCGTTACTTCCCCTGGATATGTGCATGTTTGACTAATACAATACATGATATTTCACGAGAGGATTTTCTACAGAAGAATTAAGCAAAATGTGAGAGACGAAGTATATGCCATTGCTAGCCTGGCACACTGGTGCTTAAAGCATGCTAGGTCCTTCCACAAAAGTGTTCTTGTGAAAGCATCCCCTGCTTCTCTTCAAGTTGCTCTGGAGGACTATTAAAGAAAATTCGACAAGTGAATTTATATATAGTCCACCCATCTTTACAGCACAATAATGCATCATTTCCATTATCTGTGTATACTCAATCATGAAGAAAAAGAACTTAAAATAATTTCATGGCCTTGCAAAAAAAAAAAAGCAGTTTGGTTAAAAGAAAAAAGAGTAGCATGTTTGTGACCTTACAGTAGGCCAAGAATTGTTTTTATTTTTTTTTAATTTTTTTTTCAACGTTTATTTATTTTTGGGACAGAGAGAGACAGAGCATGAACGGGGGAGGGGCAGAGAGAGAGGGAGACACAGAATTGGAAACAGGCTCCAGGCTCTGAGCCATCAGCCCAGAGCCTGACGCGGGGCTCGAACTCCCGGACCGCGAGATCGTGACCTGGCTGAAATCGGACGCTCAACCGACTGCGCCACCCAGGCGCCCCCAAGAATTGTTTTTAAACAAGACTTCTGGGGCACCTGGGTGGCTCAGTCGGTTAAGCATCCGACTTCAGCTCAGGTCATGATCTCACAGTCTGTGAGTTCGAGCCCCGCATTGGACTCTGTGCTGACGGCTCAGAGCCTGCAGTCTGCTTCAGATTTGTGTCTCCCTCTCTCTCTGCCCCTCCCCTGCTCATGCTCTGTCTCCCTCTGTCTCAAAAATAACTAAAAACATTAAAAATTAAAAAAAAATAAACAGGACTTCTATTCACCAAAAGATACCACTTAGAGTGTAAAAAGGCAATCCATAGAGTGGGGTAAGATATTTTCAATATGTGTATCTAAAAAAAACTCATAGCAAGAATATAATGAAGAATTCTTACAAATAAATGAGAGAGGCAACCTAATAGAAAAATGATCAAAGTCCTTAACTGATGTTTTGCCAGAATAAAAACATATACATATATAACATAAAAAAGTGCTCAGATTCATTAGTCATGAGGGAAATGCAAATTCAGACTGTAATGCGATATCACTACACATCCACCAGAATGACTCAAATGGAAAAGTGTTGGCAACTATGTAGAACAACCGGAACCCTCATACACTTCTGTTGGGAGCGTAAATTGGTATGTTCACTGAAAAACTGCTTGGCGGTATCTGCTGGAGCCGAATAGATACATGTCCTTCTCATTTTAGGTAGGCATGCAACAGAAAAAAGTGTCCACATGTCCACCAAAAGATATGTATTACAATGCTCATAGCAGCACTTGTCATAATAGCCCCAAATTGGCAACTACCCAATTGCCCATCAAGAGAAGAAGGGAGGGGCGCCTGGGTGGCTCAGTCGGTTAAGCGTCCGACTTCAGCTCAGGTCATGATCTCATACTCTGTGAGTTCGAGCCCCATGTCCGGCTCTGTGCTGACAGTTCAGAGCCTGGAGCCCGCTTCAGATTCTGTGTCTCCCCTCTCTCTGCCCCTCCCCTGCTCATGCTCTGTTTCTCTCTGTCTCAAGAATAAATAAAAACATTAAAAAAATTAAAAAGAGAGAAGAATGGAAAAATCATGGTACATTCATACAATGAAATACTATGTAGCAATATAAATAATCTACAAGCACAGAAGCAATATGGATGAATCTCATCAACACAATGTTGAGCAAAAGAAGCCAGATACAAAAGACTGAATATGTATGATTCCATTTATATGAAGTACAAAACAGGCAAAATCTGTGTTGTCAGAAGTCAGAAATACCCTTGGGAGGAAGATGACTGGGGACTAGGAGGGGACACTAAGGGAACTTTGGGGTGCTGGAAATGTTCTATTTCTTGATCTGGGCGTTGATTACCATTCTATATGTATACTATACTTTAATAAAAAGTTAAAATATAAAATCAAGAATCTTAAAAATGTTATCATTTGTCTTAGTAATTTCACCTCTAGGAATCTATGAAATAAATATTAGTTTTATAGCTTGTTGATATAACCTCTTATCTGCTAGGAACAGTACTAGGTGCTTTACATATGTTAACCCACTTGTTTTTGTGAATCACATTTTTCCATTTCATCTTCTAATTTGTTACTGCTGACATAGAAATAAGTTATTTTTGTCTATGTATTTTATAGGACCACTTGACTGAATTACTTTAATTCCAATAATTCCTTTGGATAATTCTCTTGGATTTTCTAAGTAAACATCATATCGACTCCAAATAATAATAATTCTGTCTCTTCCTTTACAAAACTTGCCTTATTGGATTGATTGGACCCTCCAAAACAATGTTTATGAAGTGTAGTAGGCATCCTTATTTTACTCTTGACTTTAATGGAACTGCCTGTATTCCTTTTTGTTTCACATGTATATTCATTTTTGTGTTAGTTTCATTCTATTTCTGTTTTGCCAAGATTTAACGTTTAGAATGGCCGTATCAAATACTTTCTTAACCTCTAGAACATGGTCTTTCTCCCTTAGTCTATTTACCATATATGTTGCCATAATACATTTCCTAATGTTGATCTAAGTTTGCATTACAGTAATTAAATGTTTGTATAAGATACATTATTCTTTTTTGCAGATTTTTATTTAAGTTCTAGTTAGTTAACATATAGTGCAATACTGGTTTCAGGAGTAGAATTTAGTGATTCGTCATTTACATATAACACTCAGTACTCATCACAACAAATCCCCTCCTTAATACACATCACCCATTTAGCTCATCCCCCACTCACCTCCCTCCATGAACCCTCAATTTGTTCTCTATAGTTAAGAGTCTCTCATGATTTGGTTCCCTCTATTTTTCCCTCTTCTCATATGTTCAGTTGTTTTGTTTCTTCAATTCCACATTGGGTGAAATCATATGGTATTTGTCTTTCTCTGACTTATTTTGCTTAGCATAACACACTGTAGCTCCATCCACATCACTGCAAATGGCAAGATTTCATTCTTTTTGATGGCTGAGTAGTGTTCCATTATGTATATATACCACATCTACTTTATCCATTCATCAGTTGATGGACAGTTGGGCTCTTCCATAGTTTGGCTATTATTGATAATGCTGCAATAAATGTTGGGGTGCATGTATGTACCCTTTCAAATCTGTATTTTTGTATCCTTTGGGTAAATACCTAGTAGTGTAATTGCTGGGTTGTAAGATAGTTATATTTTTAACTTTTTGAGGAACCTCCACACTATTTTCCAGAGTGGCTGCGCCAGTTTGTGTTCCCATGAACAGGGTAAGAGGGTTCCTCTTTCTCCTCAACCACACCAACATTTGTTGTTTCCTGTGTTGTTAATTTTAGCCATTCTGACAGGTGTGAGGTGGTGGTTTTGATTTGTGTTTCCCTCATGATGAGTGATACTGAGAATACTGAGAATCTTTTAATGTGTCTGTTAGCCATCTGGATGTCTTCTTTGGAAAAACATCTATTCATGTCTTCTGCCCATTTCTGAATTGGATTATTTGTTTTTTGGGTGTTGAGTTTGATAAGTTTTTTACAGATTTTGGATACTAACCATTTATCAGATATGTCATTTGCAAATATCTTCTCCCATTCCATAGGCTTCCTTTTAGTTTTGTTGGTTGTTTCCTTTGCTGTGCAGAAGCTTTTTATCTTGATGAGGTCCCAATAGTTCATGTTTGCTTCTGTTTCCCTTGCCTTCTGAGACAGTGTCTAGTAAGAAGTTGCTATGGCCAAGGTTAAAGTTGCCTGTGTTCTCTAGGATTTTGATGGTTTCCTATCTCACATTGAGGTCTTTCATCCATTTTGAATTAATTTTTGCGTATGGTGTAAGAAAGTGGTCCAGTTTCATTATTTTGCATGTCTCTGTACAGTTTTCCCAACACCATTTTTTCCATTGGATATTCTTTCCTGCTTTGTCAAAGATTACTTGACTGTGTGGTTGTGGGTCCATTTCTGGGTTTTCTGTTCTGTTCCATTGATCAATGTGTCTCTTTTTGTGCCAGTACCATACGTCTTGATTACTACAGCTTTGTAATATAGCTTGAAGTGCAGAATCATGATGCCTCCAGCTTTGCTTTTCTGTTTTAGGATTGTTTTGGCTATTTGGAGTCTTTTGTGGTTCCATACAAATTTGAGGATTGTTTGTTCTAGCTCTGTGAAAAATGCCAGTGGTATTTTGATAGGGATTACACTAAATGTGTAGATTGCTTTGGGTAGTATAGACATTTTAACAATGTTTGCTCTTCCAATCCATGAGTATGGAAAGTTTTCCCATTTTTTTGTGTGGTCTTCAATTTCTTTCACAAGTGTTCTATAGTTTTCAGAGTACAGATCTTTTACCTCTTTGATTAGGTTTATTCCTAGGTATCTTATTGTTTTGGGTGCAATTGTAAATGGGATTGATTCCTTGATTTCTTTTTCTGCTGCTTCATTACTGGGGAATAAAAATGCAACAGATTTCTGTACATTGATTTTATATCCTGTGACTTTGCTGAATTCATATATTAGTTCTAGCAACTAATGTTTTTTGTGGAGTCTTCCAGGTTTTCTACACAGAGTAGAAATGTCATGTCATCTGTGAACAGTGAATGTTTCACTTCTATGCTAACAAACAGGGGCAATCTGTAAGAATAGACTAATTCCTAGAAACATACAAACTACCAAAACTGAAACAGGAAGAAACAGAAAATTTGAACAGACCTATAAACAGCAAAGATACTGAATCAGTAATAAAAAAAATCTCCCAGCAAACAAAAGCCCAGGGACAGATGGCTTCCCAGGGAAATTCTACCAGACATTTAAAAAAGAGTAAATACCTATTTTACTCAAACTGTTCCAAAAAATTGAAATGGAAGGAAAACTCCTCAATTCTTTCTACAAGGCCAGCATTACCTTGATTCCAAAACCAGACAAAGACCCCACCAAAAAGAAGAATTTATAGGCCAATATCCCCAATGAACATGGATGCAAACATTCTCAAGATACTAGCAAATCGAGTTAAACAGTACATTAAAAGAAATTATTCATCATGATGAGGTGGGATTTATTCCTGTGCTGCAGAGGTGGCTCAATATTTGCAAATCAGTCAACATAATACACCACATTAGTAAAAGAGTAAGAAACATATGATCCTCTCAATAGATGGAGAAAAAGCATATGACAAAATACAGCACCCATTCTTGATAAAAACCCTTAACAAAGTAAGTTGAGATGGAACATAACTCAAGATCATCAAATCCATATATGAAAGATCCACAGCTAATATCATCCTCAATGCGGAAAGACTGAGAGCTTTTCCCCTAAGGTCAGGAACAAGACAGGGATGTCCATTCTCACCATTACTATTTAACATAGTACTAGAAGTCTTAGCCTCAACAATGAGACAACAAAAAGAAATAAAAGACATCTGTTATTCTTCTGATATACTTCTAGGAGTATTTGTTTTTATAGTTGACCCAAGAATTATTCAGAATTTAAAAAATATAAACACGTTTAGATTTTTTTCCAGTTTTAATATATTATGGTCAAAGAACATGTCCTATAAATTCTACTTCTTCCTTCTCATCACAAGGGAAAAATGTAACTATGTATGCTGATGGATGTTAACTGGACTATTGTAAGGACCATTTTGCAATAATACAAATATCAAATCATTAAGTTGTGCACCTAAAACTAATGTTATATGTCAATTATACCTCAAAAAATGAAAAAAAAAGTCCCACTTTTTGGAACTTAGTAATATTTGAGGTTTTTTGAGTTTTCTCAATGTTCTATAGACATTTTAAATTTTTTTTAAGTTTATTTATGCATTTTGAAGGGGAAGAGACAGAGGGAGAGGGAGAGAGATAATCCAAAGCAGACTCTACGCTGACAGTGCAGAGCCCAATGTGGGGCTTGAACTGACGAACTGTGAGATCATGACCTGGGCTGACACTAGGAATTGGACGTTTAACCACCCAGGCGCCCCGGTCTTAGTGATATTTAAATAAAATGTATAAAGGTGTGTGTGTGTGTGTGTGTGTGTGTGTGTGTGTGTGTGATATCTTCTTCATTGATTTATCTGTCAAAAGACACTTAGGTTGCTTCCCTATTCTGGCTATTGTAAATAATGCTGCGATAAATATAGGGGTGCACATATATTCTCAAATTAGTGCTTTCATTTTCTTTGAGTAAATACCCAGTAATGGAATTATTGGATCACATAGTATTTGTTTAAAATTTTTTGAGGAAGCTCTATACTGTTTTCCACAGTGGCTGTGCTGATTTATATTCCCACTAACAGAGCACAAGGGTTCCCTTTTCTCCACATCCTTGCAAACACTTGTTATTTATCTTTTTTTATTTTAGCCATTTTACAGGTGTAAGGTGATATCTCATTGTGGTTTTGATTTTGCATTTCCCTGCTGATTAGTGATGTTGAGCATCTTTTCATGTGTCTGTTGGAAATCTGTATATCTTCTTTGGAAAGATCGCTATTCAAGTCCTCTGCCCATTTTTAAATCACATTGTTTTTTAGTGTTGAGTTGTATAATTTCTTTATACATTTTGAATATAAATTCCTTATCAGATATATCATTTGCAAATATCTTCTCCCATTCAGTAGATTGTCTTTTTGTTTTGTTGATGGTTTCCTTCACTGTACAGAAGCTTTTTATTTTGATGTTGTCCCAATAGTTTATTTTTGCTTTTGTTTCCCTTACTTTTGGAGACATGTCTAGTAAGAAGTTGCAATGGCTGACATCAAATAGATTACTGCCTATGTTTTCTTCTAGGATTTTTATGGTTTCAGTTCTCACATCTAGGTCTTTCATCCCTTTTGAGCTTATTTTTGTGTATGGTATTAGGAAGTGGTCCAGTTTCATTCTTTTCCACATAGCTGTCCAGATTTCCCAGCACCATTTATTGAGGAGACTGTCTTTTTCTCATTATATATTTTTGCCTACTTTGTCATAGATTGACATTTTGGTACCATTTTAAATGTCTCTAATTGGGGTGCTTGGGTAGCTCAGTCGGTTAAGTGTTTGACTTCAGCTCAGGTCATGATCTCATGGTTTGTAAGTTCAAGTCCCATGTTGGGCTCTGTGCTGACAGTGCAGAGTCTGCTTCAGATTCTCTCTCCCTCTTTGTGCCCCTCTCACTTTTCTCTCAGAAAAAAAAACAAAAACTTAAAAAAATAAATGTCTTCTATCAACAACATTTAGACGGTTCTTTGCACAATCTGAGTCTTTGTCTCTGATTAGCGGAATTTAACCTATTTACATATGTGATGATAGTTTAGATTGATTCGGCTTAGTCCTATCCTCATTCTTTGTATTTTCTGTTAAATACATATTCTTGTTTCCTCCTCTTTCCCTCTTATTTGCCAGAATGATCCAGTTTTCTTTCAGCTTTTTCTTTTTCTATAATGACATGTATGCCATGTATGCTGTTTCTGTTTTGCTAGATCTTACTTACCAATTTCATTATACATATATTTACAATTAAGTTTAAGATATTAACAGTAGCAATGAAAGGATAATACTAATATTGAAAAAGATTGATTAAATGAGCATTTTCACACATTACTGGCGAGAATGTCAATATTTATTCCATGTTTCCAAGTATTTACAGAGAGTGAGAGGGAATTATATGGCTTAAGCCAGGAAAGGCCTAGGACTGTGGTCAATCTCATCCAAGGTACAGAACTGAAGGATGAAACTTCCAAGTGAAAACAAGGTATTAATGGTGGGATAGGATGAAAATAGATGCTGGCTTGGCAACCAATATCCTCAATGATGGTCATTGTAGTATTGCTTATAAGTGAGAAAATTTGGAAGCAACCTAAATGTGCATTAATGGGAACTGACTAATTAATTATGGAAGCTTCACAATTATGGAACTTTAACCATTCAATTCAAATGTCCTTATCTATAAACTGAGAATAATAAGAGCATCTACATATATCAAATATAAAGTTATCGTGAGGCTTAAATAAATTAACATAGGTAGAGCCCTTAGAATGGTGTCCAGCACATGATAAGTATGTTAGTGCATGTTAGCTACCATTATTATTATTATTATTATTATTATTATTATTATTATTATTTTGCTTTTAAAAACAGAATATTACAGGGAGTAGAGGGAGGGGAAATTGGATGAAGGTGGCCAAAGGCACAAACTTCCAGTTATAAGAAATAAATCCTAGGGTTGCAATGTACAATATGTTGACTAAAGTTAATACTGCTGTATGATATATATGAAAGTCATTAAGGGAGTAGATCCTAAGAGTTCTCATGACAAGGGAAAAAAATATATATTATATGTATCTATATGAGATGATGGACATTAACTAAACTTATTGTGGTAATCATTGCATGATATATATGTCATTATGCCATACAACCTAAACCTATAGAGTGCTGTATGTAACTATGTCTCTATAAAACTGGGGGACCCCCCTAGAATATTAGCTTTTACATAATATATTGGTTTTTAAAAATATTTTATTTAAGTTCCAGTTAACATACAGTGCAAATATTAGTTTCAGGTGTACCATATAGTGATTCAGCACTTCCATACAACAGCCGGTGCTCATCACAAGTGCACTCCTTAATCCCCATCACCTATATAACCCAATCCCCCCCTCCCCACCTCACCTCCAGTAACCATCAGTTTGTTCTCTATGGTTAAGAAGTCTGTTTCTTGGTTTGCCTGTCTTTTTCTCTTTGCTCATTTGTTTTGTTTCTTAAGTTCCACGTATGAGTGAAATCATATGGTATTTGCCTTTCTCTGACTTATTTCACTTGTCATAATACATTGTTAACTGAAAGATGAGAGCATGGCAATAGTTATATCACGCTGTCATTTTTTGTTGTTAGAGATTATGGATGTATGCGCATAGGAAATGGTCTTATACAGAAATAACCATACATACTTTGTCATATATATGGTTTCAGCTCAGGTCATGATCTCACAGTTTGTGAGTTTGAGCCCCACATCGGGCTCTGTGCTGTCAGCCTGGAGTCTGTTTGGGATTATCTCTCTCCCTCTCCCCACCCCTCTCAAAATAAATAAATAAACTTAAAACTTAAAAGAAAATGTCTATAAGACATTGAGAAAAACTGTCAAAAACCAAATATTACTAAGTTCCAAAAAGTGGAATTCTTTTTTTTTCATTTTTTGAGGTATAACTGACATACAACATTAGTTTAGGTGTACAACTTCATGATTTGATATTTGTATTATTGCAAAACGATCATCACAATAGTCTGGTTAACATCCATCAGCATAGTTACATTTTTTTTCTTGTGATGAGAAGGAAAAAGTAGAATTCTTACAGGACATGTTCTTTGACCATAAAATATTAAAACCAGAAAAAATATAAACATGTGTATATATTTTTAAAATTGCACATATATATTTATAAATTTGTACTAAAGTGCCAGTAGTCTTTATCTTTCTGGCTTTAAAAAAATTTTTTTTAATGTTTATTATTTATTTTTGAGAGAGAGTGCAGGCACAAGTGGGGGTGGGGCAGAGAGAGGGCGACACAGGATTAGAAGCAGGCTCCAGGCTCTCAGCTATTGGCACAGAGCCTGATGTGGGGCTTGAACTCACGAACTGTGAGATCATGAGCTGAGCCGAAGTTGGACGCTTAACCGACTGAGCCACCCAGGTGCCCCTATCTTTCAGGGGAGGATGATGGTGAACCCAGCAGATCAGGTGGTTGGGTCATGAGGTATTCTGGAAAAGAAAACTGTAATTCCTGTGTAGCTGAGTTTGTGAACTGAGAGTCATCCTTCTACATACAATATTGTGCTTTTTGAATTTTAAAAAATAAATATATATTGCTTTTATAATAAAGTAATGACAGTCATTACCTCCCCATAGAGTCCCTTCTAAGTGAATCTATTCCTTCACTAGCATCTGTTCAAAGATAGGAGTTTTGATCATCTGTGGGTTAGATGACTGCCATGTCTTACCAACAGCCACAGCTGTTATGATCAAGAACGACATCTCTTCCTAGCGGGACTAATCATATCCTGTCTCTGGAGAACTGAAAACTGGAATACTGAGGGAATAAATTAGGGAGATAAGGAGAATGAAACAGATGCAGGGGTGGAGATGAGAGTCTGGATGGGTCCTGAGAGACCACAGGGTAACCTTGATTCCTAATAGATATTACAGCCTATTTGACCTTGGCTATAGCTACCTTCTTATATCTAGATGCTTGTGAAGATGATTAACTCCCCGCTGTTGAGCTAGTTGGAGTTTTCTTCCTCACAACTAATAGAACTCTGATACGAATAGTAAGTGTTTAACTTTTTGCACGTAGAACATGAAGAATCATTTTAATTTTTGAAGCATTCTTATATTACGTATTATCACTCATAGTAATTGGAAGGATCACTGTTTATTTGACCTTTGACTGCATGGATAGAGCTCTAATTACCTCATAATTACTTGTATGTTCACTTGTTGAATTTGAACAATTCTTTATCCTTCCACTGGCCTCCTCCCACTATCTGCCTAATGTGGACTCAAGGAAGATAAATGGATTTTATTGTTTTCCTAAGCAAACTTTAGGAAGTCAGCTGTCAAGGGAGAGAAAAATTGGCCAAACACAGTGACTTTATTACTTGCATCGTTGCTTCTTTCTAGCTCTAAGGTTAATTGAAAGTTGCCATGCACATTCAAATTCAATGATCGTTCCTTTCTAGAATAAGGCAGTGGGCTAAGAACAAGATGTAGGCTTAGTGGACTCCATGATTAAACTGCATTCAATTCCCAGGAGACTAGATGACTGCAGGCATTTCCAGAGGCACAATCCAGTGGGGTAGAGAGAGTCCCAGTTAGGAAGGCCACACATCTGTGGTCTGGTTCCAGCCTTACCACTCTCTGGCTATATTTGCAGCTGGTTGGGTAACTGCAATATAAAAATTTATTGGTGTGCCTACTGCATGAAAAGCACTGTATTATGTGTATCAAGGAATGGATTTTGTCATTTGACAAAAATTTACTGAGCACTTACAATGTACATTCACTGTGCTAAGTGCTGGAAGTTTCACTATGAACAACATCCTATTCTTGTTCTTGAGGAATAGCACTTCAACTTTACCTCGCTGGTTCTCAGTTCTTTTATCTTAAATGAGAAGTAACTTAGATAATTTCGAAGATCATATCTAGCTCTAAACATTTATGCCTCCCAGAATTCTCCCCTAGATCTCTGTATCCCTTTTGGGGGTGCCAAGGAGGTTGTTCTGTTGTTTTAATTCAAGCAAACATTTACAAAAGAGGATTAAATAGTTTTCAAACATACATTACGAACAGTAAATATATACTGTTTGTATATCAGATTTCAAACATACACTATAGTATGTATCTAACCATGCATAGGTTTGTATGTTTGAAAACTATATATTGTTTTTTTTTTTTTCCCAAACAGCATATATTGATTTGAGTTCAGTAATATAGTGTCTCTCCCTAAGATCTTTGTTAAGAGTTGAATCTTTCTCTGGAATTTCATGAATGCTTGATCTTTATTCATGATAGTATGAGGCCAGGAGCAGAATATTCAAACCATTGAATTTTGGCCAACTGCCTAATGTGGTTATAACCCAAGTCCCTATGGAAGAGACATGCTGAGGATACTCCAGGCCAAGGAACACTGTAGCCAGGGCCTTGACCCAGATCTTGAATGAATACTCTACACAGGTGAGCTAGGCATTACTACCTTGGGGCCACAGGATTCCTTCTGCCTAGCCTACATCCTGCATCATGTTCCACTCCTCCCTTCTTCTGGACACCTCCTGACTCCTCTCTCCAGTTCTCTCCCAAGTGGGAGGAAGCCCCAAGGCATTTTCTGTGGCAGAAAAATTCAAAGAAGGATAATCAATCCCAGGAAGGAAAAAAAATCCAAGAGAAAGATCCAAAAGGCACTCCCAACATAAGTAAGACATTTTAACTGTGCTCTTACCACAAAGAGGTCTACCCATAGCATCGGTGATATTGGACATTTTGGAAATCTGATTCACAGTAATATGCCAGTAATGTTTCCTGAAGTCAAACGTTAATAGATGGCCAAAGAACAGGAAAGTTGAAGGGGTTTGTGCTCTAGGTTTCTTGGAGTCTATAGCCTATTAGTCAAGGAAGGAGAATAGACCCAGGCAGGAGGAGAATGGGAAGAAGGCAAGGAAATGAGTGATAAATATTAGGGCCAACTGGGGAATTCCAGTGGGCAAAGGGTCTGAATGATTTTCTCTAAAGGACTTACATAACTAGTTTAAGGTTTCATTGGTGCCCCACCTCCCTAAAGGGGGTTTCAGATTATGTCTGTGGTTATGGCCAGCATGAGCATTTATAACCACTGAGGCTATAGGCATAAAGGCCTAAGAGATCAGACTGGAGCCAAGATAATCCTAGGCCAGAGAAGCCATCAGGTTGCCTGGAGCAGGATGCAGTTTAAGCAAAAGGGGTCCCTATTGAAAAGGCCTTAAACACCACATAACGATCCTAACTATATAAATTTGCCCTTTTTTGGTCTAAAAAAATCCCAACATCAGAGGCTGCTGACCCAACCTGGATAGGATTTCTGATGTTTTCCCATGAGTTTATCTGACCTAGATGTAAGCTTAAAGTAGGCAGGAGCCTTAATCAAATAGCGCCTATGGTAAAGGGGAAACAAACATTTTTATCAGTATTTCTCTTCATGCACTATTGAGTCTAGACAAACAGAACTGCTCACACCCCCATAGCACTCCAGATTCTTTAGAGATCTCTGCTTAGGTTCATTCTCTTCATTCAAAAATATTCATTAAGTGTCTGTGAGCCAGACACTGTTCTAGGACCTTCTGGATCCTGAATCAAACAAATTAGATGAAGTTCTCCTCAAATTTGTAGCCCTTCTCCATGGACTGCTTTTCGTCTACACATTGAAATTCTGACTATCTTTAAAAAGTTAATACAAATGCTTCCTCATTTATTCATTCTTTCAACAAATATTTGTTGAGCACTTACCACATGCAGAATCCTGGCTCAGGCAGTAAGGATACCACTGTGAAAAAGATACCACTCACTCAGCATGTGGTTTCTGGGGGACACCAACAAGTAAAGAAGATAAAGTGACAGTGCCATAAAGAAGCACCCAAAAGGAAGTGATGTCTGAGTGCTTCTCAAAGTTTCTCAGAGCACATGTAGGAGATGGCTCTTAGCTGGAGGTGACTGGCTAGGATGCCTAGCTGCCCCAGGCTCTGCCTGGCCACCCTAAGGATTGAGAGGATCACTGTCTCAGCACACTTGTACCCCAGTCACAGCATACATGCTGGTCTGGTCTAGGCAAAGGCCTGAAGGGTAAGTAGATGCGAAACTGTAGAAAAGATATTCAGAGTCCTGTAGGTGTTCATTTAACAAGTCTTTATCGAGCTATGTCCTAGACAGTGTGCCTGGGGCTAGGAATACAGAAGTGAACACAGAACCTGTGCTTAAGGAGCTTTTACTCTAGCAGAGAAGACAGACAAATGGACAAGCAATTACAATACTATGACATAAGTGCTCTAATGGAGATAAGCTCAAAGGGTTATGGGATTTTACCCAAGTCTGAGAAGTCAGAGATTTACAGGATAGTAAAAATGTAAGTTTAGACTTTCAAGTAGGTGGAGTGTGAGTGGGAGGTGGGAAAGGCATTCCAAGAAGAGAGTATGGTAAAAGTGAGATAATCATGGCAAATCTCCTTTTGCTATCCCCATAAGCCCTATCCTTAATACAGGTTCCCCACTATCTAAAAGTAGAGCATTCCTGGGGCGCCTGGGTGGCTCAGTCGGTTAAGTGTCCGACTCTTGGTTTTGGCTCAGGTCATGATCTCATGGTTTGTGAGTTCGAGCCCTGCGTCGGGCTCTGTGCTGACAGTGCAGAGTGTTCTCGAGATTCTCTCTCTCCCTCTCTGCCCCTCCCCCGCTCCCTCTCTCTCCCTCTCTCTCTCTCTCTCTCTGTCTCTCAAAAATAAATTAATTAAAAAAAACTAAAAAAAAATAAAGTAAAGCATTCCTATGAAACCTTTCATAAATCAAAATAGTGCAAAGCAAAGCAGCAGCAATTACCCTTAATTTATATGGAAAATTTTAATTTGAGTATTCCCAGACCAAAAAAATAATCTCTCTGAGGCTTTTCTGATACCTTTGGACACATCTTGCTAATGGAGGCCCCAAATAAATGGAGAGAAAGCCCAGATGCTCACAGACACGGTTCAAAGGTGTGGCGGCTGAGCATAGTTCCCAGGGAAGGGGCTTGACACGGCCACTCTTTCTGCTTTGGGCACACACTGCCTCTATAATGGCTTGCTGCAAAGCAAACACTGAACACTATTTTCACTTTTTGCTTTTTTTTTTTTTTTTTTGTAAAAACGAAAATCCTCCAGATTTCTTTGGCAAAACAGGTACTGATGTGATGGAGGTTTTTCATAAAAGCAAAGTGGCTTAATAACAACTTTCAAAAAGCAGGTATACCTACATGCCATCTTTTTTCACTCCTCTGTGCTTTGCCCATGCTCCCCTTCCCTGGTTGGCAAACTCTTGCTTTAGGAGCCAGCTGGAAAGTCACCTCCTTTGTGAAAGACTTCCCCAGGCAAAATTTAGTCATTCCCTCCTCTCTGCTTCTACAATGATGAGTGTATGAATCAAAATTCTGGACACATTGTCTGATAGTGAATTCTTTTTCTGATAATGTAAACTAATTTTATTAGAAGCTATAGATATGAAATTAAATTATGTTTCATTCATTTAACAAGCTCTCTTTAATAAAAGGAAAAATAGCAAAAAACAACCAAATATCATATACTAGATTATCTATGTCCTTATTCTTGTTATTCATCTGTTAAAATTGATGGCAATGTCTATATATTAATTTAAAGAATTCACACTGTTAAATAACTTTAATTTTAATTTTTGCTACTATCTCTATCTGGTTTCTAAACATTTACATGGATTATGACTTTAAGTTTTTAATGGTTGTTCATTACTTTTCTGATTGATGTATTTCTTAGAGGATAATATGTTTAAAATATTCTCTCAAGAAAAATCTTTGTATTTTCATTAGTAATTTTTACAATCTCTTTATTCACAGTTCAGCTCCTTCATTCTGTGACTTAAGTAAATGACTCCTTTCCCTTCGTACACGTTGAATATCACATAAAGGAGTGCCTTCCCACATGCTCAGTCCTGAAATCACACTTCGACCTGCTGCTCTTGTATTTACCCCTCCGATTCTGGATACCCACTATTTCCTGGATCTACAGTCCTCTTGCTGCTGTACAGCTGTTCAAGCTGTCATTATCTTCCACTTGCAATAAAAAAGGGCCCCTTAACTAGTTTATCCATGCAACCATTCAACGTGAGATTGCTAAAAGGCCAAGTCTTTGGGATGATTTTCAATTGTCCACAAAACAAAGTGCTGACTCTTGGGATTGCTATGTAAGCCCCTGCAGGGGCCTGTCTTTATCTCTGGGTATTCCCAATTTTGCACCCAAAGTCTAAGCAATGTCTAAATGCTTGCAGTAAGTATATACTGTTTGGGGGGGAGGGGACTTGGGGGCAATTACTAAGAGATTATCAACCATCAGGGCAAGAGCCCACGCTAGAAGCGGGGAATGGGATGCCTCCAGCTCGCTCTGAAAAGTACAGATTCTTTCCAGTCATAAATACGTCACATTTTTGTGATCTCGTGATAACTGTCAAGCAGAGCCAGTCAGACTCTCCAATTCCAGCCCCTTTCCGCCCCCCAGCATTTCACATCACCACCACCTGTGGTTTTCATCCTTCAGCGTTTCTGCTTCTGAAGTTCTCTGGGCCCAGGACGTCCTCCACCTCCCATCTCGTTCGCGCTTCAGCCTGGGAGACTGTCCCTTTCCCGCTCGCCCACGCCACCCTCCCACCCGGCGCCCGCGCCTACTAGCTCCAGGTCGCCCGAGGCGCGGCCGCGGGGCGGTCTTCGTCACCGCCGCACCGCTCCGTGAGAGGAGGGGCTGGGAGCTGGTCCTCCGGGGTCGCGGCGTAAGAGGGGAGGGGGGGAGGGGTGTCGGCCGGTCACGTGGCACGCCGATAGTCACGCGGGCGCCGCTCAGCTGACCGGGGGCTCACGTGGCCCGGCCGGCCGAGAACCAGGGGACCGGCGAGCCATGGCGGGCTGCGGGCTCTGTTTTTCGCTGCTGCTGGCGGCAGCGTTCGCCCGCCAGGCGCAGGCCCTCTGGCCATGGCCCCAGTACATCCAAACCTCCGATTCGCACTACGCCATCTTTCCGTACAACTTCCAGTTCCAGTACCACGTCAGTTCTGCCGCGCAGCCGGGCTGCTCCGTCCTCGACGAGGCCTTCCAGCGCTACCGCGACCTGCTCTTCGGCTTCAGCTCTTGGCAGCCTCCTGAACCCACAAGTGAGTCGGACCTGCCCCTGCCTCGTTCCCGGCTCTCAGAGGTCCTGCCCGGGGGCAGCTCGCCCGACCTCCTGAGACGCCCTCCTTTTGGCTCCTGCCCAACCCTGTCGTCTAGTCACAACCCTCTGGCCTTCACTTCCTCCTGCGCCTTTTCTCCAGCCGTCATCTCAGAGTCCCCAGCTCCATTCTCTACTTCGCTGAGCTGACTTCTGGGAGCCAGGATTTCTCCGTAATCCTGTACCCTGGCTCTGTTTCACCAAGAATACCTGCCGCAGGACTACAGTTCAATCTCGATATCAAATTGCTGAAAGTACTGTGCCGGGAGACATCGAAGGTGATCCCTCCGACCGTGTGCAAGTGTCGCAGGGTCCTAGTGAGGCTGTGACTAGGACTGGGGAGAGGACAATAGACCTGACACCAAAAATTGGCAAGATAAGACATTAGAGATGAATTGATCTGTGCAAAATTACATAAAAGTGTCTGACACATAGCATGCCCAGTGAGAGAAATCAGAGAACACTTCCATAGGGAAATTAATTTTGAGCAGCCACTTATTGTGAGGTGGTGGATGTAATTGGCCAGGACTGAAAGAGTATTCCAGAGAGGAAGCAAGGCTTGACCAGAGGTACAGATGGTTTTGACTGAGCTCAAAGTGCTTTGAGGGTGTGTGTGTTGAGAGTGAGGAAGAATTGTTGCATCCACAGGACTCCTGAAACAGAATGCTACGGGCACCAGTGACAGTCACAACAAAGTTTATTACAATGAGAGGCAAGGCCGACCGATCGGGACCAACACTCTTGATAAGAGTGTGGCCCCGAACAGCCGGGGTACAGAGTTTTTAAAGCCGATCACATTGTTTTATCATTATCTGGGAACAGAACAGAGAAACAGTTCCCAGATGAGTTAGAAACAGTTGCCAGATGAGTCAGAAACAGTTATCAAATGAGGTGATTATTTTAGACTTTCTGCGCTAAGTTGCAACCAGTGGATCTCCTTGACCTTGTCTCTGATGCTCTTTTTTTGAGGTTTTGTTTCCTTCATTGGTAAAGCCTGATTCACAAGAGTATGGAGTATGATTTACAAGAGTAAAAGCAAGGCTGTTATCTTTTGACCTTCAGTGTCAGAACAAAGTTGTTATCTTTCAAGCTAAGCGTTAGCCCTACAGTACAATTTAACCCTTACAGAACGAGGTTGGGGAAAGCAAGACTGAAGTCAGGAGTGCTTTGGATATTGGTTTCATCTAAAACAGAAGGGGCTGGCAGTTTTCTTTAAGTCAGTTGCTGAAAATTGTGTTTGAGGATTATTATTTCACAAAAAATTGGTAAGTAGAGTCAGCAACAGATAGGGATACAATTCTACTTTCTGGGCTTAAAATTTAGAGTTTTCTTGAAACTATTTTGGAATTTAGTTCTCAAGTGACAATGTATAGGTGTTAATGGGGAAGCCATATTTATGATTGGGCCATATGATTAACATCATTTTGTACTGTGTTTCAAGTGCGATTGAATTACTTTTGCAAATGTTCTCATTTGATTTATAGAATTAAAGGCATTTCATTAAACAGATGGTACTGAGAGAGTGACAGATAATTGAGGCAAAGAAATAAGAGTCTCAGCATCAGGGTAGTTCTGAACTGATAAGATGGATTAGGCTGGGGAGGATAAAAGGGTATTGTGTGTGTGTGTGTGGTAGGTCACGTATTTCTCTGAATCCTTTATGACAAGTAATGCCTTAGACAAGATTGGCAGTCAAAATGTTTATTTTGGTATAGAGCAGTTAGGGCCTGACTTGTGTAAGAAAAAAAAAATTGTCATCTAACTGGTATGTGCCTGTTCCAGTGCCAGGCACTCTGGAGGTTACAAGAAAAGTATGCTCAGAAGTAGTAGGCTTGGGCGCCTGGGTGGCTCAGTCCGTTAAGCATCTGACTTAGGCTCAGATCATTATCTCTTCAGGTGAATGTGAGCCCCGCTTCTCTCTCTGTGCCCCTCGTGGGATTCTCTCTCTCTCTCTCTCTCTGCCTCTCGTTCACTTGTGCCCTCTCTCTTGCTCTGTCTCAAAAAAAAAAAAAAAAAATTAAAGTTAAAAAAAAAAGTAGGCTCAAGCTTTGCAGTCCAGTTAGAGAAATATGAAGCAAAAGGACACAATGTATTTTAAAATGCCCAAAAGATAATTAGAATGTTTGCCACTGTTGTATAAATTAGGATAATTCCTGTATTTCTAAATTAAGCCTTTACCTCCATTGCTATAGGTCTAGAGTTTAATGAAGAAAATAGACATGGGGATAATATGTGACAATGGGTCCTGTAAATTCTCTAATAAAAGATTTAGAGACAGATAAGAAACTAAATAAGATGTTTATTTCAATTTGTTACCTTACTGTGAATAAATGTGCTGTATTTGAGGGTTCTTATCCCTTGAGAGATAATGAAAACTGGTTTGGATGAACATTACCGAAGACACAGAAGTAGCTTCCTTCTTTGTTCTTCTGGAGTCTTTCCTTTGAAACATTAGTCTCCTGGGAGGCTTTCAGATGGCTTGAACTATAATCCTTCTTCTGCAAAAACAAGGATGAATCCCTGGAGGGGAAAGCAACATCAGCAAGGCCCACCAGACCATATTTCTCTATGGGGCTGATTTTAGGAAAGAAAACAACATATGCAATTTAAATCTTGGCTGACAGCTTTCCATCTTCTTCCACCTAACTTCCTTGTAGGTTCCGGGCCAGTGTTCTTTTTAATGTAGCACAACTTCTGGTTTTGATCTGAACCTGGGATTCAGTGGAATCCATACTTCTCTGAAAAACAAATCTCTTTTTGAGGTTTGATTTGATTCTGAATTCACCTTCAGGAGTTAGCTGTAG
Organism: Herpailurus yagouaroundi; assembly: GCF_014898765.1. Classification (NCBI taxonomy): domain Eukaryota; kingdom Metazoa; phylum Chordata; class Mammalia; order Carnivora; family Felidae; genus Herpailurus; species Herpailurus yagouaroundi. Next base: position 36,759,849 of record NW_024412415.1, on the reverse strand, counting down.
TCCACTGATTGCTGAATGGTCTAGGAAGGTGTTTAGTATTTGCTACCTGTTTTTGTTGTTAGAGGTGTTTCTGCCAGCTGGAGGGTGTGTGTTGCATGTTGTTAAACCTGTTAAATGGAATTATTTTAAGCTCTAGATACTTGAGTGAACCTACCTCCCTGTTTTGATTATTGAGCCACATCTTGTTTATGACTCAAAAATCTGCTTCCTTGGGATGGTACCTATCTGACATTGCCTCGAATGCATTTTTTGGGTACCTGGTGGAGTTGATAAAGCCCAAGTTTTTCAGGTAAAGTGCTAAGTCTGATTATGCCATTTGGCTGAAGTCTTTGCTTTTCTGAAACTAGTTGATTGAAGCTGTAGTATTTAATGGTTATTAGAAGTTTGCATCTAGTTGTGATATTCACACACTCATACCTGTGAATTACTTAAGATACCATTGTCCCTGAACAGAATAACTCCTTTTATTCTAAAATGGAAGGAAGATTATTATGTGACTATCTGGATCCTTCTGCAATCATTATCAATATTTGATTTGCTCATCCTCAGATATGAAACAAGTGACTAGTTAGTGAGTGGCATAGTTTATTACAACCTAAATCTCCTAAAAGACCTCCTTTGGCCATGCCTTCTATTGCAATGCCTGAAATATAATAAATACTTAATTATTTGTTGGATATATTAAAAGGGCTACTTTGTATAAAGTAGAAAGTGCCATGATTTTTTCTATTTCTAAGATCATCATAAAGGAGATGATTTGCAGGTTTCATTTAGAAATGATTGACTTTCAAGTTTTAAATTTGGAGTATTAGCATGTGATTCCAGGGAAAGGAGGATCACACTATGCTGTGGTCCCAACTGGGACTAGTCTTCTCACAAACTTGGAGATGCCTTGGGAGTGCATCTAGGGAGTGTTGGAGGGAAACAGATAAGGTTGGGCAGCAGGGGTGGGGAGCAGGAGCAATGCTAATTAGTGCTGCACTCTAATTGTACTAGTGGCTATGTACACTTTAACCAAGGACAGGTTATTCCTGTGAAGCCTTGATGGCCCCTAAGTTTATTGTTTTAAAGCTAAGAGGAAGAAAACCATGCAGGAAGAGTGTTTTGCAGTTGAGTTACTTTTCTTGTGAAGGGGTATGTGGAAAATGGAGGAATATATAAGGAGGAGAAATAGGAAAATTTGGAAGGGGATGGGTAACAGGAGCATAGTTTTTGTGAGGGCCAAAATAATTGTGCTCCATGTTGAATTCCAGGGCCTAGACTAACTTGGCCACCACCAGCCTCTCTTCCCACAACCTTGTGTTTTCTTTATTGTTAAATCATAATATTTCCCCAATAGCTTGGGATAGTACTGACTCCACGAAGCTCATCTTGATCAGGATGTGTGTGGGTAGCCTCGGCCTGGTTTATGAAAAATTCAAGTCTCATCTCCTTGAGCTATCATTGCTCCCCCTGGATATTCTGCTTGAAAACCTATACAGTAGACTCAAGATTTATTCAGGAGTCAGCCAGAGAATATTTAGCAATCACTTGTTTAACTATGTGCCCTCATGCAAATCACCTAATTGCCAAGTAGTTGCTGCTCCTTTTTTAATCCTTCTACATTCCAAGCATTTCTGAAGATAACAGGGAGATAGTGATGAATGTTTTTACAATCTTTGAAGGAAGATACAGTAGAAGGAAGAACTTGGTGATTTTAAAATAAAACAACAAAAACTAAGTCTAAGCCTCAGAGCTGCCGTTCCTCCCATCTGCTTCCGCCTGACTTCCTCTTCTCCGAACAGAAGAGTGAAGCAGGGCATTGCAGGTTTTTTGCCGATTGGTACTTTGTTTTTGTGTTTTGTTTTTATCAGCAAGTGTGAATTCTTTTTTACTTATGGCTGCACAGTTTTTTACTGGGGCTCATTGTCGATTTCTTAGCCTGTTAAAGGCATAAACCTCAATCCTTTTCCTGTGGATTACACAGAAGAAAAGGAGTTTTATTGCCCACCAGTACTTCTTTTAGAAATGAAAGAGGTTACTTTTATGTTTCTGCATTTTCCTAAATTTCCTCTGCCGGCCCTGGAAATAAATGAGAAGTCAATATGCATCACCAAGAGGTTTAGCCCGTTGGATTAGGAGTTTTCTCCCACCTTCATGGGGCCCCTGACAGCAAAGTCAGCTGACTATAGGAGGTTGGATCTGTAGAGGTGATAGTCTTATGTGTGCAGGGTTTTCTGTGATCTGCCTCAAGGTTTATACATCTATAATCCATCATAACAGAGAAATGGATTTGCTTTCCTTCTCAATTCCTGGCTATAGTGAATAAGATCCATTCCTGTGTCAACTTCTCTTTTTCATTTCCTTTGCTTCTGTTTAAAGCTTTTGTTATTGCTTAAGCTTAGCTTTGCACTCAGCCCTGATCCCTAGCCCCTAGTGGTGTGCTATTGTTATGTCCACTTCCTGAAGGTGGTTAGACTTGGGTATGGTGTAGAACTCTTGTCTTTGGAAGTGTGTGCTTGGATGCGGGAAGTTTGGGTGCTTACCACCTTTGGTGTCAGTAGGCAGCCTTCCCTTTTGTGTAAAGCTTTGGGAGCAAAGGAGATGGCTTATCAGGTACCTTGTGTCCTAGATGAAATAACTATTGTCATATTTGACCTTGTCCTGGTAGTAGCTAGTACTAAGATCCACATTAGTGGCTTTGGTCTTTGGACTAGAGCCACAGTCCTAGTTTGATTCAGAGTTCTAAGTTCATGTCCCTTTTATATGTTAAAGTCTCAGCCTATTTGCCATACAGAGTGACATCACACAGTAGTGGAGCCTTCAGGCTCCTGTGAGAAGCTCATGAAAAGCCCTCACAGAAGCTGTTCCTATGGTGTGGTTATCCCACGAGGCACCCGGATGCTGGGCTCCTCCGGCAAAGTGGCAAAACTGACTTTTTAAGAAAAAGGAAGTAGAAGGTGGAAGGAAACTAGCATTTATTAAAGAGTGTCTGGCGCTTGCTATATGTTATGCCCTTTAATCTTTGCAACTGCTCTGTTATGTTGGTGTTACTCCATCTTTTAGAACTGAGACTCACAGAGGCTAAGCAACATGTACGGGGTTTCACAGCCAGTAGTGGTGGGGCAGAAATTTCAGTCAAGTCTGTTTGTCTACAGAGATTGTGCTCTTTTCAATGTGCAATCTTAGGGCAGTCTCCTATTTATAAATATTTTCACCAAGTATTGTACCAATTAGCAATTTGGAAAACTACTGGCCTTTGGTAGGAGTAAGCTTTGATCATACTTTAGCATTAATTACCTCAGATAATAACTTCTAACATCTAATTGCTTAATCATTAGCACTCACGTTATGAATGTTTTGATCCTGGGCCCATCATTATCAGATTCCAGTAGTATTTCTGGCCAGCTTCCTTCTTTCCATCCATCCTTAGTACAAGTAGTATTTATTAAGCAACTATAATTTGTCAGCACTTGTCCAAGAATATGAATTGAACTGTCCTTGTCCTTAAAGAATTTACAGTCTCTAGAAGTGGGAATACAGACCTACAGTAAAGTATCAGTAAAGTGATTTTTGCTGATAGATACAAAGTGCTTTGGGAACACCTGGCCCAAGTGTATGTGTTGGAGTGGAGGGGAGAGTACATTTTGAGAAGACTTCCATTAAAAGCTGTCCTATCATCTTTGAAAGTAGTAGTTGATGGGGACGCAAGTAGTAATCCACATGTACATGGGAAGAGCTGTCAGGAAAGAAGCCTTCATGTCATGTATTTAAGAAACTCAGTGTCACTGGTTGAAGCACACAGAGCTAGGGTGGATCAGCAAGTTAGCTATATGGTACAGAAGCTTGAGAGAATGAGTTGGAACACCTCCAGGGGACAGGAAGATTCAAAAGGTGACCATGAGAGGGTGTTAAGGTGTTGTTGGGTAACTGCTATGCTAGAATGTGGGTTAGTTCTTCCTCTTGAGTGTTGAAATCACCTAGGATGATAGTCAACCTTGGAATGGAGAGGAAGACTGGGGACCAGGTTCCAAAATCTTGGGTAAATAAAGAGGTGACCAGGATGTTGCAGAGTGTTGGTGGCAAGGAGAAGCTCAAGATTTTACAACTGAATGTCATGGGCCAGAGAAAAGAGGTGTTTTTGTTTTTGTTTTTGTTTTTTTACTTGATGGTAGAAGCTAGATGTCCTGGAAGCAGCTGAGAAGAAGCTGCCTCTCAGAGCAAGTTGTAGGGGAAATAGTATTCCTGGGGAGAGCCTTGCTTCAGTTAAAAGGAAATAGACTCAGGATGTTGGTAGTTCATTAACCATGGAACAGGATTCCAGAGGGCTTGTGGGAGTGGGTGATGTGTAGTCCAGGTGGCTTGGTGGAGGAGAGGAAACAACATTTATAGGAATGGGAGTGTGGGTCCAGAACAGAAATGAGCAGAGGTGTCTATATACTGGACAGAATGACAAAAGATGATAGCACTATGAGATCATAGATCCTCCTATTGGATTGCCATGAAAATAAGCTCCAGAGACCAGCAAGAGTTCATATGCCTGGGAGAATTTAATATATGGTAAAGGAAACATTTCTAATCAAAAGTGAAAAGATGTTTAGTCAATAAATATGTGTGGATCATTGGTTATCCATTTGGAAAACATAAATTGAAACCTATACCTCATGTCAAACACAAAAGTAAATTCCAGGTGGATTAAAGATCTAAAGATAAAGGCTATGTCATAAAATTATTAGAAGAATATTTAAAGAATGTTCATATGGCCCCAGAGGCAGAGGAAGCCTTTTTAAGCAAACAGATAAAAGAAAAGACAAACAGATTTGACTACATAAAGTGAAATACAAGCAGATTCGACTACATAAAAATCAAAGCAAGAGAGCCATAAGGTTAAAAAAATAAAGGACCAAATGGGGGAAACACTTGCAACCTTAAAAGACAAGGTAAAACTCTAAAAGGAGCTCTATAAATCAATAAAAAAATTTTTTTAAATTGCAAAATATATGGCCAGTAAATGCTAAGTGATTCTCAAATTCAGTCATTATATTTAGAATACAGTTGAGGGATGCCTGGGTGGCTCAGTCGGTTAAGTGTCTGACTTTTTAAAAAACTTTTTGTAAATTTGTTTATTTTTGGAGAGAAACAGCACGTGAGCAGAAGAGGAGCAGAGAGAGAGAGTCCCAAACAGGCTCTGTGCTGTTAGCACAGAGCCTGATGTGGGGCTCAAACCCACGAACTGAGATTATGACCGGAGCTGAAGTCAAGAGCCCGATTGAGCCACCCAGGGGCCCCTAGTGTCTGACTCTTGATTTCAGCTCAGGTCGTGATCTCACAGTTTGTGAGTTTGAGTTGGGCTCTGTACTGGCGGCATGGAGCCTGCTTGGCATTTTCTCTCTCTCTGTGACCCTCCCCTGCTCGCTTGCACATTCTGTCTCTCAAGATAAATAAACCTAAAAAAATAAAAATAAAAAAGTAAAATACGGACAAAAAAATGGTATATATATATTTTTTATCAAGCTGGCACCGATAAAAAGGAATTGAGACAGTCTAGTTTTGGAAGGATGTGAAGAGATGGGCCCGTGTATGTTGGTTCAGACGTAAATCAGTACAATAATTTGGAAGAGTAATTTGGCAGTGTCATTAACTGAAATTTTTCATATCTTTGGCCTCGCATTTCTACCTTTAGGAATTTTCCTGCAGAAATCCCTCAACAGGTGCTTTAAAAAAGAATATATATATGTGGGGTGCCTGGGTGGCTCAGTTGGTTAAGCATCCAACTCTTGATTTCGGCTCAGGTCAAAATCTCATGGTTCATGAGTTTGAGCCCTGCTTTGGGCTCCAGGCTGACATTGTGGAGACTGCTTGGGATTCATTCTCTCTCCCTCTCCTCTCTTTCTGCCCCTCCCTGGCATGCACGTGCCCTCTTTCTCTCTTCTCTCTCTCTCAAACACACAAAATAAATAAACTTAAAGAAAAGAATGTGTGTGTGTGTGTGTGTGTGTGTGAGAGAGAGAGAGAGAGAGAGAGAGAGAATATTTACTAGAACATTGCTTATAAGATCAAAAACTTAGAAGCATTCTATCATGTCCACAAAGACAAGTTGGGACTTTGAACTTTTTAAAGTATATTTCAAAAATAGAATTTTATTCAGCATTTAGAAGTAAAGATTGTAGATCTATGTATACTGACATTAAAAGATCTACAAATTGTTGTGGTAAGTGGAAAAAAGTTACAAACTAATATGTTTAAGATCTCATTTTTGTTTCAAAAGTGATCTATATATTTAGGAAAAAAATTGAAAGACTGTGCAAAATGTTAACCAAAGTTATCTTTTCGGATCTAGAATTACAGGGAATTGCTCTCTTGTGGGCGAGGGGTGAGGAGAGAGGAGAACAGATGAAGTTTTAAAAGTAGAGGAAAAATGGAAACTTTTAACTACAACATTTACAAAAGAAGGTGGAAGGGAGAACATTCAGGATTTGTTTGTGGACTAGGTAGATTGCACTTCTGACTAGGTATTAGTAGTCTCTAAAGGGTGAAAAGTCTTGGGACTTGTAGGAGGAGGCACTATGGTCCAGACTGAATTCAGTAGCACTATGGAGAGGCTCTAGGATCGGGGCAGTTGGATTCTCAGACTCCAATTTGGGTAAGAAGTTTGATAGGGGTGGCCTTGCCTCTTCCCCTATCCACAACAATGTACTTTTGCATTGGCTACTTCCCAACTTAGAGTACCTCTACTTCTCTTGGTAGCCTGGCAAACACCACCTCAGGTTCAAGGTTCTGCTCAGAGGTCCTCTCTAAAGTGAAGCATCCCTTCCTTTGTGGAGGTAGCCGTAATATCTACCCTAGCCCTATCACACTGTTTTATAATTGTTTGTTAATTTGTCTCCTACTAGACTCTGAGCTCCTCAAGGGCAGGGACTAGGGCTTGTTTTTATTTTTAACTGCCCCAGCACCTAGCATGGTTCCTGATGTAGAAAAAAAAGCTCAATATATTCTGGTTGGAATGAAGAAATGAGTGGGAAATGAATGATTTCTAGGACTTTCATTAGCCTGAATATGGGGAGAGAAGGCCTGGATGTGACGTATATAAAGGTGGAAGGGGAAGGGGAATAATACAGGCTTGGAGAACCGACACTGGCACTAGCCTAGGAGAGTACCAGGACACAAGGGGGGGGGGGCACGGTACACCTGAAAGAGTAGGAGGGTGCCAAAAGCTGGGTTGACTTTCCTAGTTTCCACTCCAGAAGCCAAACCAAATGCCACTTTATAACCAAAATGAATGTTTTCTTTATGCTGCTAAAATTCTGTAAATTAAACTCACTGATGTGATAGAAATGTTTTGATTCAGGGAGGAGCAGGTTGGTGCAGGGAGAAGCTATTGGACACTGAAGTAAAGACATAGTTTCTGGGTACCCTAATGTAGGAATGAGCTCCCCCTTCCAGCGAAGTAAAAAGACCTGAATCTTTGGATTAATGGACCAAGGGTCTTCAAAGTAGTGTCTGAAAAGACACTTTCTGTATGCCTGGGTGTCTTCTTACCATTCCCCACCCTAATTCCAGGACTTCACAAATACTAGGTGTGGGTGTATAGAAGTAATCTCACCATTAACTATTTGCCATTTATGCCTGATTATCATGTAGCACAAGCATTATGCATACATAGCATTAAATGTGCATTTTTTAATTCTAGCATCATTCATTTTTTCAGCAAACATTTATTGAATGACTACCGTGTGTCAGGCACTGGAAATACAAAGGCACTGAGATTGGTCCCTGCTGTTGAGGAACTTACAGCCTCGGTGAGGAGATAGACAAATAAACAGCATATATTAAGATAAGTGTTGAAAATGTATGTATACATTGCTTCATGATCTCATAGGAAAGTCTCTTAGGAAAGGGTGGGGGAATGATAGAAAAGTTTTATAAAAGGAAACCAGAGCTGTTTCATAATTAGGTGAGATGAGGAGGCAATGCAGTTTGCTTCACTTGGAGGAAGCAATATGTGCAAAGAAAGGTATGGAGAAAATGTGGCATTTCAGGATTCTGTAAAGAGTTCTTTGTGTTGCTGTGGGACTCCCTGCACGGGATCCGAGCAGAGATCTTCATTTTAAAAGATCACAGAGGATAGTAGATTGAAATGGGTATATATGCAGGCAAAGCAATGGAGAGGTTTTGTAGTCTTTCAGGGGAGAATTTATGAGAGGCTGAATTAAGGCATTGACCCAGTGGAGGTGGGAAGGTGGTCATGATTTTGAGATAATAAGGATTTTGTAGTTATAAGACTTAATTGGGTCTTTCTTTTTCAGTGCTGTAATCTCAGTGCTTAGCACAGTGTTTGACACATGGTATTCAGTCGATAAATATGGGGTGAATGAGTTTTTAATGTACACAGAAAGGTGGGAGAAGGAGGAGGTTTCTGTCAGGATAAATCAATAGATGATACTGTTATCAAACAGAGAGAAGATCATCCAGGAAAAGGAATAAAGAGTTAGTTCAATTTCGTATTTAAGATTTGAAGGGCTTCTAAGCCATTTGAGTGTAGGCCTGTGAGCCGAGTCCCAGAAAAAGAGTTAGCACGGAAAGGTAGATTTGAGAATCATCAACCTACTGTGGGGTGGATGACATTGCCCAAGGAGAGTGTAAGTGAAGAGAAAAAGAGAAGTCTGGAAGCCTGGAAACCCCTGGGAACACTAGCATGTAGGGGCTGGCAAAGGAAGGGGAGAATGAGGAAGCATATTCAAAGAGAGCTATGTCCTCTAAGCTACGGAGTTTAGTTTAAAGAACATCAGGGGTGTCTGATGCTGCCAAAAGGTCCTATAAGAAGTGAGCGGCCACCAAAATATTACCTGTGTGACAGCAGGGATTTTTGTCTGTTTTGATCATTGCTGTGTCCCCAGCACTTAGAACAGCCTGGCATATAGTAAGCACTCAGTAAATAACTGTTGAATGAATGAATGAATAAACTGAAAAAGATCCCTTGAATTTAGTTACTGAACCACAGACCCTTGGTGAAGGCATTTTCAGAGGAGTGGTAGAAAAGGAAGCCATATTATAGTGGACTAAGGAGTAGATAGGATGTCAGAAGTGGCTACCAAGAGAGGACTAAGCATGGCCAACTCTGTGATCACTTATGTGCTGGGCAATGCCTAAGCCCTTTACATATATTGACTCATTTAATCTTCCCAACAACTCAGTAAGGTAGGTGCTAATCATGATCCCTATTTTTCAGATGAGGAAGCTGCAGCACAGAGAGGGAAAATAACTGGCTCAGGATCTCATAGCTAGAAAGTGTTAGAACTAAGATTTGAACCCACATCTGTCTGGCTTTGAAGTTCAGCACCTAACTGCTCAGGCTACATTTCCTTTAGAGTTTCTTTGGGAACAGTAGGCAAGAGGAAGAATCTGTTGGAGATAACATGGAGTTGAAATCAGGAAGACTTGCAAATATTTGAATGCTGATGGGAAAGAATCAGTAGAAAGAAATAACTTGAAGATTTAGGGGAAAGGGGAAAGCATTTATACAAGAGGAGCCTCAGGAGAGATCCAGAGCACAGGTGAAAGGAAACCCCTTCCACCCAGGTAGGATAAGGTAAAGACCAGACATGTGTTACAGGTGTTTTTGTCAGGAAGGAGAGGGGAAGGTAGAGATGGATGGGAGTTCTCTTCTGATTGTCTACTGAGAGTAAAGCCAGCTTGAGGAAAGTGGCTCAAGTTTGAAATAGCTGTTGCAGAGAATAGAAGAAAGGAGTGGTAGAGATGGGAGATTTTCAGGGCAGCATCAAGGGCCCAGCCAAGTTGACAGACCATGATTTTATAGTGACCATATCCTGTCATTACATGATTTTCTCTCTTCCCTCCAGCAGGATGCAGTAGCCAGGGTCGGTGCACAGAAGGCGGATGTGAGATTGATCCAGAGTTGAGGGTTTTGCTCACTGCATGCAGTAGATTAAATGATAGGTTGTTAGGAGAATTGGCTAGATTGTGTTTGAAGTGAGAGATCAGCACACCCAGGCTGAAGAGAAGATGGGAGAGGACTGAGAACAGTAGAGTAATGGAAGGGTTATGGCACTGGCATCTGGAGAAGGTTCAACAGTGGGTAGAAAAAGGGTCTCAGAGTTCCACATCCAGATCTGACCTGTCTGTGAGGAATAGGCTAAATTATGCTAAAAGGGGAGAGGTGCCAAAGGTAACTAATTTTTCGTTACAAATACTTCTGTACTATTTGAATTTTTTTTATCTTCTTAAATTTAGAAAAATGCAAACTGTTCAGTGAACCAGAAGAAAAGAGCAGGTGTACATGAAAGCAGGGGGATGAGGGAGCCGTGGAGATAGGAGGTACTGGCCACGGAATGGGACTCTGGAGCATATTATCTGTGTGTGGAGTCACAAAGTACTAACTCTTGAGAGGAATAGCTGGAATCTGGTTCTACCTTGCCATTGTTTACAGGGGAGAAAATAGTCCTGAGATTCACTCAGCTTAGCAGCAGCTGAACCAAAACAAAACCAACCTTTTCTGATCTCCCTGCTCAGTGCTCTGTTGGCCATGCTTCTTCCTGAGCACTTGAGACTTCAGAATTTCCTGTTGTCCCAGCCAGGCTCATTGTTGAGTGTGCCGGGCCATGCTTCCTACACCTCAGTTCTTCCCAGTGCAGAGTGTGTGGGTGCATATAGAGGCAGCTGGCCTGTCCCTTGCCTATTTCCTGCTTGCTTCAGGGTAGCAACTTGGAGGCGGAAAACCACAATGATGATACACTGTTTATATCCTTTTAAGTGGCCCAGTGTCCCTCCTGTTTTACCAGTTCTCACATTACCACTGCCTCCAGACCTTCCCCCTCATAACTTGTTTAAATAGCAGCCATGATTCTGTATCTCCTCTATCAGCCCAAACCCAAGTGAGTCACTGAGAGCATTTAGGATAGGGAATCTTCACCATAAGATTAGTGGCAGGGGGTGGAGGGATAAGCCCTTAGTTAGGGGCATTGTTCTAGGGAAAAAAATCCTTTCATTTTCATTTTCATCAGATCTTGTAAGGAGTCTACTACCCTCCCCCAAAGGGACTATGGATTTAGAGGATGGCCTGCAGGTGTGTTTTAGAAAAATAAAAATATACTAACAACAAAACAAGCTAGATGTTTTCTTATGTTCCAAGCAATTGTTCAGATAAACCTAGTATTTGTACAGCCTCTCGTGTCATTAGGACAGTGACCATGGCAGTTGTACACGGATAGTTGTGATTTCTCCTCAGCTTGGTAGCCTGAAGTCCACGGAATTAACACTTAAAGCCCAGGACTTTTGCCCTCTTTTGGATAGATACACAGATGATCCTTCCTCCACACAATGATACTGGGGCACTGTGATGTGTGGGATTGGAGTGGGGGTGAGGAAGAGAGGGATGAGGGCATAGTTTAAGGAAGAATATTCTTTTGTAGTTTTTTTCACTCCTCCCTCTCAGTTAAGTCCTCCTTGGTCTTTGGGGTTTGTAGAGATGGCTTCTCTGCCTGGGGAGCTTGGGAGGGCCCTACAGATTCTGCTTTGAAGGTAGTTTCTGCCCTGACAGTCTGGTCATCCTGTCTTGCTGGGGATGAGTTTTCAGGGTTTAGAATAGAGTTATGAGTTGGCCTGGCCCAGAGTAGCCTCACATTTCCTTCTCCCTGCAGGATTTAGGCAGGTATTAGTGTGGGATACAGGTTATTTACAGGGAGGGGAAAGAATGCATTTGCTTATGGTGGTAGGAATGGGCTCCTTATTGGCTTGCTTCTTGGCAAATCTGCGAGCTGAGATGCGGCCATGTGGTAGTGCTCAAGCAGTTTGAGCTCCGTGAAGGCTTCCTTGAAATGGCTCAAGGCTCTTGGATTCCTTGTGCCTAGAGATGGATACCATAAGGGATCCAGTTTTGTTCTGAATTCTCACCCTGCCTTTTTCCTGACTATCCTATCCCTGACTTTGTGGTTCCATAGGAAGTCATGGTTGTGGTGGTACCAGTGTGGATGTATGTGGCCCCAGAAAAGAATAGAAAGGGGCACATTCGGGTTCAGGCTTGGAGCTGTACAATCAGAACCACCTCAAAGGTCACAAGGAAGAACCCTTAGGAGGAGGAGAGACAGCACTTTAGTATCTTGGCTTTGGCTCTTTTATTTTTTTCGGTGAGGAGGGGTGTCATCTGTAGAACTATGCTCAATGTTGGCTCATACTGGATGGCTTCCCACTGCTAGACAGAAGTCTGCCTCAGACAGAGAACCTGTTTGGGAGAGGGAAGGAAGCAGGATGGGATGGTGACCATGTCCCTTTGCTGGGGCACCAGCTAGATTATCTCAGGCCTCCTTTGCATAGGAGATCCTTCTGTCATCTGCTTCGTGTGCTTGCATCAGCTCCTGGGCTTTTACAAAATGGTAAACCCTTCACCTGGAGCCCTCAAGAACAGTGCTACTTCAAGTGACAGTAGGCAGTGAGAGGGGAGGTACACCAGAATGTAAAACTATTCCCTTCATCTAAACAAACGTGTAATGAAAAAATGTTAGAACTGAACAGTGTGTTTATTCTGACATAATTGATTTACATTCCAGCATTGTATAAGCTTTCTGTCTATCAGTATCTTTCCTTTCAACCAGCAGCACAGTTTGCAAGTCAGCAGCTAATCTGCAGACCACACTTTGGGTAGAAGTGCTCTCAAGCTGTCTGTAGTTTAGAAGCAGTTGTTGAGGTGTTGGAATCATGTGCTTACTGTACCCAAACTAGAAATAGAGAGCCCTGGCTACAAAGAGCTGCTGCCAGATCTTTGATACATGGGTCAGGGCGGGTTATGGGAGAGAGGGCAGCACAACGAAAATGAAAAAGTTGAACAAGTGATGAGGCAGTGTCTACGGCAAGGGTAAATGCCCTGTCCTCCTTTGCCTCTCCCTACACGCATGCGAGCAGAAGGGACTAGAGTTAGGGACCTTTCTATGAAACCTTGGTTTTGCCTGTTAGCTTCTGGTGACAGGTCAGCCATGTTGAGTTTACCCTGTCCTTGCAGGAAAACAGCATACACCGGAGAAGAATTCATTGGTTATCCTTGTGGTCCTTCCGGGATGTGACCAGCTTCCTTCTTTGGAGTCGGTGGAAAATTGTAAGTGCCACCCTGTTCCCTGTTCTAGAAGAGGAAGCACTTGTCTGGAGATATAACTCTGGTTGGCCTGGCCTAAGCTCCTGATGCTAGGCCCAGAGCCCTCCATGACTGTGGAGACCCAAGGTAACCAAGTGCTGAGAGACACAGAGGTGAATCTTTTGTATGAACTCTAACCAGTGTCTGAAGGTTGACTGTGGAATGTCACATTGGCTTTTCACCGAGTCCCACAGGACACTTGTCTTCTGAACTGCATATAATTCCAATGCCATTTTAGGAATTTGCTGATTTTCTTTAAGAGAGAAGGAGTTTTTGGGCATGACTAGAGTTTTTGGACATAATGATTGAAATAAAGCCAAATCATTAGCACTGTGATGGCTCCGTGCCCCTGAGCAGCAGCAGTTGGGAACTTCTCAGTCTTCAAAGTGAACGTTCTAGTCTTGGCTTCCTCCTCTCATTCTTGGATGAAGTAGCTGAATGAAACCTGAAGATGAAGGGAGAGGAGGGTGATTACAAAGGCTTTGGGAACATTGTAACCTGGACACATGCCTCCAAGCATCCCTGTCCCCTTCACACTCTGAGCTAAGGGCTGGTGGAAACTCGTGTTTCTGGAGGGGGAGGAAACTGAACCACAAGGCAGGTGGTGTTTTTCTGCTCTTGCCAGACCCTCATCATGCATTATCTTTTAAGGCCTGCAGAGCTGCTGGGTGACCTCCCTCTCACTCTAGTCCAAGGCCTAGCTGACCTGCAGATGCTCTCCTCTGGGGATGTCTCCTCTTTGAATGGAAAAAAAAATGTGATCTTTCTGCTGTTTTGTAATTCAAGGATTTACACAGAACATGTGATCTGTAATCTGAGAGTAGAATCCTTAACCAATGGAGTCATTTCTGTCATTTCAGACACCCTGGTCATAAATGATGATCATTGTTTCCTCCTCTCTGAGACTGTCTGGGGAGCTCTCCGAGGTAACATGGGAGCTGATGCTGGGACGGGGAGAAAGGGGTGATGTGGGAAGGTTGGCATCGGTGGGTTGGGAGAATAGGGCTGAGGGTCCGGCACATACCCCCACTTTAGGAAGCTTTCTTTATGGAGATCAGTTGGAGTGTTTCCCGGTCTCCCTGAAGGGAGTGTTCTCCTTACAGCTGTCCCAAGAAATTGATGGGTGTCAGCCTGTGCAGCGGCAGCAGTGGCCCTCCTGGGCAGGTGCTCTGGGGCAGCAGTGAGAGGCCCAGCAGGCTGATGCTCGGTGCCGCAGGGGACAGGCTGCTTGGGAACCCCACCACAACACTGCCCGTTCGGCTTTCACTAAACACACGTTATTAGAAAGATGCATTGTAAAGGACAACCATATCACAAGAAATAGATAAATGTCAAAACAGAAGTAAATAGTAGTAAAACATGCAGAACTAGATTATTTCAGGAGAAATGAAGACTTTCTTAGCTAACAGGTGATGGGCCTGTGCCCTTCCTCTTGGTTTACTGAAAAGGTATTTGGTCCTTAGATATAGACTTAGCCAGATACCGCTACTACTTTTCTAAAACTTCTGCTGGTGAATGAGTAGGGAAATTCTAAACAGAATTTCAAACCTTGTTTTGGTTTGTCTTTGTTCACTTACCCCTCCTCTTCCCTCTCCTGTGTTTTGGAGAAACAGCATGCTGAGTCCCCTTTCTGCTCTCTTACACCTTTCATGCAGGAGCTAATGATTAGTCAGGTTGAGATAAGGGAAAATCTGGGACTCCAGAATTTTGGGTGTCAGAGTCAGGGTAGAAAGAAGCCAAAACGGTATAGAAGCAGTCTGCCTTGAAGCAGATGCTGAGGGACTGTCAAGATTTCAGATTCTTTCATTCTGAAATTTTGAGACTCTGGAAATCCTTCACAGGGCCTCTGCTAGGTTTTCAGAAGAGGGGCTTTAGCTGTTGAATCCATACAATGCTCTGGACTCCGCATGCCTGCCCTTAGGCCTTACCAGAATCTAGGAGTCTGTGTCCACTGGACTGGGGCATTTGCTGCCTACCATACTTCAGCTCTCTCCTTATAGCTGGTTTCCTTCTCAAGCTCTGAAGAGGAAAGGTGGATGATTCTTTGTCTTCTAGGTCCAGCCGTGGACCCAGGCTCCTTGGAAACTTAAGCTTATGATCACTTTTTCACAATTCAATCTGGGATAATAGAAGGGGCAGTAGATTGAGGACCCTTTTTTCTCTGTTTCCTTAGCTCCTGATCAGTATTAATTATGGAAAGCCTTAAATGTGTGAACTGGCTTGTCCCTGCACCTCTCCACACAAGCACACATCTTGGCCTCTCTTAATACTCTTGTGAGTTCAAGGCTTGGAAATTATGGATAAGAGGCCTGTGGGTTTTGAGGGTGTGTTCAAGGAGGAGTACTAATCTGCTACCCTTACACTGCTACCTCCCAAAATAAAATACAGAGTAAAAATAGCTACCGGCTTCCTAGTATCCCCTTTGCATCCGTGTGGAGACTCATTAAGCCCGTACTACATCTGCTTTTATTGTGTGCCCAGCCATTCTCCTCTGCCACATTGGGAACCTTCCAAATGGGTGCATCTTTTTCCCCACCTCTCTAAGCCTTTACCCTGCCTCTCTACTTCCCCATAGGTCTGGAGACTTTTAGCCAGCTAATTTGGAGATCTCCCGAGGGCACGGTAAGTGGGGGCCCTCCAAAGAGGCTCCTTTTAAATCTCTGGAGTTGTCTCTCAATGTTGAGAGTCCAGAGAATAACTTATTGCCTTACACAGAGTCCTGGTGGCTCAAGATGGCCCCAGCAAGAGTTAGAAGGAGGTGTGGGTAGAAACTGGTTTGGTAGATTTGGCCTGTTTGGAATCACTGTAATTCAGTTCCCCTGAGTAATGACCTTGAGACCACACTGCTTTAAAGAAAATAAACAGGGGCGCCTCGGAGGCTCATTCGGTTAAGTGTCCAACTCTTGATTTCAGCTCAGGGCATGATCTCACGGTTTGTGAGATCGAGCTCTTCATGGGGCTCCACGCTGAAGTGCAGAGCCTGCTTGGGATTCCGTTTCTTCCTCTCTCTGTCTCTGCCCCTACCTTGCTCACACACATGTGTGCGCATGCTCGCTCTCACTCTCTCTCTCTCTCAAAATAAATAAATAAACTTAAAAAAAAAAGGGAAACAGATGAAAGTGAAAATCCAGAATTTGTAGGCTGAGTGGTGTGTGGGGCAGCTCTATATGGCTAGTGTGGGACTGTTACTCTCTGACAGGTGCCTCCTGGTGGTCATTGAGGTAGAGATGTGGGGCATTTGGAGAGATAGTTACTCTACAGAACAGTCATAGATTGGCTTTTGAAAGATTAGGAGACTTTTCCTCATCCCCCCTCCATTCCCATGGTGAGTTCCCTTTGAATCCTGACTGCTTCAATGTTTGATCCACACAGTTCTTTATCAACAAGACCGAGATTGAAGACTTCCCCCGCTTCTCTCACCGGGGCTTGTTGTTGGATACGTCTCGCCATTACCTGCCACTGACTAGCATCCTGGACACTCTGGTACCCAGGCCTTAAGGCCATCTTTGCCCTTAGTGTTCTGGGGTGTTGGGGAAGGGATAGGCCAGTTGCCATATTCCTAAAGAGTTACAGGGGGAATGTATGTAACTTTAGGAGCTCCTCAGATGACCCGGTCTTTAAAAAAAAAAAAAAAAAAAGAGGGCTTTAAATCTATCCCACTGGCTACTCTGGACCAACCAATGTCCAGGTTATCTCCAGGAATGGAGAAGGTGATTTGGGGAATTGGTTTTTTTGACATAGCAGTTTAGCTTAGGACAAAGTCACAGGAAAGATACTCAAAAGCCATAGCTGGCGATGTTCCTATTTTGAGTTTCATGAGCAGTCTTATCTTACAGTTGCTGATCCAACTCATGTATCTACCTTTTCCTTTGCTTCTCTGATGGAATCAAAGCAGTAGACACATCTGTCAGTCTTGGCTCTGAGGTTTATAGGCTATGAGATTACTAAATTCAACAATAGACTTCACAGTTTGGATAAACGTTAGTCAGACAACCTAAAACAAATGGCAGGAAGACGTATTAGTCTTCAAGGTACTGTGGTGCTTTTGGAAGACCACTGTACCACATCGTTTCAGCCATCCTTTCGGTGTGGCTAAAATTCATCTCAAAAAGAGGAGGCGCTGCCTCTGTCAGCCATCTTCGGATGTGCCTTGGCAGAAGAAGGAATATGCTAGGTCTTCCCTCTATGGCAGGCACTCCCTGGTCAGAAGATTTGATAGATAGACCCTATGAACACTTATCAAGAAGCTGGGGCAGGCTGGGCCTATTGAGGTATGTGGAGCAGCCTGCCTGTATGTCTACCTTGGGAAAAGTGGAGAAGCTGTGGTGGGCTCATAGCATGTGCTCTGGTCTACAGGACGTCATGGCATACAATAAATTCAACGTGTTCCACTGGCATCTGGTCGATGACTCTTCCTTCCCATATGAGAGCTTCACTTTTCCAGAGCTCACCAGAAAGGTATGTCTCAATTTCTCCAAGACCAAGTTTATGAGCTGATGTCTGAGCCTGACTATGGCCCTGCTGGCAAGGACACTGGCTCTCATCCTAACCAGCCAGTTTTAGGCACATACTGACTTAGAGGAAGGGCACTGGATTTGGAATCAGGAGACCTAAGTTTGAGTCAAACTTTGCATTAATTTTCACTGTGACAACTAGGAGATAATCTCTCCTGGTGTTGTTTGTTTGTTTATATTCTGTTACCTACCTTGTTGTCTCACTGGCATTTTGACACTCAGATAAAGCAATAGATGTGATAGCTTTGTGGGAAATTCTGATAAAGGTCCTTGGAGATAGTCCCTGATACCAAAGAGCTGTGTAGGTTGGGGCGCCTGGGTGGCTCAGTCAGCTCAGGTTGTGATCTCATGGTCTGTGAGTTCAAGCTCCGCGCCGGGCTCTGTGCTGACAGCTCAGAGCCTGGAGCTTGGTTCGGATTCTGTGTCTCCCTCTCTCTCTGCCCCTCCCCCGCTCATGCTCTGTCTCTCTCTGTCTCCGAAATAAATAAACATTAAAACAACAACAACAAAAACCTGTAGGTAGATTTTCTGATATCCAGGGAGTCCTGGAGGCATTTTGAGTGTCTTCTACTCTGCTAGCCTTCAGGAAGTGAGATTGTTATGGGTGTCTCTTGCCTTTCAGGGGTCCTACAATCCTGTCACCCATGTCTACACAGCACAAGATGTGAAAGAAGTGATTGAATATGCACGGCTTCGGGGTATCCGTGTGTTGGCAGAGTTTGACACTCCTGGCCACACTCTGTCCTGGGGACCAGGTAAGAATAATGTCGGATAGAGGGAGCCTACTGGTCCCCCTCACTGGGCTTCGGGGCATTGACTCTTGGATGTGGTGTGCCTGGCCTTGGTCCCTGGAAGAATGGTTTCCATCAATAACTTCCACCTGGGAATTTAGATAGGCAGAATTTATTTTGGACAAAGGAGGCCACTTCCTAGTATTAACCTCTGGGCAGATTCTTCTCCGATGCCTTTGTCTTAATGATGCTCTTGCAATTTGTGCCCTAGAGCGGAAGAAAGATTTTGTCAGTTTGGCAGCATCAGGCTCTCTGCTTTCCTGCCTAAAGGCAGTAGGAGAGCAGCCTTTGGGAGCAAGGGTGACCCCTGCTGGAAGCGATATGTCAAGGCAAGAGTGTGTATGTTGATCGCATCTGGCTGTAACCCAGACTTATGATAGTGAATATATTTTTATTTCCTTGACTGTGACTAAAAGTTCATGGTCACCAGTGTATGTGAGTGGTTGATGTTCCTACTTATGTGCATTGCAGTTTTTATGAGCACAATATCTTACTTTGTGCGACTTAATGTCCTTAAGTATATGACTGTGGGGGGGGGTGGTTTCCATGTATTTGTGACACTTATGTGGGGTTCTTTGTCGCCTTAGGTTTCCCTGGATTATTGACTCCTTGCTACTCTGGGTCTCGTCCCTCTGGCACCTTCGGACCAGTGAATCCCATTCTCAATACTACCTATGAATTCATGAGCACATTTTTCTTGGAGGTCAGCTCTGTCTTCCCAGATTTTTATCTTCACCTTGGAGGAGATGAGGTTGATTTCACCTGCTGGTATGATCCCCTTTGGTTTTCCCATTGCTGCCTGTGTGGAATTGCTCACTCAGAATAGAGGTTAGCTCCTGAGAGGCTACCTATCTCAGGTACTCCTCAGGGGCTAACTTCTGAGAACAGTCTCAGTCCAGATGGCTCAAGTCTTAGGTCTTTCCTCTTACCCCTGTATTGAGGCCCTACCTGATTTTGGCCAGGTTGTGAATATGAAACTATCCCTTCCTCCTGTCATGTCCTTGAGATACATATGGAAGAACCAGATATGGGCACAGAATTGTCCTGGGAAAATCCAGGATAGGGAAAAATAATTCCCACTTTTGAAGACTTAAAATAGTCTGGTTGAAGAGTGAAGACACAGGTGAATTTGAGCATACTATATGCAATTGTTTTTTTTGTTGTTTTTTTTTTTGTAATTGTTTACTAGGTATTAAACTGTAAGGTTCAAACCCTCAGATTCACTTAGCTCAAGAGAGGTTGATGGGCTTCTCTGAGAAGTGGGCACTAGAACTGGATCTGGGGAAATAGTTGGCTTTTTTGAGTGGCAGAGGAGGGAGAAAACATTCCAGGAGGAAATGTGAGCAAAATATAAACGTTGTTGGGGGAGGAAGTGCAGCAGGTAACAGCAACACTTGTACCAATCTGGAATAAAGAATCAGTCTTAAGGGAAAAGCAAAATATGTGTGGGTAGGGGGTTAAACAGAGAAGCCAGAATCCAGTGTGCCAGAGCCCCAAACCAAGACCTCAAACCCACATGCTGTAGTCGAGACAAGTTAATGTGCGTTCTTGTTGAGAGTTTGAATTTAAAGCTCTTCAGGTCCAAACTCATCCTTTCTCAGCCTGTGTCAATGGCCCCCATCACACAGCTTTGTTCAGCCACACCTGCCGTATTTGGGGGCTCTGAGATCCAAAGTTGATTAGTTTTTCAAGTGAAAAAAAGAAGTTGTGGGAGGCCAGGTGACTAATCGCCAAGTTTTTGAGGCTGTTGAAAGAATTAATCTCCATTTTCTCTTGGGATTCAGGAGGTCCAACCCAGATATCCAGGCCTTTATGAAGATGAAAGGCTTTGGTAATGACTTCAAGCAGCTGGAGTCCTTCTACATCCAGACGTGAGGAAGGAAAGAGGGTGGGCAAGGTCCCTTGGGATTACCTCCTTATGGGGTCCTCTCTTTTCATACCAGGACCAGGCCCTGCTTGACCACCCTCTGGGCCCCTGAAAGGGTACTTTGTTCTATCCTTTCAGCTTTGGAGTAGTCAGCTCCCAACTGGGGAAGACACTGCCCAATTAGGAATGGGCCCCTAGCCAGCCTGAACCCCTACTGGCACCAACAGCCTAGAACCTATTTGAGCTGACCAGACCCTTTCTTTACTCTCCAGACTGCTGAACATCGTCTCTGCCTATGGCAAAGGTTATGTGGTGTGGCAGGAAGTGTTTGATAATAAAGTAAAGGTGAGCCAGGGGCATAGAGAGAAGGAGCCACCTGTAGTGCTTCCCTTTGGTCTCTCAACCCTTTCCTGCCTCTGCACAAACTGGTCCACCTGGAGTTTAGATTAGGCTTTACTGTTCAGAGCACCGGGGGCCAATTCTCCATTTTCTCCTCCAGAAAGGTCACAGAAGTCTGAGACCTGGGTGTGAGTGTCAGAGCTTCTGTCTATCTTCCCTCAGCACAAACTGATCAAGAGTTATTTCTGCTTCTGGGTTACTTAGGATTCCTGAGACTGGCATGCTGGGTTGGATTTTCCATTCTGAGTCATAGACTAAGGTCTTCCAGGTCTGGGAGCAGGGCTACCTTCTTCATTTTTGATCAGAGCCCAGCCTCTTGCCAAATGGAGGGGTTCTATGGGAACTTTATCTCATCCTCAGAAACATCTGGGGATTCTTTGACATGGTAGCTCTTGACGAGTCTCCTGGGCCCCACTGCTTGCCTCCCTTAGCTTACAGCCAGTATTACTATCTCATTGTGGACAAGGAGGCTGTAGGAGGACTGAAAGAGGAAGCAGCTGGGAGGACTCCTAGGACCAATAGAATCCCTGGCTTCTGCACTGGGCTGGGAACTCAATAGTTAGGAATCATGGAGAAATACTTTGCTGCTTGGGAACAGAGTGGCCACATACCCCTTGGCCTGGTTTGCTTGCATAAGAATGTGGGCCAGAAATCTCCTCAGCTATGTGCCATCACTGCCATTTGACCTTTTGTGACAGGTTCCTCCAGATACAATCATCCAGGTATGGCGAGAAGAGGTACCAGTAAATTATTTGAAGGAGCTGGAGCTAATTACCAGAGCCGGCTTGCGTGCCCTGCTCTCTGCCCCCTGGTACCTGAATCACATAACTTATGGCCCTGACTGGAGAGATCTCTACGTGGTGGAGCCCCTGGAATTTGAAGGTGAAAGCAGGGAGCTCTCCTTGCTGACCAGATCAGGCTGGTGCACAGAGCGGGAGACAGGAGGGTCTGGGCTAGACCTTTCAGGTTAGATGAGATGAGCTGTTTGAAGAGAGGGCTACATTGGGAAGGTGGTAGAAACCCTAGGGTTACTCCCCTTGTTCCCAGCAGCCTGTCGTTGCTTGTTTTCTCAGGTGGTGCTCAGCAGAAGGCTCTAGTGATTGGTGGAGAGGCCTGTATGTGGGGAGAGTATGTGGACAGCACAAATCTGGTCCCCAGACTCTGGTAAGGGTTTCCTGAGGACGTGGGTGCTGGGCTTGTGGGCATGGGTTCTTCTTTATAGACTCATTCCTGTTCAGTCACCCCCAGCAAGTACCTCCTGAGAGAAGGCCTGAGAGAAGGAGCATTGGAGTGATCCTTCTGTTTGTACATTATACTCACCTACGTAAGTTCCACACAGGATAAGTTTTGTTATCCTCACTTCACAGATAGAGACAGTGAGGCCTGGAAAGCATAGATGACTTGCTTGGGACCCAGCACTTAAGTTCATGATTCCTGTGATAAGACTTCCTTAATGCTGTTTTCCTAGCAGCTTGACCAGGCCTGGCTGGGTATGCAGATTGTACATTCTGAGAACACCTGTTGCTCCCGTCAATAACAGTTCGTGATGCCCCTACAACTTACTCTGGTACCATATCTTTGGGAGAGGAGGAGAGTGGGATCAATGTTGTGTACCTTAATGACGATGGAGCTGAGCCCTAGAAGTCCCTAGGAGCCCTCCAGCCAGGTTGTTGCTCTGAATAACCTTGACCGTGAGTCTAGGGTGCCTAAATAAGAGAGAGTAGCCTGCGGGTGTCCAGAACCTTTGCAGGGAATGCGGGAGCCAACCTGGTACACAACCGTTCCCTCCAGGCCCAGAGCAGCAGCCGTTGCTGAGAGGCTGTGGAGCAACAAGTCGGTGACTAACCTGGACTTGGCCTTTAAACGTCTGACACGGTTCCGCTGTGAGCTGCTAAGGTAAGCAAGCAGGCCACGTTGGGGCCTTCCCCAACATAAAGTGGGGGCTTACTGACAGGAAAAGAATACTAATCATAGCTAATGCTGACAGAGGGTTACTGTGTAGCAGGCACTGTTCTCAGCTCTCTATGGGCATTATCTCATTGAATCTTAACCACAACTCTGTAAGGTAGGTAGTTTTATTCCCACTTTAGAGATAGGCAGTGAGGCACAGAGAAGTTAAGTAACCAGTCCACAATCACTCAGAACCAGGATTTGATCCAAGCCAACTTCAAAGTCTATGTGTTTAGCCATGGTTATGCCTTTATGGACTCCTGTGACACCTGTGCCAATGTTGGGGATGGGCCTGAGTAAGGTGGTCATTTCCCTGTTTTATTTATTGACTAAGTCTTGAGGACTTGGTGGATACAGCCTAGTGCTGAGCTGAGAGCGAGCCATGGCAAGGTCTAGGCTTCAACTATCTGTAATTCACTGGGCAACTTTGAGCCTGTTCCTTACCATCTCTAAGCACGTTGCTCACTTGGATAATAAAGGAAGCATGCCCAGAGGTCCTCTGGAGATTGGTCACATCCTGGAATTGGTGAGGCTAAAAAGGATTTCATGTCCACACCTCTGCAGGGACAGGACAGCACATTAGTTCCCCACTGCCACTGCATTTAGAGCATTTGAGCCATTAAAGGTGGGCTCAGTGGGCCAAGAACACTAGGCACCCCTTAGGCATCAGCTCTTTTCTAAAAGTACTGAGTTATTTGGGACTCGGGTACAGAGATAAGCAGATTAGAAATAGGGATGTGTCCCCCCAAATTCCTGGATGTCTCTGTATCAAAATCACCTGGAGCGCCTGTCAGATTCTTGCCAACACATGACCCCAGTCCGAGCAAGAATCTCTGGAAATGAGAGATACCTGAGCAATTCTGGTGTACAGGGGCAGTTTGAAATCCACTGAAATAGGAGAAGTCGGGGGGTGGGGGGAGACCGTTGGTTGTGGTGGAGGTGTTGCTGGGGCCTCAGACTGACTCCTGTCTGAATGGCTCATCTCGCCCTGTTTCTTCATATCCTCTTGCAGGCGAGGTGTCCAGGCCCAACCCCTCAATATAGGCTACTGTGAACAGGAGTTTGAACAAACCTGAGCAGCCCCAGGTACTGAAGAGGGTGCTGGCCCTAGGAGAGTGGTAGTGGGGCCAGGCTTCCACTGCATCCCGGCCGGGGGACAGAGCCCCTTGCCTACGTGCCCCTGTGCATGGAGAGAAGGGGGCCAGTGTTGGCACTAGCATCAAATAAAGAGTGATGTGGCTTTTTTCCATAATGAACATGGACTGCCTGTGTAAGAAAAATGTGAATGGCTCTGGGGTAGTGAGTTGCCTTCACTGGCCTTCTGCTCCTGAGAGTGTTCGGGCTTATCAGGGCCCAGCCAGGTTGGGCTCAGTGTCTGCCCCTGGAGGAATCTTACAAGTTGAGGGCTGGGAATGAAACCCTGTGCAGCCTATGACTTGTGTGACACCTCTCCCACCCCTGACACGTAGTCTAAACACATACCCCCATCCTCAGTCTGCTCACTTCCCTCCAAGTGCGAGGCCACTTGGACCTCCAAGGGTTCCATGTATGGAAGAAGGCATATTAGCAGCCCGAGGAAGTTCTGGGAGAGGGAAGGGCTCTCCCCCATGCGTACTCACACACTTCCCACCCCTAGAGCTTTTCTTCTGCTATGGATTTCTTGTTTCTTATTTTTTGTTTTGTTTTGTTTTGTTTTATTTTGTTTCTTTTTCAATTTTTTTATATAAATTCTAGTTAGTTAACATATAGTGTAACATTGGTTTTGGGAGTAGAATTTAGTGAATCATCACTTACATATAACACCCAGTGCTCATCACAAGTGCCTTCCTTAGTACCCATCACTCATTTAGCCCATCTCCCACCTACCTTCCTCCATCAACCCATTATGGTTTGGTTCTCTCTCTCTTTCTTCCCCCTTCCCATATTCATCTGTTTTGTTTCTTAAATTCCATATATGAGTGAAATCGTATATTTGTCTTTTTCTCACTGACTTATTTCACTTAGCATAATACACTCTAGCTCCATGCACACTGTTGCAAATGGCAAGATTTCATTCTTTTTGATGGCTGAGTAGTGTTCCATTGTGTATATATACCACTTCTTCTTTATCCATTCATAAGTCAGTGGACATTTGGGCTCTTTCTGTAGTTTGACTATTGTTGATAATGCTGCTACAAACATTGGGGTGGATGTAGCCCTTCGGATCTGTATTTTTTATCCTTTGGGTAAATACCTAGTAGTGTAATTGCTGGGTTGTACGATAATTCTATTTTTAACTTTTTGAGGAACCTCCATACTGTTTTCCACAGTGGCTGCACCAGTTTGCATTCTCACCAACAGGGTAAGAGGGTTCCCCTTTCTCTGCATCCACACCAACATTTGTTGTTTCCTGTGTTGCTAATTTTAGCCATTCTGACAGGTGTGAGGTGGTATCTCATCATGGTTTTGATTTTATTTCCCTCATGATGAGTGATACTGAGAATCTTCTCATGTGTCTGTTAGCCATCTGGATGTCTTCTTTGGAAAGAAATCTATTCATGTTTTCTGTGCATTTCTGAATTGGATTATTTGTTTTTTGGGTGTTGAGTTTGATAAGTTCTTTACAAATTTTGGATACAAACCCTTTATCAGCTATGTCATTTGCAAATAGCTTCTCCCATTCTGTAGGCTGACTCTTAGTTTTGTTGACTGTTTCTTTCACTGTGCAGAAGCTTTTTATCTTGATGAGGTCCCAGTGTTCATGTTTGCCTTTGTTTCCCTTGCCTCCTGAGATGCATCTAATAAGAAATTGCTCTGGCCGAGATCAAAGAGGTTGCTACCTGTGTTTTCCATTCTCCTTCAAGATTTTGACCTCTCACATTGGGGTCTTTCATCCATTTTGAATTAATTTTTGTGTATGGTGTAAGAAAGTGGTCCAGTTTCATTCTTCAGCATGTCACTGTGCAGTTTTCCCAACACCATTTGTTGAAGAGACTTGTCTTTTTTTCCAGTGGATATTCTTTCCTGCTTTGTCGAATATTACACTACCATACAGTTGTGGGTCTATTTCTGGGCTTTCTATTCTCTTTCATTGATCCATGTGTCTGTTTTTGTGCCAGTACCATACTGCCTTGATGACTACAGCTTTGTAATATAGCTTGAAGTCTGGAATTGTGATGTCTCCAGCTTTGCTATTGTTTTTCAGGATCGCTTTGGCTGTTTGGAGTCTTTTGTGATTCCATACAAATTTGAGGGTTGTTTGTTCTAGCTCTGTGAAAAGTGCCTGTGGTATTTTGATAGGGATTGCATTAAATTTTTTTTTCAACGTTTATTTATTTTTGGGACAGAGAGAGACAGAGCATGAACAGGGGAGGGGCAGAGAGAGAAGGAGACACAGAATCAGAAACAGGCTCCAGGCTCTGAGCCATCAGCCCAGAGCCTGACGCGGGGCTCGAACTCCCGGACCGTGAGATCGTGACCTGGCTAAAGTCGGACGCTTAACCGACTGCGCCACCCAGGCGCCAAAATGTGTAGATTGCTTTGGGTACTATAGACAGTTTAACAATGTTTGTTCTTCCAATCCATGAGCATGGGATTTTTTCCCAATTTTTTGTGTGGTCTTCAATTTCTTTCACAAGTATTCTATTGTTTTCAGAGTACAGATCTTTTACTTCTTTGATTAGGTTTATTCCTAGGTATCTTACTGTTTTTGGTGCAGTTGTAAATGGGATTGATTCCTTGATTTCTTTTTCTGCTTCATTATTGGTGTTCAAAAGAAATACAACAGATTTCTGTATGCTATGCTGATTTTATATCCTGTGACTTTGCTGAATTCACGTATTAGTTTTAACAATTTTTTGGTGCAGTCTTAGGGCTTTCTACATAGAGTATCATGGGTTTCTTGTTAATTTAATTTTGTTCAACCATTATTTAAATATTATTGAACATATATTGTGGTCTTGACATGGTGGTAGGTGTTGACTTTGAAGGACTTGGTCCCCAGAGGCCCTGGCCAACTCCCCAGTATGCCAGCAGTTTCCACCTGCTGCCTCCTACCCATTTGCAGCCCAATAGCATCTTCTCAAAGAATTGATGGCCCAGCTGAGACCAGGGGAGGAAAGCCCCTGAGGGCCAGGAGGTGGGCATGTGGCTCTGGAAGAGGGTCTTTGCACATGTAACCAGTTTTCCCTAGGAGGAAATGGCTCGTTGTTGGACCAGACTGCCCCTTGGTGGTTTCGTGTTCAGAGGTAATGATGCAGCCCAGAGGCTGGGGCAATAGTAGACAGCAGCTGTTCTGGATGAAGATTTTGTTGATCATTATTTAATTCTTTTACCTGGTCCTAGGCTGAGAGGGCAATGGAGCAGTCTGAGGCATTTCTTTTAGAAAGTTTCCATTCAGGTGGATACAGAAACTTGGGAAAGGCGGGCTGAGAAGTGGTCTGAGTAAAATTGGTCCTTAAATGGCATCTTTCAGTCCCTTTATCATGCCCCCTTGGAGACCTGGTTGGAGGTACACCAGCCCTGCTTTCTTGTATTGTTTTTACAGGAACAAGGTGGGTACCGTTTATCAGCAGAATCCTTTTGGGGACAGGGTTTTCACACAGACCAGATTAGCCAAGCCCAGGGCTCTGGCCTAGAGAGATATAGGTTAAGCCTCTACCATCTGCCGTACCAAAGGAGCCCCCTTACCTCCATTACCCAGAGAAGCTTGTGGGGTGGTCCCAGGCAAAGACCCTGTACAAACGCTCCTCACTTCAAATGCCCTGCTTTCTTCTTAATCATAACTAACATTGTTACTGTTTGGGATAATGTTAAATAAAAAGATCAGACACTTAGGTTGTAAGTCTCAATGAAGTCCATAAAGGAGGAGGCCATGAAAACACTGTTGCAGCAGTAAGTTTCTATGATTTCTTATTCCTATTATAAGCATTTTCTATAATGTTACTATTTTTGCAATTAAAAAAAAAAAAACCAGTGTGGCCCAGTTAAGATTTTCACCTGTGGGATGTGCTGTTTCCCAACCTCCCCCAAGGCTCCTGTGGGCCCACTGATCATGAGGGCACTTACCTGAAGATCCTCACTAGACCTCGTACTGCTGACAGGTCAGAGACACAGAGACAGTACCTGCAGCAAATACCCAGTCTGTTCTAGTGCACAGAATCACTGCTTGTCTATCTCCCCTTCTTTCATTTGGCTGTGAATTTAGTGCCCCATCCTGCAGAGGGTCAGACCGCTCTGGCCTGCTTGTGTTCCCGGTGCACCACCGGGGGGCAGGGAAGTGCCCAGACTGATTTCCTGGTTCTTCATCTTAGTGCAGAATCCTGCTCTCTGCAAGGATGCCAAGTAGGCCTAATGGGAATAAAAGTAAAGGAGGAGTGAATGGAGGCTAGGAGGACATCCAGCCTCCCCTCTCTTTGGTAGGAGTTGAGAGCATGTGCCAGGTATCCCCCCTGCTTAGAATCTCGTGTTTTCAAGTGCACCTCTGTACATTCACATAGGGATAGGAAAGCAGAGGACTTGAGAGTATAGGTGCTCTGCAGCACTAATGATGCAGAACGGAAGGGGTAAGGAAAGCCGAACGATAATGCAAAAGGGTGAAAAAGGGTTGTATGGATATAGACTGAATTTAATTTATACTGATGTACATATACATGCCTGGTGGCAACAATTACTTCATTCTAAAGCTTAAATTTTTATAGTTTTTGTCAAAACAGGCCACGACAATGTTGTTTTATATGCTCCCCCCCCCACTAAGAAAGAAAATAAGTAGAAATTGGGTACTTTATCTGTTAAAATCATTCTGTATTTTTCTTTATAAATAAACTCTGAAAATTTGAAAATTAGTATCCTTTTATTCCAAATGTTAATAAATATATAACATAAATACGTATTAGCTAATTTCAGTGAAATGTTTCCTTGTTGAATTTTTTCATTACCATTCACTCTATATATACATCTTCACAATCCTCACAGTTGTGTGTGTGTGCATGTGTGTGTCTGTGCGTGTCTGTGTGTGTGTTCCTGCATTTTTCAATGAGATTTTTAAAATGAAGAAGTCCGTCAGCCTTGCTTATTTTCACAGTAATTACTGTACTCCAACCAC
Source organism: Herpailurus yagouaroundi (assembly GCF_014898765.1). NCBI lineage: Eukaryota > Metazoa > Chordata > Mammalia > Carnivora > Felidae > Herpailurus > Herpailurus yagouaroundi. Next base: position 36,731,126 of record NW_024412415.1, on the reverse strand, counting down.
ATTCATGTTATGTCTTTTCTACCACAGTAACTACTTATATCTTTTAATGATTTCAAGTGTTTCAAACAAAAGTGTAGAGAACAAAATAATAAACACAGAATAATCACCACCCAGCTTTATCACATTTCAATAGTTATAGTTGCTTCAGATTTTTTTAGAGATGAGATACTATATATGTCCCCTTTCCCAGTCCCAGGCCCTTACCAAAATAACCACTTTCTAGAATTTATTTTAAATCTCATTTCCTTTGGAGTATCTGATAGTTACTTCTGATTTTTCTTCATTGTTAATAAATTTTTATATTTTACTTTATAGCAAATTAAAAAGGAATGTTTTAGAAGACACCCCCAAAAGAGCAGTGTGTGTGTGTGTGTGTGTGTGTGTGTGTGTGTGTGTGTGTGTGTAGAGACCAGCTGGCAGGCAGACATGGGCTGGGGAGAGGGGCATTTCTACTGTGCTGGTGTGCTGCTGAATGTAAGAGAATGCATGATGGAAGTATCTGGATAATCTATTCTAAAAGAGAAGATACTTGAACATAGGAATTGTGAGAAAACTATGCGAATGTTTGATCTAGACTCACATAAGTCAGAAATTTGAAGGTACTTGTGGAGATCCATCTAGGGAAACAGTGCTCCTTCATTCTTATGTGCTTTGTGTGTCAAGCATTGTTATAAGTACTTTATTGGATATCAGTTTATTGAATCCTCATCCTAACCAGTGAGTTAGGTATCAATATTATTCTCTCACTTTTTATTACTTTCTAAAAAAAATTATCACATAGGTAAGGAAACACACACAGAAAAGTTAAATAGTTACACAGCTAGGCTGAGTCAGGATTTGTACTTAGGCAATATGGATCAAAGCTCACCTAGTTAATTCTACACTGTACCTGCACCTGGTCATTGGCTACTGCCCCACACTGCACTCTTCCTCTCTTGGACACTACACTTAGGCACATGAATAAAGCTGGGTACTCAACTACATCTGGGTTCGAGTCCATTTCTTCCCACCCTGCTCTACAAACCTTTTCGTTATAGATGGCTCCTTTCTTTCTTCACACAAATAGGTGTAATATGTCCATTTTCTCCTTTTAATTTTTCAAAATCGCCCCTATGTTTCAATTCACTTAGGATATGCTAGTTTTCCCTTTCAAAGTGATGTATCTCTTGAGTTCTCCATCATTCCCTGACATTCTACCTGTATTAATCAGGACTCCTGTAGTTGCAAAGAAACACCTCAACCTGGTTTAAGTGAAAAAAGGTAACATTGTATCTGTAATTGCATGCTTCATGTAACAGGAGTCAACAATTATATGATCCTAGGAATAAATCTAAAAGATGTGACTTTCTAGAGAAAATTACTAAATTTCTGAAAGACACAAGAACACCCAGATGTAGATAGGTAACATGTTCATAAGTGAGAAGACCCAAAATTGTAAGGATTTAAATATCTGTAGATTAAAATGTGAGTCAAATTAAAATCCAAATTTTACTTTTTATTCTTAATTTATCTAACAGGTAACAGTTTGTTAATAACACCAACAGTGTATTTGGTTAATATACCTTATAAATAAATGAAATGACAGCAATGTTATCAAAGATGAGAGGGAAGAATTGGAAATGCTCTAAGGCTCTTGTACTCTTTGTGAAGAAGTATAGTGTTATTCAAAAGTACACTTGAATTAGTTGTAAATGTATTTTACAAAACCTAAGGCAACCGCTAAAAAGGTTAAAAAAGGAAGTGTAACTGATAGGCTAATAAAGGAGAGAATATGAAATACCCAATTAAAACCATAAAAGACAAAAAAAAAAGTAGAATACCAAAAATAGAAAAAAATGAAGAAGGGCAACAAATGGAAAACACAAATGTGTTAGGTAGTAATCTACCTTTATCAATGATCACTTTAAATATGAATGATCTAAATACACCGATTAAAAGAAATTGTCAGAATTAAAAAACTAAGACCCAACTACATGTTGTCTTTAGGATCTCACTTTAAATATAAAGACACAGATGGATTACTAGTAAAGGAATGGAAAAAGATATACCAGGCTAACATTGATTGAAAGAAAAACTGGAAAAGCGATATTTCAGACAGAGCCAGCTTGAGAGCAAGGAAAATTATCAGGGAAAAAAGAGGGCATTACATAATGATAAAGGAGCCAATTTCCCAAGAAGACATAATCCTTAATGTGTGTGCCCTAGCAATAAAATATAAAAATACATGAGAGAAAAACTTATAAAACTTCAAGGTGAAGCAGACAGATGCACTATTATAGTTGGAGTCTTCAACTTTATCGATTGGAGACTCATTGACAAATTCAGCAGGTAGAAAATTAGTAGTGACAGAATTTAATGTCATTTAACATAATTTACCATCAGCACTCAGTTAGATCTGTGCATTCCCCTTTAGTTCACATGGAACATTCACCAAGTTAGACCACAGTCTGGGGCATAAAACACACCTTAATACATTTTTAAAAATTGAAATTATACAATGTTTGCTCTCAGCCCACAATGGAATTAAACTAGAATTCAATAAGTGTAGTCAAAAATCCCCAAATATTTGAAAATTAAACAACATAGTTCTAAATAGCACATGGGTCAAGAGAAATTTTAAAAAATGTTTTAAACGGGGGCACCTGGGTTGCTCAGTTGGTTAAATGTCCAACTCTTGATTTTGGCTCAGGTCATGATCCCAGAGTTGTGGGATCGAGCCCCACATCAGGCTCTGTACTGACAACATGGAGCCTACCTATACTTCTCTCTCTCTGTCTCCCTCTGCCCCTCCCCCCTGCTTGCATGCACTCTCTCTCAAATTAAAAAAAAAATGTATATTTTAAATGAATATGCAAACAAAACAAATTTTATGAGATGCAGGAAAAGCAGTACTTAGAAACTTATAGTACTGAATATATATATTAGCAAAGACGAAAGATCTAAATAAGCTCTGGGACACCTGGGCTACTCAGTTGGTTAAGCGTCCAACTTGATTTCAGCTCGGGTCATGATCTCACAGTCATCAGATTGAGCCCTGCATAAGGCTCTGCATTGATAGTGCGGGGCTTGCTTGGGATTCTGTGTCTCCCCCTTTGCCCTTCCCCCACTCTCTTTCTCAAAAATAAATAAACAGTAAAAAATCAGTAAACCTCCAGCCAATCCAACCAAGAAAAAAGACACAAATGACTCTTATCAGAAATGAAAGAGGAGCCATCACTATTGACTCCACCGGCATTAAAAGGATAATAAAGGAACATTATAGATAACTCTATGCCCACAAATTTGATAACCTAAATGAAATGAATCAGCTCCTTGAAAGACACAATCTACCAGAATTCTCACAAGGAGAAATAGATAATCTAAATAGGCCAATATGTACTAAAAAATTAATATTGTTCCAAAATAGCACCAGGCCCAGTTGGGTTCACTGGCAAATTTTACCATATATTTGAAGAAGTTGACACCAATTCTCCACTTCCTTCTTGAAAATGGAGGGCAGCATTATCCTAATACCAAAAACAGATAAATACATTACAAGAAAGGAAAACTACAGGCCAATATCTCTTCTGAACATAGATGCATAATATGCAACAAAATATTAACAAATCCAACAATGTATACAAAGAATTATACACCATAACCAAATGAGATTTACTCCAGGATGCAAAGCTATTTAAACATTTGAAAATAATGCAATCCATTGTATCAACATGCTAAAGAAAAATTATATGGGGTGCCTGGGTGGCTCAGTTAAGCGTCTGACTTCAGCCAGGTCACAATCTCGCGGTCCGGGAGTTCGAGCCCCGCGTCAGGCTCTGGGCTGATGGCTCAGAGCCTGGAGCCTGTTTCCGATTCTGTGTCTCCCTCTCTCTCTGCCCCTCCCCCGTTCATGCTCTGTCTCTCTCTGTCCCAAAAATAAACATTGAAAAAAAAATTAAAAAAAAAAATTATATGATCATATCAACAGATATAGAAAAAGCATTTGACAAAATCCACAATCCATTCATGATAAAAAGTCTCAGTAAACTAGGAAGTGGAGGGATGATAAAGTACATCTACAAAAACCCCACAGCTACCATCATACTTAATTGTGAAAAGCTAGATGCTTTCCCCCTAAGAGGAACAAGGCAAGGATGTCCCCTTTCTCTACTTACGTTCAACACTGTAATAGAAGTCCTTGCTAATGCAGTAAGAACAAGAAAAGGATATAAGGGGAAGGAAGGAATAAAACTGTAGATGGCATGGTTGTCTATGAAGAAAATTCCAAAGAATCAACAAAAAAACTCCTAGAGCTACAAGAAATTATAGTAAGGTTTCAGGATGCAAGGTTAATACACAAATGTCAATTGCTATCCTATATACCAACAGTAAATAATAGGAATTTGACATTAACACACAACACAATTTATATTAGCACCAAAAATTTAAATATTTAAGAATAAATATGTACAGGATCTATATGAGGAAAACTACAAAACTGTGATGGAAAAATCAAAGAAGATTTAACAGATATTTCATGCTCTTGGATAGGAAAATTCAATATTATCAGTTCTTCCCAATGTGATCTATAAATCCCAATCAGATTCCCAGCAAGTTATTATATGGACATTAACAAACAGATTCTATGTTTATATGGGAAGGCAAAAGACCCAGAATAGCCAACACAGTATTGAAAAAGAAGAACAAAGTTAGAGGTCTGACAATATCTAATTTCAAGACTTACTATAGTCACCATGATAAAGACAGTTTGGTATTTGGTGAAAAAACAAACAGATCAATGGGATGGAATAGAGAACCCAGAAATAGACTAACAAAATACTGTCAATTGAACTTTAAAAAAGGAGTGAAGGCAACTCAATGGAGAACACTATTCTATTCAACAAAGTCCTAGAATAACTGGGCACCCACATACAAAAAAAAAAAAAAAAGGAATATCCAAAATTAATATAATACAACATATTAATAGAATAAAAGACAAAACCCACATTCTTAGTCACAGAAAGAGCATTGGACAAAATAGAAAACAGATCTATGATAAAAAGCTCTCAACAACATAGTAAGAGGAAGGAATTTCCACAACCTGATAAAGAGTATCTACAAAAAAATCTACAGTTGACATTATACTTAGTGATGAAATACTAAATGTTTTCTCCTCATATTAGGAACAAAGCAAGGATTCTCACCTCTTATATTCAAGATTACAGTGGAGGAGAATCATATGTTCCAATTTTCTGAATTTAGGTAATGCTTACTGCAGATGTGTGCTATAGACATTAATGTAATGATAGTATAGTACATATTAGTAACAAATGTGCCCAAGGTGGGGTTTATATATCATATAGCATACACTAAAAACAAAATTGCCTGAGGTAGAGTTTGTATATCATACATGATCGTAGTGAGTATTGCCACTATGTAGGGGAAAGAACTCTGGCCAGAGATCTGGATTCCATCAGTATCTTATTTTTTATATACATAAAAAGAGGAAACTGAACTAGATACAGCCAAACTTTGTCAGGCCCTATAATTCTGTGATTATTTGCTTGATAAGTTTTATTATTATTATTATGTTTTAATGTTTATTTGTTTTTGAGAGACAGACAGAGCACGAATGGGTGAGGGGCAGTGAGAGAGGGAGACACAATCTGAAGCAGGCTCCAGGCGCTGCGCTGTCAGCACAGAGCCCGACGCCGGGCTTGAACCCACAAACCATGAGATAGTGACCTGAGGTCAGACACCAAACCGACTGAGCCACCCAGGAGCCCCTTGATGATTCATTTTTAAATACAAATGAAAAGAAATATTAAACACCTTTAAAAAAATTGTACTGGAAGTTCTAGTCAGTGCAGTCACGCAAGAAAAATAAATTAAAGCCATACAGATTAAACAGGAAGCAGTAAAACTGTCTTTATTTGCAGATGACATGGTTGTTTATGGAGAAAATCCAGTTGAAGCTATAAAAAAGCCACTAGAACTAATATCCGAATTTAATAACATTGCAGGATACAGATCAATATACAGAAATCAATTACATTTTTGTATACAAACAACTACTAGAAGTTGCAGTTTTTAAAAGATACCGTTTGCAATTAAAATTTTGAAAATTAACAAAATATATAAAAGACCTATACACTGAAAACTATTAAATATTTTTGAGAGAAAAGTCTAAACAAATGGAAAGTCATATTTTCTTCAAGTAGCAAAAGTCTCAGTTTTGTTAAGGTGTTGATTCTTCCCCAGATTGATCTGTAGATTCAGTGCAATCTCAGGCAAAATCTCAGCAGACTTTTTTGCAGAAATTGGCAAGCTGATTCTAAAATTTATATGGAAATGCAAAGGTCCTAGAATAGCCAAAACAACTCTGAAAAAGAGCAAAGTTGGGGGTCTCACACTGATTTCAAGAATTACAGTAAAGCTACAGTAATCAAAGCAGTGTGGTATTGACATAAAGATAGAAAAATAGATCAATGGAGCCAAATAGGCCATAATAAACACACACATACATGCGATTGATTTTTGACAAAGGCAACTAACTCAGTGGAGAAAGGATAGCCTTTCTCAACAAATGGTATCCATATGTATATATCCATATACATATCCATATGTATATATATACATAATTAGCTCAATCCATATGTCACACTGTACACAAAAATTAACTAAAAATAATGCATAGAACTAAATGCAAAACTGAATACTAGGAAACTTCTAGAAGAACACATGGAAAATCTTTGAGTCCTTGGCTTATGCAAAGATTTCTTAGGTATGCAACCAAAAGCATTACCCATTAAATTACAAATTGATAAATTGTTTATCATAAAAAACAAAACTAAAAACTGTTCTTTCAAAGTTACTGTTAAGAGAATGAAACTGTAAGCCACAGCCTGCCACAAAAATCTTTAAAGCGTAAATTTGACAAAGGATTGGAACTATCTAAAGAATATCCAAAGAACTCCCAAAACATAACGATAAGAAAACCCAGTTTTTCTTATTGGAGAAAAGATTCTGGTACATTTTAAATAAGCCCACGAAAAGATCTCGACATCACTAATCACTAGGGAAATGGAAAGTAAAACTGCAATGAAATATCACTAGACACTTATTAGAATGGCTAAAATTTAAAAGACTGACTATAACAACTGTTGACAAGAATGTAGTAGAACTTCAATTCTCATACACCATTAGTGAGAATGTAAAATGTAACAACCACTTTGGAAACCAGGTTGACATTCTCTTAGAAAGCTAACCATGAACCTATGACATGATCCAGTCATTCTGTACCATCCTTGGTATTGACCCAGGAGAAAAAGAAATATATGCCTGTAAGACTTGTACATGAGTGTTCATAGCAGCTTAGCTTGTAATGACCAAAAACTGGAAATAAATGACCATCAAAACATGAATGGATAAACAAATAGTGGTATATACATACAATGAAATAGTACTCAGCAGTAAAAGGGAATGAACTATTGATGCACAAAAGTATGGATGAATCAAAAAATAATTTGCTAAGTAAAGAAGCCAGAAAAAAAAAAGAGTATGTACTGTATGATTCCATTTGTACAAAACTATAGAAAGTACAAAGTAATCTATACTAGCAAAAAAAATGTATCAGTGATTGCTTGGGGATAGGATAGGTGGGAAGGAGCAGAAGAGAGAAATAACAGGAGCACAACTAAACCTTTGGATGTGATGGATCTAGTCACTATCTTGAGTGTGATGATTTTATAGGCTCATATGGCAACATTTATCAAATTATATGTTCTATAGCGCCTAGCTGGCTCAGTTGGTAGAGCATGCAACTCTTAGTCTTGGGGTTGTAAGTTTGAGCCCCACGATGTGTGTAGAGATTACTTAAAATCTTTTTTAAAAAGTCATTATTCTAAATGGATGCATTTTAATGTATTCAGTTATACCTCAATAAAGCTGTTTTAAAACAAGGTATCACCCTACAATCCCCAAAATACTAGCATTTGGGGATAAATCAATGCCTATACAACCAACATGTATTCAGCATCCGTACAGGAAAAAAGCAAAGGGAAGGCAATGAGGGGTATAATATTCTTGAGAATGAGAGAACCTACAAATCACTGACAGGAAGTAAATGGTTAAATACAATCTGTGAATAGCACCAAAACTGGGAGGAAGTCATACAGACTCAATTTGCAGGCAAATGCAAAGGATCTGCAGTAATTTCTGGAGATGTTGAAGTGGTCTGAATCCTTATAATATCTTGACACTAACAAATCAAAACTTCCTTCCAGAACAAATCTTTGAAGCTAAAATAGTTATTCTTCCCATTGCTCCTTGTAACCAGAAAAATTCATTACACTTACACATGAGCAATTGAAACTAGTATCAACTGAATCCCATACATAGTCATTATAAGATTTAAAGAAGAGAAAATAGTAATGTCCCCATTGACAATGAAAGCATGACAGAAAGATTTACCCAGAAAGAAAAAAAGAAGAGGGGCACCTGTATGGCTCAGTTAAGCATCCAACTTCAGCTCAGGTCATGATCTCGCAGTTCATGGGTTTGAGCCTTGTGGGTTTGACAGCTTGGAGCCTGGAGCCTGCTTCGGATTCTGTTTCCCTCTCTCTCCGCCCCTCCCCCACTCTTGCTCTGTCTCTCTCTCTCTCTTAAAAACAAACATTAAAATTTTTTTTAAAAGAAAAAAAGAAGGAAACCATTAAGAAAATGAAAAAACTATAAAAATCATTACAAGTAAGAATTAGAAAAATTCAGAAATCTGATAACAGGAAAAAATTAAGAGTTTTTAAAAAATTAACGTTTATTCTCTTTTTTGATTTTTTAATACAGATGGTATTATTTTATTGTGCTGTTTAATATACTTTTCAAAATAAATTTTATTAAACATACTGATAAACAATAAATTCTAACTTTTAGTGTGGCTTATATGGACTCTTCCTCTCTTAGGTTCAAAGGGATTTCTTCTAGCGGGTTGGAAGCCTCTTTTGAACATTCTGGGACTTTCTTTTTCTTTGGCATCTGGAATGCTTTGAGATGTCTGTTTTTGTGCTCTTATTAGCTATTTCTTTTCTTCTTTTTTTATTAAATATAATTTATTGTCAAATTGGTTTCCATACAACACCCAGTGCTCACCCCAACAGGTGCCCTCCTCAATGTCCATCACCCACTTTCCCCTGTCCTCCATCCCCATCAACCCTCAGTTTGTTCTCAGCATTTAAGAATCATTTCATTTATTCATTTTTGAGAGACAGAGCATGAGCAGGGGAAGAGCAGAGAGAGAGAGGGACACAGAATGCAAAGCAGGCTCCAGGCTCTGAGGTGTCAGCACAGAGCCCAATGCGGGGCTGGAACTCACTGACTGCAAGATCATGACCTGAGCTGAAGTCGGATGCCTAACTGACTGAGCCACCCAGATGCCCCCCAAAATTAAGATTTTTGAAAGTAAGTTTACAGAACTCAGAAAAGAGAATAAACTAAGTTATTTCTGAATTAAAAACTAAACTAGAAGGAACACAAGAGAAAATGACAATGCGTAATATTTTCAAACACACAAGATTAAATGAAGGACTTTTTTAAAAAGATGGAAGAGGGGCGTCTGGATGGCTCAGTCGGCTCAGCGTCCAACTCTTGATTTCGACTCAGGTCATGATCTCACGGTTCGTGAGATTGAACCCTGCACTGTCATCGCAGAGCCTGTTTGGGATTATCTCTCTCTGCCCCTCCCCCCTCAAAATAAATAAATAAACATTTTTTTAATAAATAAAAGAAGGAAGAAATAAAAATGGATTTGAGAGAAAGTTATAGAAAAAGAAAATAGTCAAAGAAGACCTAACATGTATGATAGGATTTACTAAAAAGGAAAACCAAATCAATGGAACAGAATATCTACTAAAACTATACTTTAATAATATTTTTCTGAAATTAAAAGTCTTCAAACTACAGGTTGAAGAGACACTCATGAACCTGAAGAACAAACCCGATTGGCCAACACTGAAGAAATGGTGCCACAAATCTGCAGTGCCAGTGTTGGGGCCCTTAACTAAACAAAGATGGAGTCTATATACTAGCCCTATGTTACTTACTTCTCCAGACAGACTAGGACCTATTAGCCCCAAAGCACACTGGCAACGTTTTTACACATTGAATTGTTTTAAAGATTGCTCAATTAAGCAGATTTTTAACCATTTACAACCTATCTGCTTTGTGTAATGTTAACTTTCAAAAGAAAACTGCCTAGTATTTTACCAGCAAAATTGAGTTTATATGGGAATAACAGAGAATTGCAATTCGGGACAAGCAAACTACATTAAAACCATAAGCAAGTTTGGAAAATAAAGGGGAGGAATGCTGCTTTATAGAAGGGGCAGTTGGGAGGGCTGTTATGAACAAAAAGTCCTGTGGAGTAAACTAGGAGTTTGAAGTAAAGTGGTATTTCATTGGCTGAGTTTATGACAGTCTTTTATTGGATGGACTGTTCCCCCAAGAGGAGAAAAACCTTTTTTCCTCCTTCTGGGGTAGTAAAGTAGTAGCTAAAGTAATATTGACTTGCAAGGTGTGTCTATTCCTGTTGGATGTGCTTTGACTAATAGCATGTGAGCTCCCTCAGCTGGTCTCCTGACTCCATTCTAAATGAGGTTTCATTTCATTAATTTTCACAAGGCCTGTGACACTGAAGCTGACACAAATAAGCCATAAATAAGAGAAACCCCAGGGCTATAAAGACCCCGAGCCACTGTTGTACAACATCACCTAGACATGTAAACCCCCTCTTTGGCCTCCCTCCTCCCAAGAGTTCTGTGGTTCTGGTGCACTTGCCTTTGGAAGGTCTCTAGCTCTTGAGGAAATTCTCCTCCCACGACCCCTCTTGCAAACCTGTCAAAGCACTGTGCAAATAAAACTCATCATGTGCTACTGCCACCCTGTGGTCACGTCTTTTACATTGATCAACCTTGAAATCTTTCAAACTCACTGTAGGTCAGCACCCCTGATTCTTATATGGACTAGGTCCTACAGAAAGCCTACAGGGTTCTCTGGAGTTTGATTGAAGACATCACCAATTGGGTTACAGAGTCCCCCACCTGATTCTCAGGCTCCCTCCTTGGAGACAAGCTATTCTCTTCATCATAAGACCTTACTCAATGGTTGTATTGCTGATTACTATATATTTTGACACATGGTTATTACTACAATAACAGAAACAGATGGAGAAGTGAGGCACAAACCTACTGGCTCAGCTTGGGTTCTTGTTCCATGTCACATCCCTTTCCTGTCTTAGGGATTGACTGTCACTGTTACTGTTCAATGCCCACAGGAGGACAGTCACATTGACTTATGAACACTGAGCTCTTACTAGTTTCTAGTCAGTCTTAGTGTTTCATTCCTTTCTAGGTGTAACAGTAACAAAATGCTGGGCAAAGATATGTCTACCAAGTACAAAGTAAAAGAGAGTACGGATGGTAAAACAAATTAGAATTAAATGCAAAAAGCTTAATACTGGATTGTGAGGATAATTTTATGTTGTAAGGGTAAACTCTCAATGCAGATATAACCTCTATAAATCTTAAAGCTCAGCATAACTTAGCCTCAAACCCTGTAACACAAGAACTGTTAAGAAAACATATGTGTGCATATATGGCAAAATGGAAAGACATAAAGCTGTTAGGGGAGTTATTGGGAGAATGTGACCCACCTCTCCCACAATGATACTCCACTTAAAGGGTGTAGGATATAGAAGACGTGTAAATTGTAACTGAATTAATACATATCTATAGAACTTAACATCCCAGAAACAGAGAATCAATGTTTTATCAGGTTGGCAAACAACACAAGTTTCAACTTCCCTCTACTGTCCAAAATCATATAAATATTATTACATATATTCCATAATCATAGCAGATACAAGTATTGTAATAAAAATTATGAGTAATTTCTCTAAGACAGAAGTGAAATGGGTTAGGATTAAAGATGAAGTCCCAACTCAAAAGAGATGACTGCAATAAGTGAGACTGGCTTCAGGGTGTCTTAAAGAGTTGATGCACAGGCACACCTCACTTCACTGTGTTTCACTTCATGTGCTTCACAGATAACTGCATTTTTTTTCTTGCAAATTGTAGGTTTGTGGCAACCCTGCATTAAGGAAGTCTATTGGCATCATTTTCCCAACAACATTTGCTTGCTTCATGTCTGTGTCACGTTTTGATAACACAATATTTAAATCCATGATTATGACTTCTGAAAGCTCAGATAGTGGTTATCATTTTTTTTAGCAATGAAGTATTTTTAAAGTATGCATCTTAAGACATAATGCTATTGCACACAGGAGAGTACATTATAGTGTAAATGTAACTTTTATATGCACTGGAAAACAAAAAAATTATTTGGCTCCCTTTATTGTGATATTCACTTCATTGCAGTGGTCTGGAACTGAATCTGCAATATCTCTGAGGTGTCAGGATAATACCAGATATACCAATAAAATCAGAGTAGTTGCAACTAATTGCGTTAGAGAACCAATCCCTATCTTGTGCCAAGCAGTAAGTGGTAAAAACTTCAATAAAGATAAATGTAGAAATTAATAAAATGAAAAAATACAAAGAGTTAGTCAATAATACAAAAATACAATTGTTTGGAAAATGCAAGCATTATTCAAGAAAAAAAGAGTAAGAAAAGACTTTATTAAAAACAAGAGGGGCGCCTGGGTGTCCCAGTTGGTTAAGCATCCAACTCTTGATTTCTGCTCAGGTCATGGTCTCACTGTTGGTGAGATCGAGCCCCACATTGGGCTCCTCACTACAGCATGGAGCCTGCTTGGGATTCTCTCTCTCCCTTTCTCTCTGCCCCTCCCCTGCTCTCACTCTCTCTCTCTCTCTCTCTCTTTCAATATAAATAAAATAAACATTAAAAAAAAGAATGAAAAACAACATATAGCTACAAGAATAGAAGAGATGAAAAATTAAAAAATTAGGTTAAACATTGTGCAAATACACTTAACACTACAAGTTTTTAATTTTTTTTTTTTAACGTTTATGTATTTTCTTGGGACAGAGACAGAGCATGAACGGGGTAGGGTCAAAGAGACAGGGAGACACAGAATCTGAAGCAGGCTACAGGCTCTGAGCTGTCAGCACAGAGCCCGACCGCGAGGCTCAAACTCACGGACCGCGAGATCATGACCTGAGCCGAAGTCGGGCGCTTAACCGACTAAGCCACCCAGGCGCCCCAACACTGCAAGTTTTTAAAGGAATGTATTAATTACCAAAGTTGATTAATGAAGAAGCATGAGGATATTTGTGTGATACCAGATATTTGAGTCGAAGAGATGCACCAAACCAAGACACTAAGCCTTTTTTAAAAAGTTTTATGCTCTTTTTATCTAAAACACATTTAACGGGGCGTCTGGGTGGCGCAGTCGGTTAAGCGTCCGACTTCAGCCAGGTCACGATCTCGCGGTCCGTGAGTTCGAGCCCCGCGCGGTCCGTGAGTTCGAGCCCCGCGTCAGGCTCTGGGCTGATGGCTCAGAGCCTGGAGCCTGTTTCCGATTCTGTGTCTCCCTCTCTCTCTGACCCTCCCCCGTTCATGCTCTGTCTCTCTCTGTCGCAAAAATAAATAAAACGTTGAAAAAAAAATTTAAAACACATTTAACTAAAATTTCCCAAGTCAATATGCTAGAAAATTTTGTAAAGAAATATATTTTTTTACACTTGATCTTGGCCAAAAGGCTGAGAAGCAATGAGAAAAAATATATATTTTTTTAATATTTATTTATTTTGGGGAGGGCACAAGTGGGGAAGGGGCAGAGAGAGGAGGACAAAGGATCCGAAGCAGGCTGTGCACCAACAGGCTGACAGCAGTGAGGTGATGTGGGGCTTGAACAGCAAGATCATGACCTGAGCCAAAGTCAGATGCTCAACTGACTGAGCCACCCAGGTGCCCCTGTAAATAAATATCTTAAAATAATAATTCATAAAAAAAATAGCTGAAAAGAAAATTAGTGAGCTAATCTAAAGTAAAAGCTCTTAGGAAATTGCCCAAAATGCATTAAAGGAGCTCAAGGTGATGGATGCTGTGAAAGAGAAAGAGTTAGGGAGACAGACTAAGACAATATGACATATCTTAACCAGATTTTCTGAAGGAGTGACTACAAAGAATGGGATATTGCAGGTTTGGTTCCCTGGGAAACTTTCTCTTAGATAGCTTCATAAGATTGAGCCCGCATCTGGTTCTGCGTTGCCATTGTGGGGCCTACTTGGGATTCTCTCCCTCTCTCTCTGCCCCTCTCCTGTGCATGCTCACACTCTCTCTCAAAATAAATAAAAATTTAAAAAATAAAATAAAATAAGATCTTAAGAGCACCAGTAAGGAAAATCCAATTACCTGCAGAGAAATGACAAGTTAGTTGACCATTAGTTGACTTCTCATAAGCAAAAATGGAAACCAAAGAATGATGAAATAATATCTTCGAAATGTTGAGAGAAAATAACTGTACACTCACTAAGCTATGATTCAAGAAGTAGGCCAAAATACTGAATTTCCAGATAAGCATAGCAAAGTTTACCACCAACAGACTCCTCAGTAAAGGAAATTCTAAAGCAGTAGTTTTTAAATTGTTTGCAAGCACATTAAAAGCAACAGGGCAGCTTTGAAACACTATGCCTATGTACCACCCCAGCAACTCTGATTCAGTTACTCTTACAGCCTATGGCTGTAAGAAGGTACCGCTTTTCCTCCCACCACCAAGATGGTGTCAGAGAAGGTCAAATGGGGAGGTAGGACTTTCATCCCTACCCAACATCAGCAAGCTCCTCTTCTGTGGCTTCACTGAAGATCACATGGGACTCATCTCCCTCTTTGCTGGAATGGAGTCAAAGAGGCCTAGTTGGAAGTTTCTACCTCCATCCAGTAGTCATAAGACCTCTTTCCCTCCCATTCAGGGTGGTTTTAGCAGAGACCTAATAGGAAACCTGAACTTCAATCCACACCTGTCAGTAACAAGGCTGTGTCCCTGTTTCTCAGCTAGTGTAGGGCCAAAGGAGACCTGCTAAAACAGAAATTTTAAATATTCAAAGTTTCAAAAGAAAATACTGGAATTTCTTAATAGGTACCAACACTGAGATGAAACAGATGTTGGAATTAACTGCCTAAGATTTTAAAGCAGCCATCATAAAATGCTTCAACGAGCAATTACAAACACACTTGAAACAAATAAAAAAAAAGTCTCAGCAAAGAAATAAAAGATATTAATAAGAACCACATGGAAAATTTAGAACTGAAAAAATACCAAAACCAAAATAAAAACTCACCAGATTGGCTCAAACATCAGAATGTAGATGACAGAGGAAAGAATCAGTGAACTTGAAGAAAGAATAGAGCTTACCCAATCTGAACAACAGAGAGAAAATAGACTTAAAAATTTAACAGAACCTCAAGGACCTATGGGATTATAACAAAATATCTAACATTCCTGTCGTCATAATTCTGGAGAAAGGGGAAAGAGGAAGGGGCTATAAAAGTACTTGAAAAAATAATGGCTGAAAACGATCAAAATTTAGCAAAAGGCCAAACTCGATAGATTAGAGAAGCAGAGCAAAGGCAAGACAAGATAAAGCCAAATCACAGTCAAACTTCTGAAAACTAAAGACAGAGAAAACAGAGAAAAAGAGAGGACATCCTACCTATGGTGGTGGGGGGCAGGGAACAATTTGAATGACAAAAGATTCTCATCAGAAACTATGGATGCCATTTTTAAAAAGTGACACAACATTTTTTAAGTGCTGAAAGAAAGAACTGTCAAACCAGAACTTTATATGCAAAAATTTCCTTCAGGAAAGAATAAACCAAGACATTTTCAGATGAATGAAAACTTAGAGAATTTGCCATCAGTAGAACAACCTAAAGAAGTTTTTAAAGTATAAATGAAACAATAAAAGAAGGAATCTTCGATTATCTGGAAGGAGAAAGGAGCAGTGGAAGGAACAAATGTGTGGGTATATACAAGAAGTTTTATTGCATCTCCAGTTTTCCAAATTGTTTTTGAGTAACATCTCTGATGTGGTTCTCAGAGCACAGAGAGAATATATTTAAGACAATTATATTATAAATGAGGGAATATAAAGGAACTTAAGAGTAGGTAAGTTTTCTGTACGTCACTTGAACTGGGAAAATGTCAACGCCAGTAAACTGTGACATTTATGTATGATATACCTAGAATAAGGAACAGGCAATCCTAACGAAGGCAAAAGAAAAAACAAAACAACAACAACAAAAAGCTAAGTGGCAGATTTGAGCCCTGATGTATGTATAATTACATTAAATGTAAATGGTCTAAATACAGGAATTAAAATTCCTGTGAAGATTGACAGCTTCGATTTTTAAAATGACCCAATTATGTGCTGTCTATAAGAAATTATCTTCAAATATAACAGTGCAGGTAGGTTGAAAATAAAAGGATAGAAAAAGATATACTATGCAAACACTAACCAGAATAAATCAGGAGTCACTATATTTAAAAAAAATTTTTTTTAACATTTATTTATGTTTGACAGATACAGAGACAGAGTGTGAGCAGGGGAAGGGCAGAGAGAGAGGGAGACACAGAATCTGAAGCAAGCTCCAGGCTCTGAGCTGTCAACACAGAGCCCAATGCAGGGCTAGAACTCACAAACTGTGAGATCATGACTTGGACTGAAGTTGGATGCTTAACCGACTGAGCCACCCAGGCACCCCAGGAGTCACTATATTAATATCAGATAAAGTAGATCTCAGAGCAAGAAATTTATCAAAAACAGAGAATGACATTACATAATGATCAGAGTCAATCCACCAAGAACACATAACAATTCTAAATTTGTATGAACCAATCAACAGAACAGCAAGATATGTGAAGCAAAAACTAATAGAACTGAAAGAAGAAATAATAAAATTCACAATTACAGATGGAGACATCAACACCCCTTTGTTAACAGTTGATAAAATAACTACACATAAAGTCAGCAAGTATATAGAAGAACCCAACAACATCGTCAAGCAACAGGCTCTAATGAGCATTTATACATTCTTTTCAAGCACCACCAAATCATTTACAAAGATTGAGCATATTCTGAGGGTCACAAATCCTCAACAAATGTAAAATAATTGAAATCATACAGATTATTTCTGACCAAAGTGGACTCAAACTAGAAATCAGTAACAGGAAAGTCTCTAAGCACTTGGAAACTAAACAATAAACTTATAAATAATCCATGGGTCAAAGAGGAAGTTTGAAGAAAGTTAAAAATATATATCAAACTGAATGAAAGCAAAATGTTCTGGTAACACATTTCATAATTAGGTAATTAAAAGTAACTTTTATTAAAAGCTAAAAAAATTAAAATCACAATTTATTTCTGAATTTGAGTCTTTCTGAAAGAATATTTTGTTGATTCCGATTACTACTGCTACTCTTGAAGTTTCTTGGAATAGTCAATGGGCAGAGGTTAGCAATTTTATTGAAAGAAATCAAGAAAACGTTTTGTGCAATAATTATAGAATTTATGTTATTTATCCGTAGTGGATTCTTCTGTTCAAACATCACTAGCCAATCAAGAGACTACTCAGAAATAAACAAGAGTAATAAGATTCCATCAGCTCTGATATTTTGCCAACTTTCAGCCATATAAAAAATAGCTTTACACATACTTTTCATTTTTACTATAGCTGTGTATTTCTGAAAATTAGAGGGGAACATATTTAACAAATTGTAACTTGATTTGTATCTTTTAAATATTTAGATACATGGTATGTCTATTTCCCTTTCTTCTCTTACCCTGGGCCCAGCAGATGTTAGGGGCTGGCCTGTCCTAACCTCCTTAACTCTCAGACCCACAGCTCCCTTTTCCGGAAAAGGACAACACTTCAGAATTGAGATGAACGAGGCAACTGAGCAAATATGGCTAATATAAGTTCCATCACTTTCCTGAAGAGGAATCTGTATTCAGGGAGTGTTTAAGAGTTTTGTTTTGTTTTATTCTCTCTCTCTCTTTAAAAATTTATTTTTGCTTTTATGGGGGGAGGGGGTCGGGGAGGGATGCAGGGTAGACGAACATGTTTGAGGCTCGTGGGTAAGGAAGTGGATGAAGACACCGAGGAGAGATGTGTGATGGGGCGGGGTGGGATCGCCCCGGAGGAACTGGCTTTGGTAGTGGGAATGAAGAAGAGGAATCCCCATCCACCCCCGCAGGAAACGCTCCAGTGATTGGAGGTGTGTGTGGCTGCGTGTGTGCCTGTGTCTGTGTGTGAGGAGGGGGTAGCTCCGACTCCCGCAGACATCACCACGCATGACGAAGCTACTTCCCCTCACGCGGTCCAAGGCGCACACGCGCCATCCACAGCCACGCCCGCACACACTAGACACACACACGGCGTCCGAGGGTCCGGTTGCCATGGCGAACAGGAGCGCGTGAGCCCAGGCGCCCCTCCCGCCCCCGGCCAAGCCCGGTCAATTGCAGCTCTGATTGGTCGCTGCTTCCTCATTATGCAAATCATTTGCGTAGACTCCGCGGCCAGCTGCCTGACGTCACCAAGCACGGGGGCTGGGGCTCGGGGCTCGGCTCCGGGAGAGCTCGGGCGGGAGCCCGGATAGCGCCGCGCGGGGACCTCAACCCAGACCCCAGCGTCCCGCCGCCGCGGCCCGGTCCTGCCCCGCCCCCGGCCCCGCCCCTTTCCAGCCTGCCCCACCCCCTCTACGCCCCTCCACCCGGGCCCCGCCCCCTGTGCAGCCCCCCGCCCTCGCCGCCTGGACCCCGCCCCCTCCCCCCTGGCCCTCACCACTGGTCCAGGGAGGGGACGGCGGGACAGACGGGACTGGTGGGACCGGCGGGAGGGCGGACCGGGCGGGGATATGGCCGCGGCGCCCGGAGGGTCTGCGCCGCCCGCCGGCCCCGGCCCGCGCCTGGGTTTCAGCACCGCGGACAGCGGCGTCGGCATGAGCGGGCTAAACCCCGGTCCTGCCGTGCCCATGAAGGACCACGACGCCATCAAGCTCTTCGTGGGGCAGATCCCGCGGGGCTTGGACGAGCAGGATCTCAAGCCGCTGTTCGAGGAATTCGGCCGCATCTACGAGCTGACGGTGCTGAAGGACCGGCTCACCGGCCTCCACAAAGGTGCGCGGGGTCAGCCCAGCCCAGCCCAGCCCAGCCCTGCCCCAATCCGATTAGAGTGGGCCCAGCCCAAACCCCAGCCTCAACCGCAGCCCCAACCTTAGCCCTACCTAGAGTCAGTCCAACATCAGTCCAATACCAGCCCCACTTCAGCCCAGTCTCCTCCCCAGATCACAGAACCCCCAGGCCAGAATTTTCTCTCCGACATCCTCCTTCTGATCACCACTCTGATCCTCTGGCGTGTTCTCCACTCTAACCTCTAACTCCCTACCCTTCACCTCTCACATCCCAACAGTCCCAACCTTTCAGTCGGACCTCCCTCCATCCCTCTCATCAGACATTCCAAATCCTGAAATTTGAAAACTTATTTGACCTTTGGGTCTCAATTTCCCAAACCCTGGACCAATCATTTCTGACCCTCTCTCCCAATCTGGTGCCACCCCACTCAGGCCTAACCATCCACACACATGTCTCCGACTTGTACCCCTCATTCTGGCCTCCAAGCCCAGCCAACCCCCAGAGCCTTCTTTTGATGCAGACTGCTAACTTAAAACCCCCCAAGCCCCAATTCTTCCCTTCTTCAGAACCCAGGCCTGGCTAACTCACAAAATCCAATTCCCCTCGAGGAGGCTCTCAGCTTCAAATTCCACCCTCATGTTTGACAATAACCCCATCTCTCCTCCCCCTGCCAGAATCCCAACACTCTCTGCCTCTTCTGACTTGAGTCCAGAACCCTGACCTCAACTGGGAAAATCTACCACCTGTGTGCCCCCTCATTTCAGGTTTCCTCTCAGCTGAACCCATACTTCTTTCATCCTCTAATCTCCCCACTCTTGTGCCTCATCTATACCCTTCCCCAATCCTCTTTATGGACTCCTGCTTTCCCTCCTTCGCAGGCAGGTCCAAGAGAGCCTGTGGATCAGAACCTCAGGGTGGGTCAGTTTGAAGAGGCAGAAGGGATTTTCTCCCTGCCCTTGTTAGAGAGACAGGCACCACAGTTCTGTCCAGCCACACCCCTTTCTTCCTGTAGAGAGAGGGAGGAGGCTTGTTTACATGCAGAAAAGTCTGTCCAGGCTGGGCTGGAGTAAGAGAGCCAGAGTCACATGTCATACATGGGCAGGGGATAGAAATTATTTGAGGAGAAACACCTCTATCTCTCCCCCACCTTCATCATGCTTCAGTTTCAGGATTTGAGGGGTAAGGGTCTCTATCTTACCCCACCTTCACCATGCTTCAGTTTTAGGATTTGAAGGGTAAGGGTCACCAACTATTCTCCATGATTTTTCTAGGACAAAAGTGGCCGGTCCTGGGTAACAGCTAAAGGTACTTTCCTAAGGGCTGAGAGCAGGAATCAGGCTGCCACCTCTTTTCATCTGGGAAGCACACTTATACAGGGGCTTCATGAAGATGCCCACAGAAGGTCTGGGACCAGCTAGGTAGCAGTGCCTCTTCCACACTTGGAGGTGGGGTTACTTTAAAAGGGGCATGAAAGAATAAAACTATATCATCCTGATTCCTTCTAATGCAGTCCAGCTGCCTGGCTGTCCATCCATCCATAGCAACTTACTTTCTTATTTTCTAGACATTTATTTCCGTATGTAAGCACAAGCTAATCTTTCTGGGCCATCTGGGAAGCGTATAAGATACCTTTAATTCTCACTCTTCTCATTCAAACACCATCAGAGTCTCTGAAATGTTCTCTTATCCGTTCTTTTTCTCCATTTAGCTCTAATTCTTCCTGTTTTTAAATTTTCATTTGTCTCTCCCTCTAGCCATGCTTCTCTGTCTTTCCATCCCTCCTTTTCCCACCCCCTATCCCAGGTAGTACAAATGGGGCTCCTCTGGGCAGCAGTTGGGCCCCTGAGCCTTTCAGACTGGGCCCCAGCCCTGCCCAGTTCTGACGTCAGCTGATATGGCTTAGTGGCAGAAGATGAAGCAGAGATGTAAGCGAAATCAGGTGTTTGGCGATTTGTCCCCAAACCAACCTGCAGCTCTCCAAAGCAGGGTTGCCTTGCAAGATGATTGGAAGTGTCTCTGTGTCAATATATTCCCCACTTTCTCCCCAGCAATAGTGACACCCAAAAGCCAGAGTGACTCATTTTCCTTTTGATGGCTGGGTACTGAGGGAGGCAGCCACAGTGCTTTGAAAAAACCTCAGTCTAGGAGTTAGGAGATTCTAAACCCTATTCTCCCCCTGGCACACTGTCTGGGTTCAGTTTCCCTGTTAATACAGTAAGAGTTTGTCCCAGGTTTCTCTAAGGTCCCTTTAAGTCAATGAATAGCAGATAGCCACCCACCTGAAGGGGGCAGCCACTTGGAAGACATCACAGAAAATGATCCCCTTTGCCTTTGCAGTCGGCTGAGGTCTAAGTGGAAAACTTCACCAAGCTCCTAATGGCTTCTCACATCCACTTTCTCTTCCTTCGGTCTTTCTCCTTCCCACAAGCAGAAGGCTCTTTTTGAAAACACAGATCTTATCTTGCCAGAGTCCTGCTTAAAACCCTTTAGTGGTTCTTCACTGCTCCTAAGGAAAAGTTCAAAATCCAGACTGAGGCATACAAGGTTATAGATAACCTGATCCCTGCACACCTCACTGTCCTCTCTGCCTCCTTTCACCAATCTCCAACCATACTACTCTTCTATCCATTTCCCCAACACACCAAATTCTTGCTTCAGTCTTCATACATGCTGTATGAAACTGTTCATACGTGCTGTTCCTTCAGCTTCCTTCACCACCCTTCTTGTCACCTGGTTAAGCCCTATTTGTTATTGAGGACTCAATGTGTTCTTTGAAACATTCTTCAACCCTTTGGACTCAAATTATGTGCCCCTCATGATCCTTTACATAATCCCCATGAGAACAGGGAATGTGTCTGTCTTGTTACCACTTCATCCCAAGCCCATTATAATGCCCACCATAATAAGTAAATAAGTATTCAACAAATATTTTCTGAGTGAGTGCTCAATGACTGTTGGAAAGGAAGGATCCCTGGCTCAGTGCTTCCTAGCAGGCTACACTTTCTGAGTCTGAACAAAGAGGAGTAGGACTGACCCTGTGGCTCAACCCAGACACATTCTCTGTCCCATAACTACTGGATCCTTTAGAGAAGTAAGATTTAGGGCACAATAACCCTTTAACAGGCTCTATGTTGAAGCACTGGGAGAGCTGACAGGCCAAGCTCCTTGGATAGGATTGGAGGTCCATGAAAGCTCTTCTCTACAGAAAGTCCTTAAGCCAGCCCCATCTTGCAAGCCTCAAATTAACCTATTCCTCAGCTTCAAACTTGGCGGAGGGAGGTGTTAAGAAGTTGTGGGGTGCTGGGCTTGGCTGTCAACAATTTTCCTCCTTTTGGCCTCCTCTCATCTGAAACTGAGTTGGGAAGGAATTGAGGCTGATTCTGGGAGACTCTGTGAGTATGAATCTGAAAAGGAAGGGGGAGGCTGGGGTTAAAGCTGAAGGCAAAGCCGCTTAGGGAGGTTTAACCCCAACCGGACTTATAGCTGAAGTGGGGAGGGGAGATGTGGGACTGTATGAGCATGTGGCTGGATGTGGGTACACATGTTTCCTAGGCAAGAAGCCAGGAGCAAATGAGAGGGAGCCAGAGTCTGGGACTCAAACACATGAAGCCCCTCCCTTCAGAGAAGGTGGAGGACAGAGGCTTCTCAGAGCAGTGCCCTTGTTTAAAGAAGAGTGGCCTTGAGTTTGTCAACTAATGGGATCTTTCCAGGAAGAGTATTTGGGGGTTTCAGGAAATCCCCTGAGCCAGCCTCTTCCTCCCCAGGCTGTGCCTTCCTCACCTACTGCGCCCGGGACTCTGCTCTCAAGGCCCAGAGTGCACTGCACGAGCAGAAGACCCTGCCAGGGGTAAGTCCACCAGGTTTGGGGGGTGGGGATCACCTCAGGCTGGGGACATGCCTTATGTGCATGCCAAAGCAGCATGTTGGGGCCAGGAACTGGCCAGGAACTGGGTTGGGGCCAGGAACTAGAAGCAGAGTCACTTTTCAGGGCTTACGTATGCCCTGAACAGCTATCAATTCTTGTTATATTTACTCTTCCGGCTCAAAGAAATGGGCTTAACACTTGGACCAAGTATTCCACCCCATCTTTTCAGAGAGGCATCAGTTTTGTGTGTTATGCTAGAATTTGTCCGCACTGGCTAAAATCATGGCTTAAAGTGTCATTTGTCACTGGTGTGAGAATATATGCAGATACATGAGGTAGAGACCCTGCTGAGCTGGTATCTTACTTTTTCCAGTTCTAGAGTCCTTAATAGCACTTCCCTCTGTCCTCTTCCTGTAATGTTTTTTTTGGGGTGCCTTGAGTCACCAAGATTACTTTCCCTCCTCTTCCCCAAACACTTGGCTGGATGTGGGTACACATGTTCCCTAGGCAAGAAGCCAGGAGCAAATGAGAGGGAGCCAGAGTCTGGGACTCAAACACATGAAGCCCCTCCCTTCAGAGAAGGTAGGAGACAGAGGCTTCTCAGAGCAGTGCCCTTGTTTAAAGAAGAGTGGCCTTGAGTTTGTCAACTAATGGAATCTTTCCAGGAAGAGTATTTGGAGGTTTCAGGAAGCCCCAAAGCTAAGAGGACCTGATTATATGAGCAGTTAGACCACTATATATCAATGGCACCTGATATGGCCTTAGCTAATGGCTAATCACTGGACCAAAGGCAAAGTAGGACCTACGGACCATGTGGCAGAAAGAAAGTGGTGATTGTTAGGAACTAGTGTGGGTTCACCAAGAGCAAACCAGACAACAGAGCTTCATTTTCTCTTGTCAAAGGAATGATATGTCTACAAAAAGAGCACTATTCAAATGCCATGCCTGGGACTATATCCATTTTTAAGCCTCAGATTTAAGAGGGTCATTAGCCTATCAGAAAGAGACAAGGATGGGATGCAGAAATAAAATATATCATGGATGATGATTTGAAGAAATTGGAGATATTTGGCTGGAGAAGATAGGGTGTGGGGGCTTCTACAGGGAGGCATCATAACATAATGATTAAAAATATGACTTTTTGAGTCTCAACAGACCTAGATTTGAATTTCTGTTCTGTCATTTACCGGTTCTGTGTCTCATGATACATTACTTAGACTCTGGAGCTTCAATTTCCTCATCTATAAGGAGTGAGTTATACTAACACTTAGCTCACTGGGCTATTGTGAGGATTAACTGAGGTTAGCAAGTGCCTGGCACAGGGGAAGATCTCAGTAAATATTACTGGTAGGGTGAGGGTAACCGCCTTCAAATTCTGAAGAGGGATTTGGTTTTCTATGGGTGGCTCTAGAGGGCTGGACCAGGATCAGCGGGTATAGAGAACAGACACACTAATTTCAGCTCAGTATAAAGAAATAATTTCTCTGAATTGGAACTGTCCAGCAGTGGCACAAGCTTCACCTAGAGTTGATCAAGCTGTGAGTGGGTCAGGTCCTAGGACAAATCCCAGTAATTGAAGCAACTCAAGCCTCACTCTTGAAGACTCAGCATCCAGTAACACCAATGTATTACTGCTACCAGGCTTCTGTGTGCAGGCTCTGGAGTCAAACAGACATGGGTGTAGATCCAAGCCCTACCACTCACTAACTCTGTGACCTTGGGCAAGTCTTTACTTCTAAGCCTAAGCATCTTCATATGTAAAACTGAATTCATAGAATTGTTATAGTAATTAAGTGAACTAACTCATGTAAAGTGCTTAACATAGTTCTTGGTAGACAGTAAGCACTCAGTACAGGTTACCTGGTGGCAGCGGCAGTAGTGACAGTAACAGCAGTGTTAGTAGGAGTAGGAGTAGAAGTTATTATTCATCCAACCATGGGAATAAGTGACTTCTGCTGCTAAAATTGAAAGTCACTGACACAAACTGTAACATTCCATGTGGGAAACAGCATGGGAAAGGTGCGTAGACAGAAGGAACAAGATGGGTGTGAAATGGGATTGGGAGTTTAGAGGAAGGCCTGGGTGAGCATGGGCCAGGCCAGAGAGAAGACCCACCAGAGAGCAGTGGCTGAAGAGGAAACTTTGGATTCCGGGGTGAAGGATTTGGACTTTATCCTGAAAGCAAATGGGAACACTGAAAAAATTAAGATGAACTTTGTGAGGGGAAAAAAAAAAAAAACCTTCTTCAACCAGCCACAGGGCTCCACAAAGAGAGGACTTTATGAGGCTGAGGGCACCTGAGATAAGGGCTGTGGAGCTCTAGATTAGTGGGATAATTTCTGAAGGAGAAACGAGAAATAATAATAACTAGCATTTGTTGATACTAGACAGTGTTCCTAGAATTTTGCATTCTCAAAGTCACTTAATACTCTGTGAAGAAGCTATTGTTATTGGCATTCCCACTTTACAGATGAGTCAAAGGAAACAAGTGACTTGTGCAAGGTTAGGTAGCTACTGGTAGGAAGATCTGGGAAGATCCAGGTAGTCTGACTCCAGAACTCACTCATTTAACCACTACACTATTATCTGGACCAAGCTGGTGGCAGACAGGGGTCCATGTTTCTGAAGGGGGTGGTGACTGGATGCACCTGCCCTCTCCCACCCTTTCATCTGCAGGCTTCCAACATGGCCTGGCTTCGTCCCGTACTGCAGGTTTGGCTTTATTCACCGTCCTCAGCTTAACAAAGTGCAAATTAATATTTAATTATTCTCCTAAATGAAAATCAATGGCTCTGTTGGCCAGCCCAAGCAATGTCCGTGCCATCAATCTTTCCTCTGGGCCTGCCAGGGGCAGTAGCAGCTTTAGTCACCTGGCCTCAGTCCCACCAGCATGAAGGGAGGAGGGTGTCCAGCTCTCTGTAGACACTGGGTCCTGGGCACAGCTGCCATCTACTGGAAAAGCAAGGAAAGACTTCAATTTGGGCTCCTACTAGAGACCAGAAGGATAGTCACTGTGGGAGCAGGAATGGTTGTCTCCCCAGAGAAAAATCCTGAACCCCTAGGAAAAATGTCATAGTATCTACTGGACTGGGACCTCACCATGACTCCCCTCCATGTGCCTCTGCTAATTTCTGTCACCTATCAAAACTGGGCTCCCTACTCAGGAGGACTTTCTTTAAACCTCAGTGGTCTGTCCCACCTTCTGTAGCTTCTTCTCTATAAAGCTGAAGCTACTTCTTGCAGCCTCATTTTAGGCTCCAGAATCCACCTAAAGAAGGTAAGGCCAACCTTATCCCAGAAGGTGCCCTCCTACTTGTCTCTATCCTTGCCCATGACCACCTTTCCCTTGGACATCCATCCCTTCAAACACTGTGAAGGAGACAGACATAACAGTGCACTTGCTTTTGCAAGTTGTGCCCAGCATAAAACAGCTTGAGTGGAAAGGGCAAGTGGGGGCTAAAATCTAGCCATGCTCTATTGACCAAGCCATGCACATTATCACAGGGCTGTGTCAGCCCAGAGGGGGAGGCACATTTTTTTTTTCTAATTCATCCCATCGTTGGGGGAGTGCCTTTTTGTAACTCACACAAAGGCACTATATGTGCTAGCAGCCACCCAGTGAGTGAATTGGAGCCTTTGGCCTCAAGGAGCTTTTCCAGCCCAGAAATAACTCATTGCATCTCAGTGGGATTTACATCTAGGCACATAAAAGGGCATCAGAGTGGAGACAGAGGAGATGCTTCACAGTGGAGATGCTATCTGAGCCCAGTCATAACCATATTTCATCACATTTGAGGGTCTAGAAAACTAAAAGACAAGGCAACTTCTGGAATTCTAGGTACAGTGTAAAAACTGGCAGCGAAGATGTCCAATGGAGAAGGCCAAGGCTCCCTGTGAATGGAGTGTTGTGTATTTTGGGCAGCAAGGGAGGCAGGACCCACAAGTTTGGACTGCCAGTCTTAGGATCTCTGGCTTTATTGAGAGGCTTGAAATGGAGAACTGTGGATGGATTTTAGTAAGGAAAGAGTGAGGGGTTGATTTCAAAAGCTCACTCCAGCTACAGTGTGATGGTTGAGTTGAAAGATGAAGCAATATTGGAGGCAGATTATCCTTTAGGACACTGTTGCTTGAGTGCAGCTGAATTATGGTGCTGACCTGGAGCTGGAGACAGGGCAGGAATGGGGAGGGTAGGATAAACTTGAGAGTTGTTTAGGATATCCATATAGACTCGAGAACCAGTGGGACTTGGCAGTGGATTGAATTAGAAGAAGAGGTGAAGTAGAGCAAAGAGCTGAAAATGGTGTAGTTTGCTTT
Source organism: Herpailurus yagouaroundi (assembly GCF_014898765.1). Taxonomy (NCBI): domain Eukaryota; kingdom Metazoa; phylum Chordata; class Mammalia; order Carnivora; family Felidae; genus Herpailurus; species Herpailurus yagouaroundi. The sequence goes on along the minus strand of NW_024412415.1, from coordinate 36,703,802 downwards.
TTCTCTTCTTCACTTTTCCCTGCATCCATGACACCTCTCTTAGACCCACCAGTAATCCTGATAAATATTCTTCCCATGGTGGAAGTGGCTGAGGGCACAGGTGCTCAGTGTTAGGAATAGTTGGCATCAAGGCAGAAATGTCTGAAGAGGGCAATGCTGAGCCCAATTTTATGCAAGTCAAGCAGGGAGAAGGGGTAGAGCCTTGCCTTCCCTCCTGCTCATGGTGGTCAAAGTCCCAGGGCCTCATATGCCTCTGTGCTACCTCCAACCTTCCCCACTCCACTCCACTGCCTGCAATAGGTTGTTCTCTCCTCTTTCTGACATTATCTCCCTTGATTTTCCCCCCAGGGCTGGCCCTGAAGCAGATATGGGCCTGGACTCTACCTGGGAAACTCTCAAGGGAATAGGTGCTCAGCCAAGGGCAAGAGCTCACCTGAGGTCCCATGACAAATTCTTGGCCAAGGAGGCAATACCCTCTTTTCCTAAAAGGGGAACTGGGATTACCTTACCCCACTTCCACATCTCTCCCCTGACTGTGACAGGAACCAGGCAGAGTAGGGTTGCTTAGGCAGTTCATGTAGATAGCTCTCTTTCTCCTTCAGCCACACAGAGCATACCTAAATCCTAGGTGTCCTCCCTAACCATTTCCCAGTGGGGACCGAAGGAGAACCACCTCTCTCCAACTCTGTCCTCATCCTCTTGGGCTCCTCCTCCCCTGAGACTTCCCCTGCATCTCCAAACTCCCAAATTACCAACATCCTCAACATTTAAGCCATAAACCTAAAAGTCAGCCAGTATTTCCTTCTCTCCCTCAGTTCCCACATCCAATAGAACTCTAGTCCAGCTAATCATCCTAAATATCTCTTGAACATGTCTATTTCCTTACGCCCTGGTTAAGGTCACCCTCACCCCTTACCTGTATTAGTGATCTTCCTATTTCTAATTTTTCCCTTTCTAATCTTTTCTCTGCACAGTGATAGCTCATGGGATCTTTCGCTACTTAATATCCTTCCCTGGATCCCTACTGCCTTTGAAGTACAACAAAGTCAAAATTCCTTGTTGTGATTTTCACAACCTGCCCCAACCCGGCCATTGGCTACCTTTCAGTTTTACACCCTTCCATTAAAAACAAACACAACACTGCAAGGTGGGATCATGATTTCCCCTTTTACTAATACTGAGACTCAAAGACCTTAAAGAAGTTGCCAGTAATGGAGTCGCAATTTAAACCCACATCTATATGACTCAGAATCAATCTGCTGTGCCCTGGCTACCTCCATGCCAGGTGCCTACCAGAATCCTTGCTCCTTTAGACTTGCAGCTCCCTTTCCAACCCCCTGCCATCTGGAGTGCTCAGGCTCCAGCTCTACCTCTCCCATTATCTCCATGTGGCCCAATGACCCCAGTCCTGCAAGGCCCGGGTCAAACTTTGCCTCCTCTGTGAAGCTTTCCCTGTGTCAACCTCTCCAGCTGGAGTCAGCCTCTCCCAGAGCACTGTACTTTGCACTCCTCCTAAGGCCCTGGTCACTCTGTGCCTCATTACTTGTGTTCATGTCTTAAGAATGGAGTTGAGCAGCACAACACAAAAACATGGGCTTCAGCATCAGATAGGCCTAGGGGCAAATCCCAGCTCAACCACTTACCCATCACGTGATCTTGAACAAGTGATTTAACCTCCCTAAGCCTCAACTTCCCCATCTGTACTATGGGGATAATGATATTACCTTGCAGAGAAGTTGGAAGGAATTTAGAGACAATATATGTAAAGTGTCCCAGAAAGGGCTTGGTGTATAGTGGACTTTTAGGAAATGGTGGCGATTATCTTCCTCTCTAAAAACCATTGAGGACAGATTCCCCAAGGTTGTTGTCTCCTGTGAAGGGCCTAGCCTGGGGCTCTTCACAGATTTCAGGAAATGCCCGCATGGTGGAAAGCCCAGGTGCCCAGACTCTGAGGCTTGGACCCTGCCAGGTCTATGGGACATGTATATACCACCTAATGCCCACCCTCCATTAAAGAGTGGTGTAGTGGGGGAGGGGAAAGGGGTGTCCCCCAGAGCACTGATGAGCTCCATCTCTCCAGAAACCCAGCCGGGGAGGCAGCTGCCATGGAAACCACTGCTGTCACATGTGCTTGTCACTCTAGGTTCCAGAGAGAAATTCTCAGGATCTATTTAAGAACTAATAAAATAATGATGGTCTTGCTCACCCTCACTGCCCCCCCCACCCCAGGCTTCTTCCCCTCTTTCATTCTCCCCTGCCACACTCCTCCCTGCCTTTCCTGCATCCCCTTCCTGACCCCTTATCCCTTCGTTTCCTTCCCATATCCACCAATATTTCTCTCTTTCCTTGCCCCTTTCTAGGTCTGTCTCTTTCTCTCATCGTTTCTGTCTTCCTGTGTCTCTTCATCTCTCCTTGTTTCTATGCTCTCCATGGCTCTGTCTCTTGGTCTCTCCTCCACAATCACAGGTGGCCATGCCCAGGGACAGTTCCCGTTCCTCCTGGTCCCTGGTCCCGGCCAATCCAGACCTGCCCAGCTCGCCCTGATCTGCTTGGATTGATCTGTCATCCCCTCTAGACTGCAGCCTGAGTCCTGTCGGTGTCTCGGCCCCCACCCTCAACCTGGTACACTGCAGGGGCTCCACCACCAGCGGGTGGGTGTGTCAGAGAGCATAAGAACCTGAGCCCTGGGTGGGAGGGGGATTGCACTGGTTCAGGCTTGGCCTGTTTTCCTTTCCTTTCCTTTCCTTTCCTTTTTTTTTTTTTTAATAATCCCTCCCCACTCCCCCACCCCCAAATTTGATCCAAAGGAAATTGCTCAACTGTGACTGCCAGGGCGTTACCATGGTTACTGGGTAGCACTTGTGGCTATGGTAACAGGAAGCTGCCTGTTGTCTCGGCAACGAGCACATTGGTAGAGGATGGAATGGCCCTGATTGGTGCAGAAGCAGTGCATTTCCTGAAGGGAGGGGGTCAGATCATCACCTTCTCAGGCCAGATGGGCATCAGTACCCCTTCCTCCATGAACGGGAAGGCCGCTGTTCTTTCCTCCCGGCACTCAGCTGTCTGCCCCCAACATTAATTCCTCACTTCCTACGCACCCAGCTCTTGGCAGTTTACAAAGACCTTTTGCGTCCCCATTATCTCATGTGATCCCCACAACACCCATGAGAGGAAGGTGAGATGGGGATTCAATCATGAATTCTCTCAGGGTGGTTGGGGGATGGGACTGTGTGGGGGTGTATGTCGAAATCACCTAGGAGCTTTTACAAATTATACAGTCCCCTAACTTGAGAGTCTGCTATGGTTCCCAGGTGATTCTTATCTACCCTTGATTAGGGAACCCCTGAATTAGAAGGTGAAATTAGTTGGAGGGGGAGGGGGTAAAGGGAAGAGTCAAGCTGCTTTCCAGGTTTCTAGCTTGGATGACTGGAAGGATCAGGTCCGGGCAAAAAGATAAGCTCTGGTATGGGTGCGTTGAGTGGAAGATGCCAGTGGGACTTTTTAGTCAGGCTGTCCAGCAAACAGCTGGGTACATGGGTCTTAGGCTCAGGAGGGAGGTGTGGGCTGGGGATGCAGAGCTCTGAGTCAGCCCTGTGAGCATGGTAACTGAGGCTGTGGGTGTGAGTGAGACTCTCCAGGAAAAACGGGAACAGTGGGATGAGCAGGGCTGAAGATGGTGCCCTGGAGAATGCCAACATCCTCAAGGGAAGGGGGACCCAGGGAGGGAACTGAGAGGGTGACTGTAGGAACTTTGGTAATACAGAAGCTTGGGAAGGCTTCCCCCCATCTAACAAGCTGAATCTGAGAGAGGGTGGCTTTACTGAAGTCATACAACCATTAAATGGCAGAATCCAATTCCCAGCTTGTTTAATCTAAATGACATACAGAATTATATTCTCAGTTTTAGAACAAAACACAAATCTTCAGTCTTAATTCCACCTTCCCACCCAACTCCTCTCACTTAAAACCTTTAAGGAGGTCCAGGAGCCAGAGGGACAGGCGCACATAGTCCAGGCCCAGAGCCCAAAGCAGAATCTCTTTAACTACCACGGTCCATCCTGGCTTGCCACCGAGCTTCCTATCACCAACCCTTCAGATTTCAGCACTTTTTAAATTCCCCAGTTTAAGGAAGGAATCTTGGAGAAAATCTATAGCCCACCATGAGAGTGGTGGAGTGCAGGGTTCAAAGGAGCCAGGGCTTAGATCCTGAGGCATCCAGGGGAGGAGAAGCCGGGTGCCAGGATCAGGCAGTCATGCTGACTAGGTGTGTTGGTCCAATGTCTTTCAGATGAATCGTCCGATCCAAGTGAAGCCGGCTGCCAGTGAGGGTCGAGGAGGTAACTTCCCTATCTGACAAACCTCAGGGTATCACCCATGTAGGGGATGGTGGGTCTACTCCTCATGTCAGTCCTATCTATGGTTTGTTACTAGAGCTTCCTTGGGTTGGGGGAAAAGTGGGGCCCAGTGTTGCTCGACACCGAAAATAGCTTAGCCTTCCCAGATCAGGCTGAGGAGAGAGGGGGTCCTAGAGTCCCCAGACCCAAAAGAAGCAGGAAGAGCCTAAGAAGATGCTGGAGATAGAGGAAGGGAGCTCTTGACACCTTGCCCTGGAAAGAGTTCATTCCTGTTTTTTTCAGATGGAATTTCCAGATTTGTTTGAAGAACCAGACTGGACTTATTCTCCTTTTGCATATTCTTCTGATCAGAGAGGACCCAGTCCACTCTGGATTGAGGCCACTCATTTCCTCACTGCAATTATCTGGTTACTTATGGCAAAAGATGAGTCTAGTAACACAGACTTTGCAAGCCATAGTAAGGAACTTGACTCTCTGCTGAGGACCATGGAAAGGCTTCAAAGGTTTTTTAGAAGCACTTTGGAAAGACCAGTGCTCCTTAAGAACAGGGGTGGGTAAAGAGTCTGTGCTTTTCTGACAACCAGCTACATTCCAGCCAGCTTCCATACTGGAAAAGTGATGCTAGCTTCTGGTGTCAGTTCTTTGGTGTTTTTCTCACCCTTTGGTCTTATATCATTCCAGGATATCTGCCAATAGCCCTGATGTCTGCTGACTCTCTCCCTTAGATAAGACTCTCTCCCTGTCTTATCCAAGATCAGTCATAGTGTTGGTAGATGGAAGAAGCTCCCCACGATCAGGGAGAGAATGGAACCCAATTGACAAGCATTTATTGACTCCAACTAATTCTCACACCGTCTCAGACTTCCTATTCACCATCTACACCTAAAGGGGGCTCTGATAGCTTCTTCCACTGTAGAGTTCTTTACTTCATGAAATAATTCCTTCATCTATTTAGATTATCTGACCTCTGGTCTGTGCTTCTCAATTTCAGATCAAGATGTTATCACCTCTACTTTGCCTTGAAGAGATATTTCCAAGTTTCCTCCTCCCCTTCACGTGTGTATCCTCCTTTTCCACCTCATTCTTTCCAGACAGGTTTTTTAGAAGTTCCAGCCTCCATACAGAATCTGTTCACTTGTCCCAAGAATTTCTCCCTTTTGGGAAGCTCTGTTAGGCATCGAGACCATTGTTGGCCATTGTTGGCTATCTTCTAAGTCTTGTCCACAAACACTAGCTAGTCCCATAGCTTAGAGGCCAGTTGAGAGTAGCCGAATCAGCTAAGAAGCAGACATTTTGAGTTTATTCAACCATCTAGCCAACATCTTCTGAGTAACTTAACTCCATATTAGGGATAGAACTGTGAGCAAGACAGCCCTGGCATCTAGCTTCATTGAGTCTGAAGCTATGTGGGGATAGTGAACAAGGGGGTTACAATTCAGTGTGATCAGTGTCTTTCAAGTTCTGGAGGGATTGTGAGCACAATAGCAAGAGGCACCTTTCCTAGTCTGGGAGGTCAAGATGGGCTCCTAGAGGTATTAATGTTCAAGCTGAGATCTCAAGGATAGACAAGAAGTAGTCAAATACAGAAAGGAGGTGAGAGGGGGCAAGTGTTTACGCAAAGGGAATAGCGTGCACAGAGTTCAGAACATGATGAAACTTGGAGTCTGGTTCAGGAACTAAGTTCACAATGCTGGGGGCACTCTTGCTGTTTAGAGTCCAATACGACTTGTTGGGATGAGGGCAGCTGTACAAAGGAGGCTTCTGATGATGCTTCTGCTTGTCGTAGTCCATCTTTCCTCATCATCTGGGCCCCATTCAGTGGCATCAGCCTGAGTTTTATCATTTGCCTCCCCCTTTTGTACGGGTTTTTCAGGTGTCACATCACTGACAAATTCTGTGACCTGTGGCAGCCCACCTATACACCTGTTCAGATTCAGAGCAGCTCGAGAGAGCAGGATAAGCAAATCTAGTTGAAAAGAGGTCTGCCTGGCAGTGGAATTCATAATTTTAGTAGTTATGTGTTACACAGGTATTTCCTGACAAGTGATGTCTCTTAGCACACATATACTCCATATGCATTCATGAATAATCCTTGCAGGTTTAGATGACCCAGTCTCTCAATTCCTTCCTGCTCCCACTCAGAGTCACCAAATGCTCCCTGCTACATTTTTAGGAGAGAGGAGGCATATGTACTGTCTTGCAGAACAGTTGGACCCTCACAATTTATTACTATTTAACTACCAAACTGATCTGTGTTAGATAATCTTGTTACTAATTGAAGTGTGTTCCTTTCCTTCAATGTTATATACTGCTTCTAAAGTGAGTTCAGCTCTCTGCTGAATTGTAACACAAACTAATGCTTTAGAGACTCAACTCTTGAAATGGTATCAGAGTTTGATTTTTTGAAATGTAACATTTGACACCAATGTGGGACAGCTTGCCCTATTCAAGTCTGATCTCTGTGATCCTAAACATTCTATAAAAGTTCATTGCTTTGGGGGGGGGGGGTTAAATCGGTGATGGGCATTAAGGAGGGCACATTTTGGGATGACCACATATGTAAGAGATGAATCACTGGGATCTACTTCTGAAGCCAAGACTACACTGTATGTTAACTAACTTGAATTTAAATTAAAAAAATTATGGGGCGCCTGGGTGGCTCAGTCAGTTAAGGGGCCAACTTTGGCTCAGGTCATGATCTCTCAGTCTGTGAGTTCGAGCCCCGCGTCGGGCTCTGTGCTCACAGCTCAGAGCCTGGAGCCTGTTTCAGATTCTGTGTCTCCCTGACTCTCTGATCCTCCCCCAGTCATGCTCTGTCTCTGTCTCAAAAATAAATAAATGTTAAAAAAATTTTAAAAATAATAAATTAGGGGCACCTGGGTGGCTCAGTTGGTTAAGCAGCCGACTTCGGCTCAGGTCATGATCTCGTGGTCCGTGAGTTCGAGCCCCACATCGGGCTCTGTGCTGACAGCTCAGAGCCTGGAGCCTGTTTCAGATTCTGTGTCTCCCTCTCTCTGACCCTCCCCTGTTCATGCTCTGTCTCTCACTGTCTCAAAAATAAATGAATGTTAAAAAAAATTTTTTTAATAAAAAAAATAAAAAATAAAAATAATAAATAATAAATTAAAAAATTATCTAAGAAAAACTTCAGAGTTAATGGTCACACCTGTCCTGATATATTTAAGCCTATAAGTTTGCATTTTTTATTATTCCCAAAATTAAATCCCTTAGTTTAGTTGATTAATAGTGATTTCTGTATCTTTTAAGAATACTGATATCAATGCAGACATAATCTAGAGGGTATCAAAGCAAATAGTATAATCTTCCAAAATTCCACCATTTTCTTCTGGAAGGAAGTGTTAGATTTTCCCCTCATAAAACAGGGATCACCAACTCAAATGCTACAGGAACCAGGTAGGTAACTTTAAATGGATGAGAGTGTCATGACTGAATTACAATTTACATTTTAATTGTATTAAATATTGGCAACTAATTCAATTTTTAAAGTTTATTTATTTATTTTGAAAGAGAGTGAACGAACATTAGCAGGGGAGGGGCAGAGAGAGAGAGAGAGAAAGAGAGAGAAAGAGGGAGAGAGAGAGAATCCCAAGCAGGCTCCCTGTTGTCAGCGTGGAGCCTGGACCAGGGACTTGATCTCACAAATCCTGAGATCATAACCTGAGCCAAAATCAAGAGTCGAACGTTTAACCAACTGAGCCACCCAGGCGTCCCAACTAATTCAATTTTTTTTCTTAAATTTTGTTTACGTGTATTTATTTTTGATAGAGAGAGACAGAGCACTGGTGGGGGAGGGGAGAGGAAACCCAGAATCCAAAGCAGGCTCCAGGACAGAGCCCAATGCGGGGCTTGAACTCACAAACCTCAAGATCATGACCTGGGCAGAAGTCGGACACTTAGCCAACTGAGCTGCCCAGGTGCCCCACCAACTAATTCAATTTTTAAAAATTGGCCAGCACTGTGAGAACCCAGCCAAACCTGTTAGTTTTACTTCTTTTGCCCAAAGACTTCCATTTCTTCCCATCTGCATATAGGAGTAATCTATTGTGCACACGTGAGCTTTTTGATGAAAATAGTTACTTTACATTCTCCTTTGAATTTTGATGCCAGTGCAACTGCGTAGTATTTCTATTTTTAATCAATAGACATGAGGTTTGTGGTTGAAGTAACCTATGTTTTAAACACACTATGTCGTAGTACTTTTAGAAGTTATTGGTAACATTTGTATGTTCAATGCTTACAATGCAGTAACAGTAGCAACACAACAGGATCTGCCTGATAGAAGGTGCTGGAGGCCCTCTTCTTCCATGATCATCCTCTGCAGCCTTGATGGTACTCAGAGTGTCAAACGGGCATCCAGGTCGTCATGGACTATGTTATAGGAGCCTTTGAATGTATCTCAGGCTTTTCCCATAACTTGTGCAGCTAAGTTCCGCGCAGTTTATGTACTCTGTACCCCATGCCTATATTTTACATCCTGTGGCGTCGAGTGGTACTCTTAAAGGAAAATGCACCTGATTTTCCAAAACAAAATAATATCCTAATTATACTTAAGGCACACATTTGTATATAAAACAAACATGGTGCCAGAAAATTTTCTCCTTGGCATTTGGATTTGTTTGAATGTGAACATTAAAATGTGTGCCGGGGCAAAAATTCAAGGTTCGTGTGTTTCAAAATGTTAACTTCAAATTATATGAGGTCAGAGCTAGAGATCCCCAAACCCTTCATACAATGGTAACTAAATAAGTCTATTTTGTTTCCTATTTTTTGAGCTTTATTCAGACATTACTGACATACAACATATATAAGTTGAAGATATGCAATGTGATTATTTGATACAGGTATATATTGCAAAATGGTTACCACCATAAGGTTAGTTAACAGTTCCTAAGTCTATTTTATTTGCTGTTCAGCATAGAGACTGTAGTTTATTTTTTCTAACTTACATTATCTCTGCTATGGAGGCACAAAAAATAAGTTAAGTTGTAAGTACCAATCTTACAGGAAAAGTATTTTTTAGTCCTAAGGCAAAATCTTCAAAATCATTGAACTCTTGTATATTTTTTCATCTCTTTCAAATTTTATAACAAAATCAATAAATTCATAAAGCATAATAGTGATTACTTTGCTTGTCCCATTCTCCAACTTAGGTTTTTGTTTTTTTGTTTTTAACCTAGAAAATATTCATGTATCCAGGATGCCCGAGGTACAGATATAGGTTAAGTAATCAATCCATGCACTCTTTCCACTTCAGTTTTTTGAAACTTTGAAATCTTAAATGCTCTCTGAAGTAAGGCATCTCTTTTTTTAATCTTGAAGTTTGGTGAACTGAAAAGGCCAATGATCTGTTATCATATCAACCCTCCTATCACCATCCTATAATTAATTAAGTAATTTCTGCCTGTATTTGCACAGGTTTGTTTGGCTTTGGATTTGGAATACAAAATACTGTATATATAATTATCTAACTAGGTGGGCCACATTTTTCTAATTTTATCCAGGATTCTCTTTTATTCAGTGTTTTACAACTGAACTTTGAGTTAAAGTATTGAGCTAGAATGTTCAGAGTTGCATAATACTGGGACACAGCCTCTGACCTAAGTCACATATACACCTTAGCAACAACTGTTCAGTTGGTCACCTGACACTCATATTTGTCTTTGATCCTTATACTTACTTAATTCTAAAAGGCATTCTTCCAGTGAAGACCTGACTGGATAAGATTCACAGTAGTGCTTAAGACTACTCAAGTCAATGTTTCACTTCCTAACATTAATTCTACCCCTGAAGGTAAAAGGAGGTGCTCTCCTTAAGCTTGACTCAGAACAGATCACCCAAAGCTGATTGTTAACACTTTTAGGTCATGGCAATGGCTGAACGGCGCTGACGAGCCCTTCAGGTATAGGTATACAGCCTGCAAAGGAAAATACAGTCTGGATCCTGAGATTCTTCTCTCTCAGAGGAACCTGGACTCTCAGGCTTGGTCTACCTTTCTACCTCACTGTGTGGTTCTTCTGGATCAGGATTAAGGGACAACAGAGTTTCTGTTCTTTCTTGGTCTATGTGCCTATTTTTCAGCCCTCCTTAGAGCCCTTCTTCATCTTTTTTCTTCCAAGATTTTATTCAAATTCAAGTAGCAACACTATATATATACACTATATACACTATATACATATAGTGTATATTGGTTTCAGGAGTCGAATTTAGTGATTCATCACTTACATGGAATACCCAGTGCTCAACACAAGTGCCCTCGTTAATGTCCATCGCCCATCACCCATCTAGGCCATCCCCACCCCCCCCACCTCCCTCCATCAACCCTCAGCGTTTTTAAAAATGTTTTTAATGTTTGGGGCGCCTGGGTGGCGCAGTCGGTTAAGCGTCCGACTTCAGCCAGGTCACGATCTCGCGGTCCGGGAGTTCGAGCCCCGCGTCGGGCTCTGGGCTGATGGCTCAGAGCCTGGAGCCTGTTTCTGATTCTGTGTCTCCCTCTCTCTCTGCCCCTCCCCCGTTCATGCTCTGTGTCTCTCTCTGTCCCAAAAATAAATAAACGTTGAAAAAAAATTAAAAAAAAATGTTTTTAATGTTTATTTATTTTTGACAGAGAGAGAGAGAGAGAGAGAGAGAGAGAGAGAGCATGAATGGGGGAGGGGCAGGGAGAGAGGGAGGCACAGAATCCGAAGCAGGCTCCAGGCTCTGAGCTGTGAGCACAGAGCCCGACGCGGGGCTCGAACTCACAGACCGTGAGATCATGACCTGAGCCGAAGTTGGTGGCTCAACCAACTGAGCCACCCAGGCGCCCCTCCCTCAGTTTGTTCTCTGTAGCTAGGAGTCCCTTGTGGTTTGCGTCCCTCTCTGTTTTTTTTATCTTATTTTATTTTCCCAGCCCCTTCTTCATTTTAAAAAATTATAGTAAAATAGACATAACATAAACTTTACCACCTTTACCACTTTTATATTCACCTATATTGTGTATTCACTATATACACAATTTTTATATATACACAATTTTATATATACACAATTTTTAAGTGTACAGTTCACTTGTATTAAGTATATTCACATTGTTGTGCAACCCATCTCCAGAATTTCTTCATCTTATAAAACCCCAAATCTGTACCCATTAAGTAACTCCCTCCAGCCCCTGTAACCATCCTCTACTTTCTGTTTCTATGAATTTGACTTCTCTAGATATCTCATTTAACTGAAATCATACAGTATTTGTCTTTTTGTGGCTGGCCTATTTCACTTAGCGTCATGTCTTCAAGGTTCATCCATGTTGTAGCATATGTCAGATTTCCCTTCCTTTCAAAGGCTGAATAATATTCCATTGTGTGTGTGTGTGTGTGTGTGTGTGTGTGTGTGTGTATACATATATACATGTATATACACCACACTTTCTTTATCCATTCGTTGACTGATAGATATTTGGGTTGCTTCCATGTTTAGCTCTTGTGGTAATGCTACTATGAACATAAGTGTACAAATATCTCTCTGAGACTTGGTTTTCAATTCTTTTTGATAATAACACTCAAAACTGGTATTGCTGGATCATATGGTAATCCTATTTTAAATTCTGGGTGGAGCTGCCATACTGTTTTCCATAGTGGCTATACCATTTTACATTCCTACCAACAGTGCACAAAGTCCCCAGTTTCAATTTCTCCACATTCTTTCCAACACTTGCTATTTTTTCCTTCTACTCTTCCCACTCCTCCTCCCCCCCACCCCGCTTCTTCTTACCCTTTTCTCCTTCCTCTCCTCCTCCACCTTCTCCTTCTTCTCCTAGGAACACCTGGGTGGCTCACTTGCTTAAACAGTTAAGTGGCTGACTCTTGATATGGGCTCAGATTGTGATCTCTGGGTTGTGGGATTGAGCCCTGCATAGGGCCCCCCCGCTGAGCAGAGTCTGCCTGGGATTCTCTCTCTCTCTCTCTCTCTCTCTCTGCCCCTCCTCCACTTGTGCGTGCTCTCTCAAAATTAATTAATTAATTAAAAAAATCAAACAACCCTCTCCCCAAAACTAGTCATCCTAATAGGTGTAAGGTGATATGGTTTATGGCTTTAATTTTTACTTCTTTAAGGATTTACAGTTGTGTTGAGCATTTTTGTATATGCTCACTGGCCATTTATATATCTTCTTTGGAGAAAAGCTTATTTAAGCCCTTTGCTCACTTTTTTAAAAAGTTTATTTATTTTTGAGAGAGCGAGAGAGAGAGAGAAACAGAGTGTGAATGGGGGAGGGGCAGAGAGACAGGGAGACACAGAATCTGAAGCAGGCTCCAGGCTCCAAGCTGCCAGCACAGAGCCTGACACAGGCCCGAACCCACAAACCACAAGATCATGACCTGAGCCAAATTCAGACGCTGAGCTGTCAGCACAGAGCCCACATGGGGCTCAAACTCATGACCCGAACCGAAGTCGGACGCCCAACCAACTGAGCCCCTTTGCTCACTTTTTAATAGGATCATTTGTTTTTTGTTGTTGTTGAGTTGTAGGAGCTCTTATTCTGGATATTAACCCTTTATCAGATATATGACTTGCAAATATTTTCTCCTACTCTGTAGCTCTGAGTGTGTACTTTGATGCACAGAAGTTTTTAATTCTGATGTGGTTCAGTTTATGTATTCTTACTTTTGTTGCCTGTGTGTGTGGTGTCATATCTAAGAAATCATTGCCAAATGCAAGGTCATGAAGCTTTTCCCCTGATTTCTTCTAACAGTGTCATATTTTTAGCACTCATGCTTAGGTCTTTGATTCATTTTCAGTTAATTTTTGTATACGGTGAAAGTAAGGGTCCAATGTCATTCTTTTGCATGTATATATCCACTTTTCTCAACACTATTTGTTGAAAAGACAGGCACTCTTGTCAAAAATCATTTGACCATATATGTGAGGGCTTATTTCTGGCCTCTATTCTATTCCATTGGTCTGCGTGTCTTTATGCCAGTTGTCACACTGCTTGATTACTGTAGCTTTGTAATAAGTTTGAAATCAGAAAGTGTGAGATCTCAAACTTTCTTCTTTTTTGAGATTGTCTTGATTGTTCAAGGTTTCTTGAGATTTCATATGAATTTTAGAATGGATTTCTCTATTTCTGCAAAAAATACCATTGGTACTTTAATAGAAATTACATTAAATCTGCAGATCTCTTTGGGTAGTGGTGACATCTAGCAATATTAAGTCTTTCAATCCATGAACACAAGATGTCTTCCATTTATTTGTGTCTTCTTAAATTTTTCAGCAATATTTTGTAGTTTTCAGGAGACAAGTCTTTTTCCTCCTTGTTTAAGTTTATTCCTAAGTATTTTATTCTTTTTGATGCTGCTATAAATGGAACTGTTTTCTTAATTTTCTTTTTGGATTGTTCATTGCTAGTGTATAAAAACACAACTGATTCTGTGTTGATTTTGTATTCTGCAACTTGCTGAATTTGTTTATTAGTTCTAACATTTGTGGAATTAAAGCTCTTCTTGATGCTTATAAGGTTGGGCCAGAAGACTCTGGTTTACCCTGGGTGTTTCCTTCACTGACTATCCCGGGCTTTCTTGGCTCCTTGTGCTGGAGTCATCACTAAGAACATCAGGGGAAAGAGGCTATGCTCCAAATGCTGCCACCAGCAAGACCCCTGGGGTTGGAATTTGGACTGAAAGATGGACCAGTATTTTAAAGATATATTTGGTGGTTTAATATATATTTTAAGATATATTTGGTGGTTTAATGCTGTAACCTTGTTCCTACACAGTCCCTACAATCATGACATCCCACCGACAGGAAGGTGAGTGGGTGTGAGAGGCCTAGAAGCCAGAAGCTTGGGCCCTTGAGGAATTCCTCTGGGCCAACTTGAGGCAGAGCCTCCTTTCTTGAACAGCATCTTGGTGCCTTTCTTGAGGAAGTGGGAGTGGACTGACTCTGACTCTGGGTTCTCAAAGCCCATCACTTGCTGCATTAGAATCCCTGACCTGTATAGCCAGCTACACAAGGCAGCTTTAAGGAGAAGGGCCTCTGGGCCCAAACAACTTGATCTGGGTTCAAAAAAGCATTTGATAGAAGACCAAGGAGTACACCTTAGTTGACAAAAAGAGAATGTGGTAATGCTATTCAACTGTGTGTCTATCTAATTCTGTCTCAACTCCACACTAATGCTATCTTCCAATTCCTTCCACTCTGGGAAGGTTGAGCCTCCTTCCTTGATATTCCCATCTTGCTGGGGCCCCACCCACTGCCCATGGGATGATTTTATCCAGATATTTCTGACCCACGTCTTATAGAACCCTCACTTTCCCAAACTGATAGAGTTTGAACTAGAGGAAATTGAATTACCTGGGCTAACTCCCACCACCATCTCTCTCTGGGGGCACTAATCAGCCCTCAGAACCTTCAGGGCTGTGTATTTTGGGCTATTCTTAGGAGGTCTAGCCTGTACTTCTCGTTGGCAGGTCCCTGAGAGACTTATCCCACCATTTTAAGATCACCTGAAACTCATGGTCATTGTAACCTAGATCATCCTCCTGTCAAACATCATCAGCCTCCCCGTAAAGTGGTAAAGGGAATACCAGGATTCAAAGTGACACCTGTGAAACAGCCCAGCCTGTACCCCAGCTTCATTTCAATTTCAAATTCTGTAGAGCCCAGTAGGCCAGAACCATAGGGTCAGTGCCCTCTCGTGGAAATTGAAATTCTTGACTTGGCACTGGAAAAGAAGGATCAGAGAATTTCATGGTCTGTGTCATGAGCTTGAACTGACCACCATCAGCAGAATAGAGCAACGAGAGGAAGAGCAGATAAAGGATCAGGCCACTGTCTACACAATCCTGTTTATTGTCTTGGGAGCTCCATCTCAGCCTTGACTTTTCTCTTCCTACCTAGGGCTACCTGGATGCTGGTCCATGTGGTATAACATCTTACCTAGGTGCCATCACCATCTTGCAGGCCCTACCCAATGATGCAGCTGCACTACAAATTAGGGCATCATGAAGCCCTCTTTAAGCCTTGGGACTCGAGGCCGTAGGATCTTCTCTAAGCGCCCCCTGGACTTTTGACAGACATATGGGCATACTTTAGTATCATAGCTCAGAACAATGACACAGTTTTCTGGGGTGTGATTCCGTGAGCAAACAGGGCCTGTCTTCTGACGTCAAGGCAAAGCCACCAGCAGACTGATCAAGCAATTCGTGAAAGACCTTTTCTGGTCTTCTTGGTTTCCTGGAAAGGATGATCTCAGATCCCTCTTCATACACCGTATGGAACTCTGTTTGTTATCTTTTAGGTCAGTGGTTTTTAAAGGACTTTCCTTGGAGTCCCATTTAGGGGGTTCTAGAAGATGAAGCAAGAGGAACTTCAGCCCCCCCCATCCCCACCCCCACTTTTTTGGTTTCAGTCAGAGCAGTTGTCTCTTACATTTTGAGCTTCATCCTAATGTTTTTGTTAGAACAGCATATTCCACAGCTTTTTCTAAAAGAAAAAAAAAGAAAGAAACCAGTGATCTGTTCCAAAAGCACTCTTCTGTGGCTAACACTCCCAGAAGTGAAGCACACTCATCAGATTGTATTCTCACCACAGAAGGCCAGCGCTTCCTCTAGGATTCCAGCCACAGTACACTGTATATCCATTCCCCCTTGGGATCAATGGGCAGCAACCCTCTGGAGAGGGGGCAAGATTCTGCTGAAACACGCTCTGCCTGTCCCATGTAAACCACAGCCCCCACCCTCCACACAGACACAGAATTGATAGACCCCTTAGACTCCCAGGACAGCCTAGGCTGAACCCCACACCATCCAGGTAAAATGTGGACACACAGATAACCCTGCTGGAGATTCACTCCACTGCTAACTTCAGGGAGTCTATTCTTCCTTTTCATTGCCACCCAGGCTTCAGTCTATGACTCTCACCAGCATTGTTTCCCTTGCACTCAGGACCCAGGGATCCCCAGTGGCCTAGCCAAACTTGTCAAGGAGTAAAGGAGTGTGGGATGGGTTTTCTTGGGCTCTAGGATCTGAAGGTGAAGCCTGAAGGCAGAATCTCACCCATTCCTTCTCTGTCAATGTATGTTGCCTACATGAAGCCGCATCCTATTGCAGAGATTTTTGTTGGTGCAGAAAGGACAGGGCTTTGACAGTAGGCCCTGTGGGCTGGGCCCCTCTACCCTGGGCTCCTGGATGGTGCTGCTGAGACCTGACTTGCTAGATGTGCAGATGAGCCCTGGTTTCCAGCCCCAGCTCCAAGGAACACACGCAAAGCTTGCAGTCCCTTTCCTGGCATCTCTACTCCCAGAGGAAGAGTGAAGACAGGGAGGGATATGACTTGTTCTCAGGCAGTCATCCAAGTTCTACAGGCAGAAAGAACTGTTCTTCTTAGCATGGACACCTGAGGAAGGATCAGGGCAAGAGAATCAGGGAAGGCAGAAAGGAGGCAGTGGGGCTCAATGAGGGCCTTGGAAGCTCAACGAGGGAATAAGTTGGTTGAGCTGGGAGTTAAGGAAAGGGCCAAGGGTTTGGCAAGTGTAGGGGGGGAAATGCTAATGTTGGAGACTCAGGAACCCAAGCTTCCTGCTCTCTTTCAACCTTTGGGCACCCGAGTTGAGTTTGGTGCCAGACTTGGAGATTCATCATTCCAGTGTTCAATATCTGGGGATGAGGTAGTACAATGAGACAAAGGCTTTCTGTGCTGTTTTTGTTTTGTTTTGTTTTTTTGTTTTTTGCCCAGAACCCTCCCTGGTTTGCACAGGAAGGGGCATTGATAGCACTGCCATCAGGCTGACTAGCAAAGGTGAACTTCTCTTCTCCGAATCCAGTCTGAATACAAAGGCCTTCTTTGAGGATCCCCTCCCTGAATAAGGCTGAAATGGTCCAAAATAGCCTTTCTTGGACTCTAACAACAGAAAGGCCAAACATATAAAAGATGTATATAGGGCTCTACCAAACCAAAGAGATCAACCAAATCACTTTCCACAAGAGCAGCAAGCAGTCTTTCTTGTTTTTTCTCACGACCTGAGTTTTCATGGTGTATTTGGGTTAAGTTCTTTTCCTCTAGATCTGTCTATAGATCATCCTTCCCCTCAAAGAAACCCAACCTTGTAGCCCCAGGGCATTCTCACTCCCTATACCTCTTCCCAGTGCTGGGCCGTGGTGAACTACCTTCTTAAACTCCTCTGGCTACTCTGGGGAGTCCAAGAGGACTTAGGGTCTTCAGGTCACTCCTGGATTTGTCCCCAGAGGACCGAAAGCTGTTTGTGGGAATGCTGGGGAAGCAGCAGGGTGAGGAGGACGTCAGGCGCCTGTTCCAGCCCTTTGGCCATATCGAGGAGTGCACCGTCTTGCGGAGCCCTGATGGTACCAGTAAAGGTGACTTGAGCTGACCCTGGGATTTCCTGCCTCATTCTGGGCCGCATGACCCTTTGGCCCTGTGGCCTGAGCCACCAATCCTTCTATTCTGCCCCAGGCTGTGCCTTTGTGAAGTTCGGGAGCCAGGGGGAAGCTCAGGCAGCTATCCAGAGTCTGCATGGCAGCCGGACCATGGCGGTGAGGGCGGGCACCCGGGGCCCTGGGTGAGGCCAGTGGGGGTGGGGACGGGCTTCTCCCCACATGCGATCGGTGCCCCCAACAAAAGGCCTAATGGGCAAAGCGCTTGGCCTAGGGCCGGGGCTGGGGTCTGGACTGGTCACGGCGGCCTCCCCTGCCCTACCCAGGGAGCCTCGTCCAGCCTCGTGGTCAAGCTGGCGGACACGGACAGGGAGCGCGCGCTGCGGCGGATGCAGCAGATGGCGGGTCAGCTGGGTGCCTTCCACCCGGCACCGCTGCCTCTGGGGGCGTGTGGAGCCTACACTACCGCGGTATGTGCCTGGCCCCGGAGGTCACGGAAGGGCGGGTGGGCGGCTGGACCAGGCTGGAGGTCGGGAGCCAGGGCAGCTGCCCGCCGCTGGGTCCTCCACACCCGCCCTTCTTCCCTCCCAAAGATCCTGCAGCACCAGGCGGCCCTGCTGGCGGCGGCACAGGGCCCGGGCCTAGGCCCCGTGGCCGCAGTGGCGGCCCAGATGCAGCACGTGGCGGCCTTCAGCCTGGTAGCCGCGCCGCTGTTGCCCGCGGCAGGTACTGCGCGCAGGGGCGGGGCGGCGGCTGGGATCCGGCCCCGCAGGGCTGTGGCCTGACTCTCCGACCTCTTCGCCTCCAGCAGCCAGTTCCCCGCCGGGCGGCGGCCCTGGCTCGCTTCCCGGTCTGCCAGCACCCATCGGGGTTAATGGATTCGGCCCCCTGACTCCCCAGACCAACGGGCAGCCGGGCTCTGACACTCTCTACAATAACGGGCTCTCCCCTTACCCAGGTGGGCCCTCCGCTCCGCCCAAATCTCCCGGAAAAGGAGTGGGGTACGGGGAGCCGGGGGTAGGGGGGAGCAACCGCCCTGGGAAGGGACTCCTCCTTCCCTGCTGCCTATCACAACATCCCTCCACCTCCCCACCCGCCCACCTTCACCGTGGGCCTCGCGCCCCTCTCTCCCCAGCCCAGAGCCCCGGCGTGGCTGACCCCCTGCAGCAGGCCTACGCTGGGATGCACCACTACGCAGGTTTCACTTGGCGCTACGCGGCCTGGGGGGGTTTGAAGGGCCCCAGAAAGGAATAGGGAAACTTGGGGGGGGGGGGGGGCGGGGGGGGGGGGAGGCTCTCAACTGAGGAGTCAACCCTCCCATCCCCCCTTCCCTGGGCCCAGAACAACCCCTCTAGGGTTAGGGTTACCTGAACTGGGCTGAATTGGTCAAAGATGGCCAGGCAGATGGGGCCATGCTTGGGGGATGGCTTCTGGGGGTCACTGCCCACTCCCACTTCTGTCTCCAGCAGCCTATCCATCGGCTTATGCCCCAGTGAGCACAGCTTTTCCCCAGCAGTCTTCAGCCCTGCCCCAGCAGCAAAGAGAAGGTGAGAGACAGGGGGGCTGGAGATCAGGGTGCGGTGGGGCTGGACTCAGGGCCCCTCCCCTGAACCAGCGTGCTGCTGTTCCTGCAGGCCCCGAAGGCTGTAACCTCTTCATCTATCACCTGCCTCAGGAGTTTGGTGATGCAGAACTCATACAAACATTCCTGCCCTTTGGAGCTGTTGTCTCTGCCAAAGTCTTTGTGGACCGAGCCACCAACCAGAGCAAATGTTTCGGTGAGCTGAGCCCCATCCATGGGCCTCTCCCACTCATAACTTCGAGATTCAGTGCAGACCCTAGGCTTATCCCTCCATAAGTCAATGACTCCCAGAGAATCATATGGCACAAAAGCAGGCTCACATACCAGTAAGCCTCACAGTAGTAAGCTCAGACCGGAACAAGGCCATTTCAGGTTCACCTGAGAAAGTCAGGTGTCTGGAAATCTTCGACCAGGTCAGGCTTTAGAGTCTAGCAGGGCAGGAAGAATATAGTCTGGGGCCAGAGATCCCCTCCAGCCCCAGCTACAGTTTAGAGGACTAGAATGGGAGCGGTAGAGGCAGAGAATTAACCCATGTCAGGGAAAGACAAGGAAATCCCCTAAGCCGCACACTCCCCATTGCCAACACACTCAGAATTTCTTCCTGTCCTTCCAAGAATTATACCTTTAGGAAACTTAGGCCACTTGCCTATGTAAGTATGAGTGTGTATCCATGTGTGCATAAGCACATGCAAACAATGGAGGGTGGGGGGTATGTGTTTTGATGGGACTGGCCGGAGGGGACAGGGACAGACGGGGCTTGTCAGAGAGAAGGGACCCTGCCAGGCAGAGTTCCCAGCTGACCTCTCTGCCCACGCCCCTGCTCCCGCTCCCCAGGGTTTGTTAGCTTTGACAATCCAACCAGTGCCCAGACAGCTATTCAGGCCATGAATGGCTTTCAAATTGGCATGAAGAGGCTCAAAGTCCAGCTAAAGAGGCCCAAGGATGCCAATCGGCCTTACTGATCTTCTCTCACTGACCAGCCACAGAAAGGTGAGTCCTTGGTGGACCCCAGGCAGATGGGGCCTGAGTGATGGAGGCCCTGTCTGCTTTGATGTTCCTTTTGAGATGTCAGGAGCACCCACCTCTGAAAGAGTCTGGGAGAGAAGAGCCAGAAGCGAAGGAGGAATCCTCAGCTGGAGACTTTGATGTTTCTCCAAGGATGGAGATGAATTAGACAACTTCCTGTCTCCATAGTCTGGGAGAGACAGTTATGGCAAGATCTAACCATTAGATTAGTAGAACTACCATTAGTAGTTCTACTGCAGGGAGAGCCACAGGGGGCCATGGGAGTAGAGAAGTTGTATGTGGGGAGGGCAGGGCAGGTGGAGGATGAGACTAGAAAAGTTGTGAAGGGTCACAAGTCTGGACACTGGGGAGTTAAGCAAAGAAGGGATAAGATGCAGGAGACTGGGATAATGGCAGAGAACATGGAGATAAGGAGAGAAGCAGATAAGCTAAAGAAGCAGGATCCACAGGGCCTGGTGGGTGATGGGGAGAGAGATGACAAGCCCCTTAAGTTTCTGGCAGGGCCAGCTGCCTGCGCCTTGCAGAGACTTGCTGTCTCAGAAGGTCCATGTGGCCCTGCCTCACTTGTGCTATCCCAAGGAGCTCTTTGGAGAGGGTGTGGGGCTGGAGTCATCTTCCCAGGAGGATCCAAGGGCACTTCAGTGCCTTGAGCCTGCGGCAGCTCTACCCCTGGGAAAAGAGGTCCACTCACTCACCTGAGACGTCACTGCTGGGGCAGGCGGCTCCCTCCTGTCTTGCCCTCCAGAGTGATTTTTGCCTCTTTATATTTTCTTTTTCCTCTCTCCGTATCAACCAATACCCAACAACAGAAACTGAAGAGTGAGAAGAAAGGAAAGGAAAAGCACAGAAATGCTTGAGCAGCCCTTCCCGAAGGAGCAGCCATGGATGGAGGTGGATCGGACCCAAGGCTGGCGCCTGGGGCTTAGGCCACGTTAAGGATTGTTTTCATCAAGTGGGTTGTACTGTGCCTGTGGCATAGAGCGCAGGCTGGCAAGGCAGCTGGGGCTGGCTGAGGATTGACTGTCTAGGGGAACCAGCAGAGGGCCTTGGGGGTGCCAAGGGCTTCTCCGCAAGGGAAGCCCAGATTTACTTCTTTCAAAATCATATCATTCCTTAGAGTTTAGGGACCAAAGGACTATTGCTTTTTTTAAAAGAATATATATATCTATATAAATTAAAGAAACAAAACAAAAAAAAAAACAAAAACAAAAACAAAACAAAAGAAAAAAACACAAGAGAAACAAAAAGACAGTATAGAGTCTCATACAAGCTGCCTTTAAATATCCCTAGGAGACAGGGTGAAGGAGACCCTTGAAAGCCTCAGCCCAGGCAGAGGGAGGCTGTGGAAAGATTGTTCTGTGTCTCATTCCCTCTTAAATTGTACCCCCCCCCCACCTTGCCTTTTTAAAATAATCAAGGACTTAAGGTCTAGCTCCCATGCAGGTAACAAAAAGAGTTATAGAAGCAGGGAACCCATAATCCCCAAACTCAGAGAGCATCTCTGAAGAGCTCCAGGAGGAGCTCTGGCCTGTCCTGGCCTTTGCCACCCTGAGAGGCCCTCTAGCCAGCAGGAGTGTCCTTCTTGAAGGCCTTTCCTGTGGAACCACTGCTTCCCCAGACAGGAAGAGAGGGAGTTTTAACCACCCCAGCCTTTCCCTTCCCCATCCAGATAGACAGAGGCCCTGCCTTTGGCTGAGCCGAGACACCGCCTGTTTCCCCTCACCTTAAGTCAGCCCCAGTGTCCCCTTGTTCCAGGCCACCTTCTGTCTCCGAGTCTATGTTTGCCCACCTGTAAAGTAGATTCAGGATATATGTAGAGGGCTGTGACAACAGACTTGGAAGGTTTGCTACTGTATATACTGCCATTGAGAAGGGGATAATTTTCAATATGTAGAAGCTTCAGAATTTAGAGGTCCCTCTTTACCCAGGACCTGGGAGGGAAGTAGATGTTTTGCCAAAATACTTCTTCATTCCTTTAAAAAGTACATCTTTCCTATGCAAGAGTGTCTCACATGTGCTTATCCAAGGTGCTTCTAGATGGTGAGCAGTGTTCAGCTTAGAAGTGGTGTGTGCTCTGTCTGTCTGTCTTTGTCTATCTGTTGTATTCAGTGGGTGCCATATAAAGCTGATCAACGGTGGTGCTTTCTGCCTGCTTCTGTGAGATGGGCAAAAGATTCAGCCTAGAACACCATGACTCACCTTGCCTTGGTCAGCCTGTCCTGGGCCTGCAGGGCCTTGCACATATTTTTCCCAGGAGGATCATTTCCCCTCCACCTCATAGACATGGGACAAACTGGTCTGGGGCCCCAGCCGTGTGGTGGGCCCTCTGATCCCCAGATGTGGCTGAGGCTGGAGGCCTCTGATCTGATATTACATCAGACAGGAAAGGGTGTGGGGGGGGGGGGGTTGGAGGGTTCCTCCTTCATAACAGAATCTAAGAAAACTTGTTCCCACCTGGTCCTCTGTCTTTGACTCATTTTTGGAGTGAATGGGATGAATAACAGATATGGTAATAACATTACCAGGTAAGGTGCAGTGTATATTAACAAATAATTTCCCATTGGGAGAGGAACCAGTGTTGAGGGCATCGCTACACGAGCACAATGCTGACACATAGACTGATCACCCTGGACAGAGGTGGACATATAGAGCACCTGCACCTTCAAACAGATATTCAAATGGCAGCATGGAGGCCCTTCCGTGCTAGGGGCTAAGCACCGTGCTAGGAGCTAGGGCTCAGGCATGTTATAAGTGCTCAGAGCTAGTGGGAAAGACAGGACACACAGGGTGTGTAATCACAAGCAGTAGAGTATGTGATTCAGGAAGGGGGAGGTCAGTAGAGTATTGATGGGGAAGGGAGGTCAGAGAAAGGTTTCCTAAAGGACATGAGGGAGAGAAGGGTCTTCAAGGATGCGTTGACATTTGAACAAAGCTGTTAGGACAGCTGCTTCTTTTTGATAAATTATTTTTATTACCAAGAAACAATAATGATTACCATGTATTCGGTGCCCATTATGTGGCAGACAGTGGGCACCAAGACAAGAGCCTTTTCTCATTCCTATCTCTGTCCTGAACCTTAACTCACTACAGAGTCATATCAAGATGCTTGGACCAAAATGGCACTTAAACTATCTTGCTTCATGGTTAAGAACTAGCAGATCATGTGCCAACGCTGCAGAGGTCCGGCAGGGGTTGGCAAACTGTGGCCTGTGAATAAATCTGGCCTGTAACCTGCTTTTGTATGGCCACAAACTAGTAAGAGTTTTACATTTTTTAAAGGGTTGTAAAAATAAAACAAAAAATGAATATGAGACAGAGACCATATATGCCCCATAAAGCCTAAAATATCTATCTGGTCCTTTAGACAACAAGTTTGCTGACCCCTATTAGATCACGGAAGACTTGTACAATATCCAATGAGTTTGAACAACATGGTGTTTGTGTCTCTGTTGTGTGTGCATGTATTAGTCTGGACTCTTCCAGTTGCGAGTGTCAAAACCCCCATTCAAACCTCAAACAATTGATAAACCAAAGGATGCATTTGCCTTCATGCATGACTAGATCTAAGGGGTTCAATTGATGACGTCTCCATCTCTTGGCTCTGCTTCCCTTTATATGTTGGCCTCACTAGTTCTAACTCAAATGTCCTAGGGAGGACTTTGGCCAGAATGGACATGTGCCTGCCTCTAGGGTGGAAGAATAGGCCACCATAAGTGATAGCCTCACCAGGATTATGTGGCAGGGAGAAATGGGTGCCCAAAGGAAGTAATGATGGGCAGATAAACAATATGCATCCACTATATTCCACCCCTTTCGTGCTCAGCATCCACCTATATTTTTCTTGACAAACATAATTTAAAAAATGTGCCTGCCCCACAATGAAACAATCCCGGGCCCAACAAAAATGGGAGACAAAACAGAATCATGTCCAATTGCTTTACCGAACCCTCAGTCCAGTGTCCCTTTGTGATGTGCAATTCTTGATCAGGTCTGGATGTCACTTATGATTTTTCAAACTATGGCTAAAAGACCAATTTAGCTTCTAGTGCATAGCCAATATGAAATGGGAGAGGGAGGGGCACCTGGGTGGCTCAGTTGGTTAAGCATCATGACTCGAGTCATTACTTCAGCTCAGGTCATGATCTCTTGGTTCGTGAGTTCAAGCCCTGCATTGGGCTCTCTGCTGTCAGTGCAGAGCCCACTTCGAAAACTCTGTCCCCCTCTCTCAGCCCCTTCCCCCATGCTCTCTCTCAAAAATAAATAAACATTTATTTAAAAAAGAAATGGGAGAGGGAAAGAGGATAATTTTTTTTTTTTTTAAGAAAGAAAGGAAAACTTCCATCTGGAATAGGGGAGAAGAAAAAACAATATAACCTATAGCATATATTACATCTTTCTGGACAGTGGAATGAGTTTCATGGTTAACAAAACTGATTGCTCTTAGCCGTTTCCACTGTGAAATATCTCCTAGTATCCATTGTCCTTTACGGAAATCCCTCGGAGGATGCTCCTTCTGGAACTGAAGCATTCCTCTTCCTTTCAGACATGGTTTTGGGTGTAAAGATTGTCTTAGAGATTATGCACTCCCAGAGCCCTGTATGCCAGATGCAAGGATTCTCTGGCAATACAATCCTTTCAAAGCAACTGATTTGATTCCTGGGCACTCTGTGAGCTAGTAGCCATCATCAAGAATCTTGCTGAGTCCTCGCCCTTGAACCTGGATCAGGCCCTTGAGGTTTCTGTTTCTTAGCAATAGATCACACTTTGCCTGTTCCCCTCCCCCTCAGCTTCATGACTTCCACAATGGTCTGTCTATGGTGGTAAGTCAATCTTAATCTTCTCAGTGCCCCCAGAGAAACATTATCTGTTCAACACTTGGCTGGCTCATGATCCAGGTAGCCCTGACCAGATAGTCAAAATCCCTGAGTGGCACTGGCTCCTATGCCTCAGCCCCAAGGAGATGCTTAGGATAGGAGTGAGGCAACCATAGAAGCACTCATTCTGGCCACCCTGCAGCTTGCTCTATTGCTTGCCCTCTGGCCATGTCCATTATTACACTGAGGTCACATCACCAAAGCAGTCCTAAGAGGAGTCTCTCAGTGGACACTGAATTTGTGGGCCCTCTGAGAACTTATATCACTTGGGGACTGTGGGAAGAGTCTTCAGCCTTTGGCAGGGCCCCTGGAATTTCTTTCTCCCTGGATGCAACCTGGATGCCTTCGATGTAGGAAGAAAAGACCTTTAGTCTGAGATGGGGTGAATGACCTCTGAGAGTGAAGCAGATCTGGATCTGCTGTGTGCTCTGACCAGACCTGGAGTTTTACCTCTGCTTCAGTGGAACATAACATGCATGGAATACCCTCCCAAAGAAGATGCTAAGGACATGGAGATCACAGGATCTCTCTTGATTATTTCCAGCTTCAGTTGTAATCTTTGGGCATCCACTGTTCGGATGGCACCTGCCTGCATCATGACAGAGCCAAATCCATCAGGGACTCAGAGGCTGTTTTTGACCTCTCAGCCTCCCTTTATGGCCAGTACCTGTATACAAGTATGTCACACAGCCTTATGTTTTGGGGATAACCAATGAAGGAAGAAACCTCATAGGCCCAGGGAGTTCAGAACCAAGGTAGTCTAAGTAGCTGACCTTCCAGGCTGAGCCATGTGGGGTCCACAAAGAGGTGACCAAATCTGTGCCAAGTGCAAACTCAAAAAGGGCAGAGGGCCACTCTTTTTCTCCCCAGCCCCGGCTTTATACACCAATGTCACAGTGTTCTCCACCCTCCAGCAGCCTGGGCTGATCAGAACCTTTGACTGGCAGGCCATCTGTAGAGGAGATTTTGAACTTCCAGGCTCTGGCCTTCTAGTTGCCTAAGAGCAGAGACCCAGAAGTCAGAACAGGCTGCAAGCCTGGGTCTGACTTTTCCCAAGAGAAGTATTGAGTCTCCAGGAGAAAATGCAGGGAGGCAAAAAGACAGCCTGTGAAATGAGCCTCAGCTTCTCCTATGGAGTAGGCTAGAAATGGCCTGAACCCCCACCCCAACCTTAGCCTTGGGCCCCTGACAGAAAGCCAGCAGTCTGGGCTAGATTCTCTGCATTTGAGCAGGAAATCTGCTGTGTCCACAGGACCTTCTTGCTATCTCACTGTTGGGACCTAACGTTGGGACGGGGGTTTTGGTTGTGGCTCCGTGTCTTAATCCAAGTACTCTAGAAAACAGACTCTGAGGTAAGGGTTGTTGTGCTGACACTGTTTGGGGAGATGAAAGCCTAGGATGATGAGAGGGGAGGAAAGACATGGGTTGGGAAAGATGTGAAGCAATGCAAGACAACACATTACTGTGTTGGTCACATCTTCGCGTGAGCCATGAGGAGAGAACAGGTCACTTGGCAGTGTTGTTTGCTAAGCACACGGTGTTTGCAAAGAGAAACTGCACCTTGGAGCAGCTCACCAAGAGGAGAATTGAGAGGGAGTTTATCCATGTGTGCCCCTTTCATTTCCTGTTTCCTGTTGGCCAATGTGCATCCCACAGAGAGCTACCTCCACCATACTTCTGAGTTGCATCAGTTGCCCCCTAAGTGGGTGCTTGGGAAGTCAGATCCCAAGGCCTGCCATGTGGCATCTCTACCACAGACGTGGAAGAGGAGGGGCTGTTTGGCACAGGTGGGGATTTAAGTTCAAGAAGGCACATGAGGTTTGTGACCAATATATCCTACATTTTCCCACAGGATTCACAGTGGGAATCCCCAGGCACCAGAATCCCCAGTACTGTCTGAATTCTAAGTAAAATGTATATATATGTGTGTATGTATATATATATATATACGTGTGTGTGTGTGTATATATGTATACACACACACATATTAATGTTTTTTATTTATTTTTGAGAGAGAGAGACATAGTACGAGTGGGGGAGAGAAAAAGAGAGAGGGAGACACAGAATCCAAAGCAGGCTCCAGGCTCTGCGCTGTCAGCACAGACCTCAACATGGGGCTCGGACTCATGAACTGCAAGATCATGACCCGAGTTGAAGCTGGACGCTCAACCGACTGAGTCACCCAGGTGCCCCTGTATATGTGTATTTTTTAAATGTGGGAGAATAGGGGCATCTGGGTGGCTCAGTCAGTTGGGCGTTGGACTCTTGATTTCAGCTCAGGTCATGATTTCACAGTCTTTGGGATCGAGCCCTGCGTCCGGCTCTGCATTGGCATCATGGAGTCTGCTCAGGATTCTCTCTCTCTCTCTCTCTCTCTCTCTCTCTCTCTCTCTCTCTCTCTTCCCCTCTCTCCTTCTCCCCGCTACCCTCTCTCTCTCAAAAAAATCTTTTTGGGAGAATAAAAGCCGCATTCAGGTGTGGTGTGGAGGGTCACACTTTTTCTCCAGAGCTTCTCAGTCATTAAGCTCTGGTATCTCCTGTTGGATGTCCTAATCTATGCCTTTGTTTTCACTCACTCTAGCTTGTGGAAGAGAGTCTGGCTTTTACAATCTATAAGACGCATGATTGTTTGCCCCTTGGCCATCTAACTTGCTGCCCATAGGCAGAAAAAGCAACTCTAAACAAAGCTGGGCATGGTTCTAGTCATGCTAGCACAGAGACAAGCAGAAATTCAGGACCTTGATGAAACTCTTAAGAGGCCAGCACACTTCAACATCCAGATATTTCTCCAGTGTGTCCCTGAGATCTCCATTTAGGATAGATATGTGACTCAAATCTCAGGGACTTCCAACCTTCCTGCCAAGGAGTATCAGACGCCCACTGCTTCCATTTCATGTCAATTTCACCACCCCCCCCCCCCCCATCCCCCCAACTTAGTATCTGCACACTGCATTCCATTTTTGTATTTGAACTGGTTGAAAGACAGGTGATAGAAACCAACACAAACCAGCTTAATCAA
This sequence comes from Herpailurus yagouaroundi, assembly GCF_014898765.1. NCBI lineage: Eukaryota > Metazoa > Chordata > Mammalia > Carnivora > Felidae > Herpailurus > Herpailurus yagouaroundi. The sequence goes on along the minus strand of NW_024412415.1, from coordinate 36,675,564 downwards.
GAAGGAACTGAGAGGTGCAGTGGTTTTACTAACTTTAGGCAGGGCTGAGTTCAAGGGATCAAATAAATGTCATCAGCTAACTCTCACTCCATCTCTCAGGGCTCCGCTTCTCTTTGTGTCTTAGTCCCGTTACCTTCCCTGCCACAAACACACTTTCTCCATGTGGCAGGGAGAGCTGAGTGCCAGAAGCTTCAACGTCATACACTCCTAGTGCCATGGCCTCAAAAGCCAGAGAGCTTTGAAGGGAAAATTGATTGGCTCCACTTAGGTCTTAAACCCATAACTGAACTAATCACGTTGGTCAGAGTGATGGAGTCCCCTACCTGGCCCAATGGGTCATGTATCCATTTTTGTGGGGTGGGGGTGGGGGAGGGGGCAGAGGTGGCATTGTGACTGTCAGCCCATCAAGCACTTACGGAGGGTAAAAAAAAATTGTCCTGCAGGGTTGGTAAGAATGTGTGATTTGACCTGGCTGGAGTACAAAATGCAGGTGAAGGAGTAGCGAGAATCAAGTGGAAGCCAGATCCATAGAACGGGCATCAGTTTTATCACGGAAGCAGGAGGGAGCCATTGATGGGCTTTAATAGAGGAGTGACATGATCAGATTTGGGTTTTAAAAAGATCCCGAGGGACAGCTTAAGTGGAGAATAGATCAGAGGAGTATATACCGGGATAGAGGGTCTAGTTAGGAGGATAGTGCAGTGGTTCTGGTGAGGAAGACTAGGAATACAAAGGAGGGATTGATTTAAGTTGTATTAAGAGCTAAAACATAAGATGTTTACGAGGTGTCTACCCTTTTCTCTCAGGGTTCAGGCTGAACAAGTCACAGATACTATTCACAAAGCTGGGAACACAGAAGAGATGCAGACTGACAAAAAGATGACTTTGCCTGTGAGACATACAAGTAAACTTGTCTACAAGGCAACTTACCCAAAAGACAAGTGAAAAGGTGGATGTGCAAATTTGAGAGTCCTAGTCACCTGCAGTCAGTATGCCACACAGGATGACTTAAACAGAAAAGCCAGGGGTACCTGGGTGGCTCAGTCGGTTGAGCGTCCGACTTCAGCTCAGGTCATGATCTCGAGGTCTATGAGTTTGAGCCCTGCGTTGGGCTCTGTGCTGACAGCTCAGAGCTTGGAGCCTGCTTCAGATTCTGTGTCTCCCTCTCTCTCTGCCCCTCTCCCACTCATGCTCTGTCTTTCTCTCTCTCTCTCTGTCAAAAGTAAATAAACATTAGAAAAAAAATTTTTTTTTAAAAAAACAGAAAAGCCATTTGTTGAAAGGGCACTGGGCGGGAGGGGGAGTTAAAGTATTGCCAAGCAGGACATGCAAGCTTTGGAAGTGAGTGGGAACAACGGGAGGCCAGTCCCAGAACAAAAGCCAAAGTGAGATGTCTAAACCAGACAGTGAGAATACTGCTACTTTCACCATCAGTGAAAACCTGCTGTTTCTATTGCTAGGACGAATTCTCCACGGTTCTATTTCTCTGAATCATTTACTTCAGAATCTGCATTTCTGAGGACTACTTGGCCAGGCCTACGTCACATGCCTCTGTCTTAGCTGGTGTGGAAAAAAAAAAAAAAAAAAAGGCCCAAGCTTTTCAATGTCTGTCATGGCTCGGCTTATCTACTTGTAAGAAGGAAGGGGAATCAGATTCTAAGAAACCCCAAATTACCAAGGTCTGCTTCAGGTGGGTGCCATTGAGGTTGCTGGTAAGAGTGAGGAGATGAGAAATTGGTGTGGACTAAACTGTTTTCTTATTTATTTACTTTTGTTTTAAAGTAATCTCTACACCCAATGTGGGGCTCAAGCTCATAAACCCGAGATCAAGAGTTACGCGCTCTACACTTCAGCCAGCCAGGTGCCCTGTTTTCTTATTTCAATGGTGAGTGCAAGAAAAGGAGTGCACTAAGGATGCCGGGAAGGGCCCATGTGGGTGTGGGAAAAAATGGGAAAAGCATAGCCCATAGGAGCCAACAGAGGAAAAGGGTGTAGGTCAGGGTGATCAACAAAGCCAAATGACATCAAGTAGTCAAATAAATTAAGCCTAAGTATTTCCAATGGGTTTTTCAGCTCAAAAGTCATTTGCAACTTCAGCAAAAGTATTTTCAGTAGAGATTTTAGGAAGAGGTCACTAGGTCTAAGGCACTAGATTTCAGGAATACATGGAAGGTGAGGAAGTGGAGATGAAGAGTCACACGACTCCCTAGGAGCTTGTGGAAGGCAAGAAACAAATGTGTGACAGTCAGTAGTGTGTGGGATTAAAATGGGACTTTTTTTAATGGTTGGGCCAGTTCATCAACTTTATGTGCTGAGATCAAAGAGTAGGGGAGAGGAAAAAGTTGAATATCCATGAAGGTGAGGCTTAAGTGAAGGAGCAAAGTTCCTGAAGAGACAAAAGGGAATGAAATACACATCACAGTGGAAGTATTTGGAGAGAGACCTCTCTTCTCTGTGAAAGAAAGAGTAGGAGAGATTCAGATGCTTGGAGGGGATTGAAAACTAAGACAGTTCCCTCCTCCGTGCCTTTATTTTCCCCCTGAAGCAGAATGGGGGATGATGGCAGAAGCTGGCCTGTAGAGAGATTGCTGGGTACATTGTGGGCCAACTGAGGAGACTGGATTTGTAGTAGACTCTGCATTGGGTACAGGTTATGTTAGCTTAAATGATTTAATCTAGATAAATGTGACTCAGAGACACAAGGTCAGAGGGGCCTGGGAAGCTTTTAGGAACCAGAAACCAATCTCACTGTTTCCGGTCACTGCCTCTAGATGGTTCATTCTCTTTCTGCAGATAGTCTTTCTTCATTTTTCATTTCTCATTTCTCATGGTAGGTGCTGGGAGGTAGGTGCACTAGAGCTCCTGAATTTTTATCTCTTCTGTTCAAGAAACCAGTCCAGTTAGAATCATAATCTCTCGTCCCTAATCCAAGGTTCCCAGGAGAGAACATTTGCTTAGTACAGCTTGGATTAGGAATCCACTCACAGTTAGTTCAATAAATTGCAGCCATGATGCCAGGGGTCACATAAAACAAACACAGCCCTGGGGCCCACAGATCTGGAGTGCGAGTGTGGAAAATATAATGCCCAAAGAACAGGGTTCACAGGCTGGACTAACTCAAAACAGTGCCCACTCACAAGCTCAGCTTTGCAGGATTGGGCGATTTCCTGTATCTTAGTCTAGGAGGGGTGGGTAGAGGAGGTAAACAGCTGGAATTCATAGAGGGGAGATGGGAGGGGGGTGAACAGGGGAAATCCTGGAAAGTTATGAAATATTGGATTTTGACATTTTACTCATGGGGACAGACCCCCTCTGCTTACCCAATGTACTTATGTTCAAACACTCCCATGCATGCACGGCTTTTAAAAGCTATTATGGGGCCCTTGCTGGGGAGTTGTTTTAGGGAGCGGAGCCAACTCCTTCCCCAAGCACTCTGAGACTAAGGCTAGAAGTCCTGTTATTTTATAGCCCTCACTTTTTTTCAGTTATTATGGATGTGACAAACTAATACTAAGACGGTGTTGTGGCCCAGGCTGAGAGCGAGATGAGAAGACTGGGGAGTGGGCATCAAAAAGGAGAGGGAATCAGAAAACAGATGCTGAAGATATCCAAATGTAAAAAACATCACCAGGGATCTTCGAACCGAGGCCGGCTCAAGAGGGATAGATATGACATGTGCGTATATTACTCAGGGCGAAGCTTTCCTTGTGTGTGCTGTATCCAGCTAAAAACAGGGAGTGAGGAAGGAGAGTACAGCTAACATAAGCCTTTCCTCATTAGTGCTGATGGAAAAGAGGGGCATATGGGAACCCTAAGACACCAATTCTGATAAAGATGAAGGGAGATCTGGCCATGTCTTAGGTCCATAACCACAACAACCACAAATACAGCTTCCATTTATAGACTACTTCCTAGTGTCAGGTTCTTATATGTATTATATTGAAACGTATGAAATTGCAGGTATAAGGTTCAAGCGGTTATTTCATGCTCACCACAACAACCCCATTAAAAGGTATTATTGTCCCCAGTTCACAGATGAGAAAAACTAAGGCTCAGAAAGTGAAAGTCGTGCTTTGAGGCTTCCAACAGTCAGTGCTGAAACCAAGCTTTGAACCCAGATTGTTTGAATAGAAGGCCAAAGTGCTTTCCGGCACACCGCGGCTACCAGGGGTGCAAATGAGTTAACCTTAACAAAAGACCCTGAGGTCCGCCTTTGCAAACCTGAGATTCTTAAAGCCCCTCTGGTCTCAGGAAGCCCTTCTCAATCTCTACCTGCCTCTGGCCACTAACGAGGAGAGGCAGAGGGGACGGCCTTCCCTGCTCATTCCTCCCAACCACACGGGGCGCCAAGTGCCAACATTCTCTTTCAGAAAGCTCTCCCGTACCCCCACAGCCCCTCTTGTTTTTCCACTCACCCGCCCCAACACAAGGCGCAGGCGCTACCCCTCAGCTTCTCACCCCTCCCAACCAGCGAGCACGGCGCAAACGACGGAAGCTTGGCGTCCGAGGCTGTGGCGCGCCCAGAGGCAGGCCGCACGGCGATTGGTCAGGTGCGGGTCACGTGATTCCGGTGTCCCCGCACGAGCGTGCGCAGAGTGGGTCTGCGCGCCCGTGACGGAACGACGAGGCGTGGGGGTGCGCGACCTCGCCCGCCCGGCCCGGCCCCCTCCCCTTGGCCTGCCGCTCCGCCCCCGCGGGGCGTCCCGGGCCGCTCGTCCCCTCAGCGGCGGCCGCACGCGGCCCGGGGTCGCCGTGAGTACTCGCGAGGCCGGCCTGTGGGGCGGCCGCCACGGGGACGGGGCGGGGCGGCCGGGCCGCGGGAAGGGTGCGGGGCCCGCCCCGCCTCGGCCGGGGTGGATGAAGTGAGGGTCTTGGACCGGGTGGCTCTGAGGGGCCCTCCTAGGCTTGACAGGCTGCGCTCAAGGCCGGGCGGCTGTCGACACAAATCGGGCGCAGAGCTTCTTCCCCGGGAGGCAGGTGTTGGGTGTCTTTGGCGTCTCCGTAGGAAACCAGAGAAGAGCTGTGACTGCTCCCCTCAGGGAGGCCTCAGGGCCTGCCCTGGAAACGAGGATGGCTGCCAGTGTTTGGGGGCTAACCTCGTCCTTGCTCTCCTCGGGGTATACCGGAGATAGCGCTTGCCTTCGAGAATCGTCCCTCCGTGGGTTCTCCCCCGCACTCTTTGTTCAGTGGCCTAGGCTTTCTGAGAAAGGAGCACTTGGTATAGAGGGGAGTAACCCACTTTCCCAGGACTACAATACAAAGCTGGGAGTTAAGCCCAGAGTTTAAATTTTTTTTTTCAACGTTTTTATTTATTTTTGGGACAGAAAGAGACAGAGCATGAACAGGGGAGGGGCAGAGAGAGAGGGAGACACAGAATCGGAAACAGGCTCCAGGCTCCGAGCCATCAGCCCAGAGCCTGACGCGGGGCTCGAACTCACAGACCGCGAGATCGTGACCTGGCTGAAGTCGGACGCTTAACCGACTGCGCCACCCAGGCGCCCCAAGCCCAGAGTTTAAACGTTGGGTTCGGAGGCTTTTTTGACTAGGTGAATAGTTGTCACACCGAGAACCGCCTGTGGACCTAGGGAAAGACCTTTGTGATCCAGACTTGAGGCTTATTTACATTTGGCCTGTTTCCATGCAAACTGTAAAGCGCTTTGTGTTAGCTGCCCTCATCCAGAGTAAACACTGAGCTGAACAATACCCTTCCTTGGGCACTCTTCACACAGTCTGTACTTGGCCCAGCTTCTCTTGAAATGTTCCCTCCTTCACCTCATTTAGATAAATCAGATAGATGTTCTTTGCTTAATGCATTAAACAACTACCTTAATCAGTCATAACCACATTACAGGAAAATTGGATGTAATTAGGACCTGTCAAATGTGCTTAAGTCCAGGTTCCGCCATACTGATGCTAAGCAGCTTCCTTGGTCTTCCTACACTTGAGTATTCTACGTATAACATGAAAGCTGCGAAATAGATCATCTTTTAGGCTTCCTCCTCTTTCAGATGTCTGTGATTCTGTGAATTTCATGACCTCCCCCCCCTTCCCCCACTCTTTTACTTTTCAAACCCATTCTTTACCTCCAGAGGAATGGGCATTGAGAGTAGAAGATGGGAGTCTCTTTCCCTAAAACACCCTGGTTGGGAAACGATGGTAGTTCCTGACTTGTTTCTTCCCTGGACAAGAAAAATTCCCTCTGAACTACCTTTTTCTCCTTGTGATAACAGCAGAAACCGAGCAGCAACAGCCCTTGGAGAGAGACTAAGTTTTTCTTGACTTCTACGGTGACAGAGACCTTGAGAAAGTTGGTACTTCTGGCCTACGCTGCCAACATCCTACCACCCAGCCCAAGACAGCCCACGCTGGACATTAGTGCCTCCCTCTTTATTCCTCTGTGATCATCCAGATCAGCACCTGACTGTTTATTTTCAAATCTCACAAACCCAGTTCAGTCCTCAGATCTTCGTAATTTTGGTTCTCAGCTGCTCTTGAAGGTGAATAGAATCTTGTTTTTTAAAGTCATTTTTGTCTATGTGTAGACATGTTTAGGTTCTTGTATGTATCTCCCCTTTGGTTTGGGTATCCAGCAGACAGTTCATTCATTTATTCATCAGTAAGTACGAGTTGAGGGACTGACAACATAGTAAAGAGCCAAAGCCTCTGCCACCACAGAGCTTATACTTTGGTGGGAGTTAAATACAACAAACAAACATTTTGTATGTCAGGGCATTGTGCTGTGGAAAAATATAAAGCAGGTAAGGGGGATGGATAGAGAGTGCTAGTGTGTGTGTGTTGAGGTTTTGCTGTTTTATATAGGATGGTCAAGATGACCTTTGAGCAGAGAGCTGAAGGAGTGAAGCAGCAAGCCATATGGATATCTGAAAACCATTCCAAGAAGAGGCAACAGCAGGGACAAAGGCCCTGTGGTGGGAATATACTCGTTATGTTTGAAGAACAGCAAGGAGGCAGTTGTGGAGTTTCAGGAATCATTTTCCTGTTCACATTTAGAGTTGATTTTTTAATGAGAGCCCCTGAAAAAGTACAAGAGTAGCCTGTGATTTTTTTTTTTAACTTGTTATAAAGATTTCCAACTATATGCAAAGGTAGAGCGTAAGAAACCCTCATGTACCCATCACTCAGATTCATTAGTAATTAA